>NW_009953649.1:3958494-3970372 GCF_000747805.2 Chaetura pelagica
CTTTCCCTTTTTTTAACTGTTGACCTGATTTGGGGCTGTTCTTTCAGCACAAGTAATCAGCAATGTAACTATCAATAGATGTGAGAAAAATTCTTTCCTTGAAGTGTGACTATTTTCCCTAGGAAGCCCAAGAAAGGTGATTATCAGCAGATCCTTTGGCAATAAGTATCCAAGAACATGCATTTGGTTACATACCACAGCCTGGTATGTACAGGCCTGGTGCTCTTTACTGACTGCAAAAGCCCATCTCTTCATGAGTACAAAGTCTTCTCATTCACACCAACTCAACAATTGTCTCATTTCAACCTCTATTGATTTTATCTTAACAGTAGATTGTGCCATTAAAAGACTTTTAAATGCACATCTTTGACCATATTACCTAATGAGGCTACTGCTTTTCTTTTCCAGGTCAGAGTAGTTCCTCAATTTTTTATGGCAAGAAGTAAGCCAGATGATCTGTAGCAAAACATGCACAAGTCTTAGGACAAGATTGCCTGGAGATCTGGAATTTTATGTGCAAGCTGGTCTGTCATGTGCATTAGTGATATGCATGGAGAGTTTGGCATATATAATCACATACACTAGTCTGAATGGCACAGGTTGAAAGATTATTCAGGCCATTTTTATCAGAGAAAGGAGCTGACAAGAAGGCTGTCTTGATTAGCACTTCTCATAGGCTTTGTAAAAGGATCTCATTGATGTGGTTCTTAAGTCAAATATAAAAACTGAAATCCTAATTGCAAATCTCCATATATGATGACCTCCCTAGTTATTTTTGCTGTATCTTTGCTCCTTATAAACAGAGTGGTTTACAAACCTCAGGACAAAATAGAATTTAAAATATTAATCTCTGATTGTTTTGTTAATTTTCTGACAACCCAGCATGATATGGGAAACCTTATCAGAGAGGTAGAAAATAATGGCAAAAAAAAAAGCTAGCCACACTCTTTTTCTCTGAGAAATATACCTAGCATTATATGTGGAATGAGTGATTTATGCTATTATAAAAAGGGCAAAGGGACAACTGGTATTTTACCCTTGACTCTTACAGAGCATTAAATTCACAGACAAATCACACATGCAAGATGAATGAGGCTCAGAAATCAAAGCATGCAAATTCATGCCTCCATTCTCTTTAAATAAAGAAAGTTAAGTCATTATTAATAAACTTCCGTGATTGCTGAGCATAGGTGTTGAAATTTGCATGCTGTAGATATGTTGCCGTTGGGAGCCTGGGCATACAGAATTTAAGAAATATAAATTATACCAAGAATGTACTGGACAAACTACTGTAAAATACCTTACCAGAACATTGCTACTGTGCTGCCACAGCTTGTCTACTCTTATAGTTTATACTGAGTACGATACAGAATGTAAATATATGAAATTCTTTGATGCATAGCCATGAGAAATTGCTGTAGAGTGGGACCCATTTGAATGACTCGCAAGAAAATAAGACTATCAGGTAAACCCAGTAAAACATCTAATACTCCTTCCCGTGAACTAACCTCCAGGCATTGACCAATAGTGCTGAATTAGACATCCAGAAAATACACTGTTTTCTTCACTTCAGAGAGGGTTACCAAAGCATAGGCAGGTTTGAACTTTCCTTCTTCAGTAATGAACCCTTGGCATTCATATTTTCATGCTGTGCACCACAGGCTGTGTTGCCTGAAAAATGATCTGTGACTTTAATTTGCAAACTACGCCTGTTTCACAAAGCTCTATCTATCCTTTACTCATTATTTCTAAACCTTCCATTACACTGGTTTATCTAGCTAGGCCTTGCAATAAAAAAATTGTACCATGATTTTCTTCATTGTCCCTGTCAGATATGATTTGACAAAACAATTAGTAAGAAGTATAGGGGAAAAATCATGACAGAAAACCCTAGTTTCTGAATCAGTGCTAAGAAATCTTAGCTCTTTTTCAAATAATTGAATCTTCCCAAAAGAAGATGAGCGAGAATAGAAACCAACATCCTTGAGGCTACAGAGGGCACAAGAGTATCCAGCATCTTCCAAGAAATTCTGACGGTGTGTTTTAAGTAGAAAATTGGTCCTTTGTGATGTGTGTGTGAGCAAATAGAAAAGATCCTGAACCATGGTTTCTGATGTCCTTTGCACTTTAGATAACAGACAACATGAAGGAGGTGGCCACTGAGACGGGGCAGTGTCAATACTCATAGCTGCTACTGCCAAGGTTCACAGTGAGGGTACTGCACTAGTAGGTATACACCATCCAGACTCCAGACCAGAGAGGAGTTCACCCACAGTTTAACTTATATACAGAATAAGATATGGACCTTGTTTATTATATTTATTTTTGGCAGCTTTTCCTTTTCCTATAAGTGTGAAGTATTTTACTCCTTGCATAAGAGTGTTACATATGTAGTGGACCTTGACTTGGAAAAGTCAGCTGAAGAATAATCAATACCTGTATCCCAGTTAGTCTTTGGTCTTATACATGAAAAAACAAAAGAAACCCCAAAAAAGGACAATCAGCTGAATGTTTTAAGGTGGTAGTGACTAGGAATTATCATTCGTAATTTGAAATGTCTTAGTTCTGCATATGGCCATTCCGTGTATCAGAATAATCTTAATCAAGTTGTTCTTGTCTTCTCTTCACCTCATCCATATACTTTACTGCTCATTGCACTCCCTTGTTCTGCCTTGCCTTAAGTAGAAGATAGAAAGATTTGTGTCTTCTTTTGTGCTTGTACAGCCTCAAGGAGAGTAGATCTTGCATCAAAAGGCAGCTTTGGTTCACTGACTTAGTTCTTAAGATGTTATTTTTCTTTCTCCATGACTTTTGTATTCCAGACCAGTCACAAATTTAGACCTTCCACTCCAAGGAGACAGAGCAACCACTTAGCCAGTTCAAAGAGAAAACACAATCCATTCTTTTTTCCAAAAGGAAGGAAACTAAAGTTATCACACCAAAGCTTTATGTCAGATGAATCAACAGCAGCTTTACAGCTTTAAAACTCCCACCTGCTTCCAGGAAAAAAAAAAAAAAAAAAAAAAAAAAAAAAAAGAGAGATAGGGAGAAAGACAAAACAATTATCATCCAGAACAAAGCTCTCAATGGACTTTCTGTCTCTGTGACAGCCTCATTAATGATCCATTCTCAGCAGCCTGTCTTCCCTTTTTTATTACTTTCCTGCTAGCTCATTTTCAACTAAATTAAACCTTTCTTCCTATTTTTTTTTTCTTTTTTACTGCCACTATATAAAAGAAATATTAATTCCTTGGAAATTCTGAAAGTATTAGCCTCACCCGAGTCATCGTGCTTCATGGGACACCCTGAGCTGGCAGCTGCAGCCTCAGGAGTTGGTGCTGGTTCCAGGTGTCATGCACCTTTCTGAGTCCTTTCACTCCATTTGCAAAACACTAGCATGGACCCTGTCTAGTACAGAAAAGAGTCAGGGAAACACAGCATATTTATAGCCAAGCCCCATGTCACTTATACTAACTCTGCAAAGACTGTATTGTTTAGTTCTTAATATCCACTGGCACATTTAAGACATGGTCCATTGAGCAGCTGAAGCAATGAAGCTAGGTTTCCCACGGCAGCATCAGTTCTTTGGTTTTGCTGGTACCTTCTAAAAGGGAAGGCAACCTGGGATCCTTCCCTCTTTATTTCTCTCTTTGATTGCATGACATTTGTAAGAGTTGTTTTTGAGAGCTGCCACAGAAATTTGAGTGCAACTAGCCAATGGATTTGTAAGGTTTTGGGTAGAGGCATATTATGTAGAGAGACAACATGATGGCACAGGTTTCATCTCCTTAGAAGAGAGATTAAAATAGTCCTTTCATACTTCAGATGTCCCACTTAGGGGAGCCGAAGGGTAAAGAAGCTAAGCTGTTATCAAGGATGCCATTCAGTAAATATGTGTGAAATACAGTAAAAGAAGACATCCAAAGGTTAAAAGAAAGGAGCAGGCAACACTTGCAAAGAGAGCGTGTTAATGAAAGCACTGAGGATGAATCATAAGTTGCACCACTTACTGTTAACAGATGAAGCCAGGAAATCGGATGTTCAGAGGAGCAAAGCAGGACCTCTGTAAGCAAAGTGGATAATCTAAAACATGTCACTGCAAAGTGGAGAAGGGGAAGACACTAGCCCAAGAAGATGGACGTTGTTCATTTCCGCTGTCAGAATGAGTAAGTGAAAACAAAAGAAACTTTAAGCTTCACTAGAAGCTCTTTCAAGTTCCCTACTGAAGGAAGAAGCATTTTTGTATCTGGAAAGCTGGCCTTTTCAGGGTCTTGCCTCTCATTTACTTGCATAACAGGCTGAGGGAGAATCTTAAAAACTTCCTGCAATCTTGTACATCTGTCTTTTAAAGCATTTTTCACCAATTTTATTTTTTTCTCAGTGAAGTAAATAAATGGAAGATAGGCTGGGTCCTTACTGTGGGAAACTGTTCTTTTTTTTTCCCCCAATATTGGCTTGTGACACTTACTTTGCTTCTTGATTAAAGATTTACTGACTGCTAAGTTGCTCCTGCTTTACAGCTATAAATGATTGCTTCAACCATTGCAAGGTAGGTGGAGATACGGGTCTGAAATACCTGCCTATTCCTACAGTCTTTGGCATCATGCATACTCATACAGGATTATTAATCTTTGTCAGGAAGGTCAGGAAACATCACATGGTGATTAATGGTTAATTGCTGAGATTTCTGATAACTGAGCTCCAAGGATTGTAGTTGAAACCTATTAGATGGCTGTTTATGCCTCCTTTGCCCTTGTTGTAACCCATTCTGACTGCAGATGACTGCTAAAAAATTACTTGCTTCTCAGTTTGCGAGGATATTCACCACCCATCTCTCTCCTCAACAGGGTAAACCTTTGAAGACCCTTTGTATTGCCAGCTGGGCATTAATGAGAAGTTATCAACAGGTCTGAAACAGCTACATCCACATTCTTTTCTGTGACTGTGATTCACCATGGTGAATCCTGAAACAAGATCACAAAAAGCAGGCTGAAGCATGTAAAAAGGGTAGATAAAACATCCAGTTTCTAAGGTGTATAAAAAGTAGACTGCTGCTTAGTGAAATATGTGTGTGAAGATTGTTCTGCACTCAGATCATTTTAATCCCTCTCATAGAGTCTTCATCTAAGGCTTCATCTAAGGCTGCCTACTTGAAAAAAATAAAACCACAAAAAAACCCCAAAAATAAATCCCACCACATTTTTTTACTCAAAACTAGAGAATACACATCCTTCTCAACTACATGATGCTACGGCTAAACAGCATCAGGGAAAGCATAGCAGACAAACTTGTAGAAGGACTCCAACTGCTGCTCACCTTGCTAGGATAGGAAGAAAACCAAAAGACATTTTATTTCCCTGGGAAATGTTCCTGGTGAACCTGAACTCTTGCTCTTTACCGTAGATCACTGATTCTCTGCTGCTTTCAAATCGCAGGTGGGATTTCAGAGCAAGAAGGCACTGGAAGGTCAGCTAATCTACTCTCTTTGATCAGAATGTCCATACTAGCATTAAAGACAGTCTCACAGATTGTGTTTGACAACTGTGCAGTACAAGTTCTCCAATGTATGCTCAGGATATTAGGGGGGAAATCCAAAGGTAGCTAGACATTTAGACAGACACCTTGCAGGGATATTCAAAGATAACTCAGTGTCTAATTGTTGCTGATTACAATGTAATTTATGTACATTAAGTACTTTGAAAGTCTTTCATGATTATGTCATTTTTTAGGTACCTAAGTATAGCTTCAAATTTAGCTCTAACACGCTACTTGAGTCAAATGACCTCTCAACTATATGTTTACATTATTGTGCCCCTAGTTAAGTAAATTACATTTAATTGAAAGAATAAATTTATAGCTGGTTCAAGCAAAAGTACGTGTTTGCAAAATCCATAACGTACCTTGTTTGAAAACAGTAATTGCAGAGAAGCAAGTGGATCTAAACTTGTGCTGAATATTGCTATGAAAATGCATAGCCTGTAACTTTTCTCTTTTTAGATTAGATTTTCCTGGGACCCCTAACCTTTTCCATTATTGTTTTGCTGGAAAACCATGATATCTTCACATAATAGTCCTTAAGGAAGGATGTTGTATGCACTATCAGATCAGTTGCCATAGAATTTGGCCATTTGATGCTTCTGCTGTTTATGTCAAAACCCATGCTGAGTCACTGTCAGTGACTGAGCTGATAAAAGCAGTTAGGTTCACTAAGTCATGTATTTATATGTTGATGCTACAAGTCCATGAAAACTGCTAAATGTATTAAATAATCAATCCACTCAGCAGATAAGGATGCAGTATTAGAAATTAAGTCATGCTAAGTTTCCATCATTACTGTCAGACTGACTCCTTGGATGCTCTGAAAGGTTATTTAAGAGGGTAACAAACATTGCTTACGTTCAGAAAAGCCTGTACGGCTTTTGAAATAAAAGAATAATCTAAAGAAACAGGGAAGATAATAAGATAAACTTGTTTATTTGGGGATGCTCAGTGTCCAGTAAGCCAACTTTGGGTTTGAAAGCGGTGGATTACAATATATATGGCTGTCTAGGTACACTTAACATTAAAAATACAGGAATTTCTGTAGAACACAAATTACTTACTGACAGCGATGTGTGGAGAGCACCATTCATCATCATCATCATTATTATTATTATTTTTTATTATTATTGGCATGTCAGTACATGATCTACATAATTCTATAACGTCATAAAAACGTATTCATTAGGGATAAGACAAAGCAAGTACTTACCAGAGATTTGTTAAAGGTCAAAACAGCCAAAACTTTTCACGCCCTACGGAGCTTTGCTATATGCATACAACTCTGCAACTCTTAGTCAAGATATCAAGTTCAACCATTAACCTAACTCTAGCAAATCTAGTGCTAAACCATATTCCTAAGCATCACATCTTGTAAGTTTCACCAGATGTAAGAGACATTGAGAACATGATAAATGGACTGGGCACAACAACCATCATTTAACTTTTGTTTTAGTTACGCTTGTATGTAGGGCTTAGATCAAGGACACAGTCAGAAGTTTTTTATATATATTGATCCACAATTGAGCCTTGTAAAAGTCAAAATAAAGAGGATTTGTGAATAACAATGCAATATGGGTCTGGTTTTCTGTTTATTCTTATCCAGAGAAGTCAACCCCAAAGCTCCATTATTTTGTCTCTATTCACTGTGTACACAGGCATACACAACTCTATTAAGTCAAAGAGAATTTAGGTTCCTTGTCCTCTGAACAATAGGTCTTATTAACATACCACACTCTGATGTAAAAAGTTGTTTTTGCAGGGATCACAGAAAAACTCCTGTTAATGAAAAAGAGCAAAGCTTTAACTTCTAGAGGCTTAGTCTGCTTTCTGTTTTCTCATGGTAGGAATTAGGATAATGAAGTCTCTGGAAAGATGAATGCACTGGAAAAAAAAAAAAAGGTTGTAAAGGTTGGCCTGTTTTTTCTGGTTTGGAATAGTGTTGATGAAATAGGCATTGTCATGAACAACTGGTTAGAAGGACAATGTATTGTAATAAATAGAGCTGATTAAATAATACTGATAAGCAAAGTGAAAAATTGCTGAAATATTTTGTGTAATTCGATTTATTTGTGAGAAAAATTAGTGCATTCTGCTTAGAGTATGCCCTTCAGAAATGTTAACAACACTCCCGTTCCTAACAAAAGGTTTTGCAGTGAAATGAAACATCAGCAAAACAGCAATATTACAGTAAATATAAAAGCTTTGCCAAAGATTTGAATATTTTGTACTATGATTTAAACAAGAGAAATATCAAAACAAAAGTATTACGGAGACTTGCAGAAAGGTTACAAATAACTTGATAAAGGAAAAACTAAATGCTCAAAGGAATTGTATATTAGTGTTAAATTATACCTCTTTAAGAAAGGTGTATAAAGCAGAGGAATAATCAGTTAGAAATATAAGACATACAGGAAAGTAAATAAGGTGAATATATAGGCCATCACATGAAGAATATAAAGAAGCCAGGATGGAAGATTAACCAAATTAAGTTGAACAACAAGTACAACAACAAAAGCATACCAAGAGAAGGAGAAAGGCTCAGGGAACTACAGCATGAACAAACCCTTCAGGTCAGATGCGTTTAAAGTCAATGTGGAATTGAGCAAGGTCAGTCTTCCAGCCCTGGTGGGCATTTACCTATATAAAAAAGAACAAGGGGCAGTTCAGCAGCAGTGGTTTAAGCAGATGGCCTTTACTGCAGTGACGTTCCTAAAGTAGTTCTGTTTACAATAGTAATTTCACAAAATGGTTTCCTAGAGAACAAGGAAGAGATTATTCCTCATATGGCATCAGCTTCATCTCAGTTTGGATGTTATATTTTAATAAAAGACATGGAAAAATTCTATTAGTGTTTGTTACTTTTCCAGATAGGCAGTTACTACAGTTGCCATGGAATGTCCCAAAGGGCAGAATTTCACCCTGTAAATGTGAACTGCTGAAAAAGCAGGTCATGTCTTGCAAATAAGAAAAGATGAAGGTCAACAAAGCAATTTCCCTAGCAAAGTGACACACACTGCGAGAAATTTTGAGACTTAGTTCTCAGCATTGTACTAATCTATGAGAATTAGGAATTCCATTAAGCTTTTTTTTTTTTTTTTTAGTGAAATTTTTCTGATAAGAACCAGCAACAACCATTCATTCCAACTGAGCTGAATTGCCACCTGTGAGAAGATGCCATTTTGTAACATAGATGGCTCCCATTGCTCTCAATTGTTTACTTCACTACATTAGTCTGGTGATTCACTAAAGATTTAAATGTAATGCGTCTGGCACTGTCGAAAGCACCACACGATTTCTCCTCATGCTTGGCTAAATACAGTTATGCTGGAGAACCCCAGTGTCATCAAGTTCCTGCAGTGATTACTGGCAGCCTGAAAAAGACAGGAATGGAGAGAGGTCTTTACTTAGTGAAAAGATTCAGGCTGTTTAAAAAAATGCAAAGAATTAACTCCTCAGTGCCAGAGACAAAATTCGACCACTTTAAGAGCCTGCTTAATGCACTGCTGATGTGAAAGCTTCCCCTAGAGGGTGATACAAAGAATACATCATTAGTCAAAACTCACCTGTCCTACGGTGAGAGATAATAAGGAACAGATGGAGGAAACACAAATGCTAATGAGAACATACTAGGTTATGGACCCCCTCATCACATTTAGAATTATAATTTTAAATAATCACATTTGCTTGGATTGAGGTTACTGTTAAAAATGGTACTTCTGTTGTTCCCTGACCTGTTATTGTCTGGGACCTGTTTTGTTGCCTCTGGGTGATTCTGGCTGTCCATTCACAGAGAGTAATTGATTAATGTTGGCAGCAAGAGAATTCTCTGGTGAAAAACTGCCCCATCATAGAATTTACCAAAACAAAGAATTGGCAGGATTGTGGATTTAGGCTTTCCATTGCTAGTGTAAGAATTTTAAATAAGTATGAAAACCAGCTTCATAGGTTATTTCTTTAAACTGGGTCAAGGAAAGATTATAGTTACATCATTTGATTTGCTGCACAGTTGAGCAACTACAACAGGCAGTAACACTTTTTTTTATTTTTTTTTTTTATGAACTACATAAAATTGAACATTGGGCAACACATTCTGTCAGAGTCTCCAGGCCTTTAGACCAGAGAGTCACTGCACTGATATCAGCAGAGGGCTGAATATAAAAACTATAGCTGTAGAGATAAAGGGGTAATTATATAAAATTAACAACAACAAAACAATCTCCATACGCCCTGAAGTAAGCAACAAAAGCACCTTTGTGAGAGCAGTTCCACACACATTACTGTTGCCTATATTTGGGCTGTGACCTAGTACTTAGTTGCAATAAAAGCCAATAATTACAGAGAGAACAACTCTTCACACTGATCGCCTGTACTCGGCAGCCAGTCGGAAGATCCTAAGAAGAATAAAGTTTTCTGTTTATCTGATCATGATGGGGTTATCTCACTATTCTTGATCTTGTGAGTGCTGACATTCAGGAGGGGTTGGAAAAATAATAATAATTTAAAAAATCTACCTTTACTTTAGGTCTTAATATCACAAACTAGAGGATATTGCAAGAAAAGCATGGTCTGTAAATTCTGCTGAAAGAATGACATAGAGGGTCTGCTTTAATGGTAAAAGAACAGTTACTTTGCCTTCACAAATGCAGCAGGTTTATGACGTGAATCTGCATACAGACTTGTGAATCTGAGTATATATATATTTTTTTTAATACACAAGCATGACGGGATATGAGAAGATCCTGTAGGTCTGTCCTTTCCATTTACTGAGTCTACCTGCTCATATTTGAGGTCACACTTTTAGTAAAATCACCATAAAAGACGGGCCTCAGCTCTAGAAAGCTGAATAATTTATCTTCTGTTACAGTTGATGATCAAGTACTGAATAGCACATTCCCTGCATTTATATTAGCTTTTTCTTTATTTTGCTGCTAATCTCTAGTCAAGAGCTTACACAGCCTGGCAACAGTATCATACTGCTCTGCCTCTGACATTCACCTTTTGTTGTTCCTTATATCTGTGCAAAGCGGATCTCGTGGAAGCATCCTGAGCAAGATAATATTTAAAGCTCCTTTTCTGTACAAGTGGAGATGACCCCACTGGTAGCAAACAAATAACAGAAGGTTCCTAATCCTGAAGTGTCACCCCACTGAGATATTCACAGAAAGGTGGGAATGGTGGGTATTAGATGCATGACTTTCTAAGGAATGTTAAACCTCTAGTAGTACAAGGTCAAATTCAGTCAAGCCAGTTACAGCTGGGTGTCTTGAGGACAGAGTCTAGGTTACCTGGGGCCAGCTGTGACTATGTGCTCATAAAATCGGAATCACTGCCAAGAGATGCTAAGCACTTTCCCAACCTTCACTGTCAGTCAGAGCTGGCATTGGGCTTTTTGGACCCCATAGTGTGCTACAGCAAGAGGCCTTTCCTTTTTCTGTCCAACTCTGCTGTGACTTGCACAGCTACTTAATGATCTCAGGGATCCCCAACAGGCCCAGTTTTCTCAAGCAATTGCCCTGACTGCTCATCCCTAAAACTAACTTTGCAGCCAGCCACTGTTGCTAAATCTCTCTGTCTCTCTTACTAACCCAGGGGCAGGGAAAGCTGCTCATGTTCATTGTGATATATAAAAGAAAAAAGAAATCCAATAGCTTTTGTGTTACCAGAATGTTTTACTGCTTGCAGAAAGGCCTGAGCAGAATGCCAACAAAAAATATGACCTTCCTGCCCAAATAATGACATATAGAAAGGCAGCTCCTTTTGCAGGACAGTGGGAAGGTTATGAGTGATGAAAATCTTCAAGGATACTTTGTTTGAAATGGTGCTGTGTACTTCCTCTTCCTGAGTGCAAACACACTACTTACCACTCCAGTTGAATCAGTGACTTACTCTTCCAGACAATCATACACATTGGCATTCCTGGAAGACTATGAAAGACATGGGGATAAAGACAAGTAGGTCTGTAGTGTCTGGAGTGTTACGTCAGTGTCATTTAGTGTACGTGTTACACTAACACCCATGCTATGGTAGCACACTGTGAGACAAAGTGACAATACGTTTTATCTGGACATCTTGCCTTCTACATAGAAGAACCTTTCTCTTCATTATGAGACATAATTTCAGCAGGTATAATAATATTTGTCTTTGTGTTCAGACAGAGCCATAGTAATTTCCAAAATCTGAATATCTCTCTCAGCCTTTATTCTATCTTCATTTCTTTTTTCTGTTTTGTACATTTTGTATAATTGTCCTGCATGTCTTAATGTCTCACTCCATTGCAATGACCAAAGGAAAGGATCCTTTTGGATTACGATACCTGAAGCCCACCATGCAAAAGGAG
>NW_009953649.1:3970385-3987092 GCF_000747805.2 Chaetura pelagica
CAGCAGGAGAAGTAGCTGGCACCCACCCTCTATCAGCACACCCAGTCAGGACAATAGGTGGTCATTCAGCCCCTTCTGAGCTGAGAAAAAGCTTGGCACCTACTTTCCCCTTATAAAAACATTAAGGGTTTTTCAATGACGAGATGCATGGCACCAGAATTTCATCTTTCATAGAATCATTTGGTTAGAAAAAAAACTTTAAGATCATCTAAACCAACTGTTAACCTAGCACTGCCAAGTCCATCACTAAACTATGTCTGTGCCACCCAACACCATGCTGCTACATATAACACACCTCTGTAGAAAACTGCCTGACCTGGATGCTCCAGATCATCACACAGGGGCAAGTGCCACATTATTAAGTAGCATAGTGTTTGGTATAAGTGGCTGAAACAGGAGCTCAGCCATGGCATCTCTCGCCCTCCCAGTGACAAACAAAACTGAATGTTTAGACAATTGAGAAGTAACTCAAATGTTCCATTTTTTAAAAAGATTTCATATATTTCGAGATCCTAAGTGTTGAACATTTGAAGCTGGCAGCATTTTGAATATTTAATGTCTGAAATATGAACTATGTATATTGAACACAGTAGGTTATTTCAGATCCTTATTCCCTGTAGATAGCCCACAGTCTTCTAAAATCCAGAGACCTGCTGCTCAGTGAATTGATTTGATAAAATATTGACAGCAAGTAAAACACCAAAACGTGGGTGAGGTAAATTCATACTAAAAATGTGAAAAGTTATGTAGGGCTTATTTTTGCTTTTATTCATTCTTCATCCATTTTTTATTGGGGATGCCAGTATTTTTCCTAGTAAATCATAAGAGGTTGGTACAATATTTGACTGTGTGATTAATCCTAATCGGTTTCTCTGCTGCTGGCATCCAAATTCTAGAATGGCTTTAGTCACCTTGCAGCACCCATGGATGAGCACCTTAGAGGCAAACACTCATACCAGGAACTAGCTCTTCTCCAGAAGTCAAATTAGAACTAGCTGTGCAGAAGTAGACACACTTTACGATCATTTCAGGGGGGGAAAAAAAAAAAAAAAAAAAAAAAAAAAAGGAACAGTTATAACAGTTAGCAGGAGTAACAGAGACACATTGTGTGTAACAAATGCATTCCATGTTATCTCCAGTCCAACTCTCCACTGTTAAGGGGGGAGGGGGGCAGAGGGAATTCTCTGGACATTTTAATTATAGAATGCTATGGAAATAAGAAAGTAAATAAAGTAACCTGTGTGAATTTGAGGTACAGATACAAGTAAGAAACAAACAAACCAACCAACAAAAAACTGAACACCCAAAACCCCAGAAACCCACATGCCAATACAATTAATGTTAGTCAAAATAAATCAACTTCAGGAAACAAACCTTCTTGGAATCATCATTGTGTGTGGGTGTGCACTTTTGGATCGGAAATTAGTGACCAAGTGAACTGAATTATTCAAGATGAGAGAGAGACCTGTAATCAAAAATCTAACCACAATTGTGTATTACTTTTGCCAAATCTGTATGGGTTTTTTTTCTTTTTTAATCTTTTATGTTATCTGGAAACACATATTTAGAAAGGTGTGTAAAACATTTGTATAGCTGCATAGCCATAATTTCATAAGGTGTTCAAACCTTCTGCACAGAATAAAACCAATATGGAACGCAAGAGTGAAATGATGTGTGCAAGAAATAGAGAATAAAAGAGCAAAATTACAAACAAACTGAAAAAAGAAATGTAATTTTGCATGATTAAATGTCTCACTGGAGTAATAAGGAAAATCTTCAATTTTAATTTACAAAAACTGCTCCATACAAAAAATGATAACAGCAAGTTGCAACAGCGAATTCTCTTATAATTCTTAGTGATTTTAAATAATGGGTTTCTGACAGTCACTCTAATCTGATTTTCTAAGGCATTGTTTCCCACTCAGTCTATTATCATTTATTACACACACATATAAAGCCAGTGATTTTTATAGCAGTGATTTTATTAGAGCATTTCAGGTTGCTTTTGTTGTGGGTTTTTTTTGCAGAACTTTATGACTTTAATCCTCTTTAAATAAATAAAAATTGCATAATACTATAGCAAATTATTGTAATATGTGAGAGATTATTATTAATGACTAAAAAAAACCCCTATTATCTCATTTATATTTCTATTGTATGTCTACTGACTATTTTAAAATAGTGCAAAACCCACCTTTTTCACAGAAAAAGGATAATGAAAATGAGAATTCTCCTCCATTGTAATTTTGATACCATAATTATCTTGCTTTCTTCCAAAAAGATGATCAGAATGGCATGTGGGGAAAACATATCTAAGTAGCAATGACTAATGAAAAGAACTGTGAAATAGTGACAGCTTTTTCTAATTTAGAAAGGACCATTAGGAAAAAAATGCTGCTGCTGCACTCCCAGGACTACGATTCCAGTATTTCCACTTGTATATAATCACAATGTGACTAATACAGCAAAAAAGTTTTCATCAAAAGTTCTTTAGCGATTTTTCATTAAGTTCCATCAGCTGCTTTCTAGCTGCACTTGTATTAACATACGGTAAGTGTTTGATGTGGGAAAACTTGAAATTCTAACAGGAATATTCTGGGTTTCTTTGGGTGGGTTTTTTTGTTGTTTGTTTGTTTCCAAATGCTGAAATTCATTTTTACAGCATCTATAATGCCATCCAAAAAATAAATAGTGCATTATTAACAAGTGAAACAGACATATAAGTAGCAATCTCTGTGTGCTTTCAGACCTGGGAACTAGGGGAGCCTTTGGGTTTGCCCACCCAAAGCAAGAAAATGGAAAAGTTAAGCTTGTTCATTCAAAAATATTTCAGCACTTAATGCACACCAAGACACATAACAGAGCCTCTCTGGCAGAGTTCTTTCGGTTTTAATTACTTAATGTGATTTCTAGTGAGAGACAAAGAAGTGTGCCAGTAATATATGGTAAAGCAGTCAAAAAATTTCAGAACAAGCAAGAAAATATTATGGGCTTAGCTTTCAATAAGAATTTTACCTTTCCCTTCTGAAATTTGGAATTGCTTAAGAAGCCTTTTGAAAGGCTGAATTATAACTTCTGTTTTATATATATGATATATATACAATATATAGAAAATAATATCTAAAAATTATATATGTTATACATAACTTCTGAATTATAACTTCTTTTCCAGTGTGAAATTCTGGCAATCCCTGCTGTCAGACACAGCACATGTTTTCTTATATCAAACCTATACATGGGGTTAACACATTGCCCTGTGTCACAGTTTCATTTCAATGCTTTAGTTTTTGTTGAATATTTTCATATCTACTCTTGAACTGAAAGACCACAGGGGAGGAATGAGACAGCATCTCTTTTCACCATCCTGTCACTCTTCAGCAAGACCATGAATCACAGATTATGTGCAACTTTAACTTAAATCTTTCTACAGTAAAACAAGAAAGTTTGTTCAAGTCTGGCTAAGACCACGGTAAAGATAGAACGAGTGCCTTTAAAAGCAAAGATATTAAAGACAGATCAGGGCGGAAGAGGAGAGCTGAAGCAAAATAAACAGAAATGGAGAGTAGAAAAACAAGCAAAATAGTATCAGACAATATCTTTCAGTCTTTTCACAGCAGCTTCATTTCAACTAGTGTTTTTCTCTCTGTCTCTTGCATAAACACACATCAGGGAGGAACAGAAGCCCATGAAAAATATAGGATTTTATTTCTACCACACTACCATATAGTTTTGTTTCCTAGGGGACAAAATCAATCTCCATGAGGGATTTTTCCATGCATGAAATGGGTTTGGAAAGAAATAGTATCACAAGAGTAGCTGTCTGAAAGACTGTGTCCCCTGAGAACATTATCCTATGTCATCGCATTTTTATTTCTTATCAGACTGAAACAGTAATATATAGAAAATTACATATATATACTTCCTGTATTTTTTTCTACTATTGTTCATACCATTCAAGGTATATTTACCTACTTTAGGCATCTTGGAAAAGTGTACTGAGATATACACATTAGGAACCTTCTCCTGCTGTTATGGCCATTAACCAAATGTGTTAGGCTGGCTACCTGAAGAAATTTTCTTTCACTGTTACATTATTTAAAACAAACAAACAAACAACAAACAAACAAACAAAAAAACCCAATATTTCATTGTGTGATAAAATTAGTTATGGAGCACAACTTCACCCAGATATGAAGTTAACAAAGCACTGAATAGCCTAGACTCCTACATTTTTAGTGATACAATTAACATCACTCTCTATGGTTGATGACCAACCAGTATTGCCTTCCGAGTACTTCTGGGGAACAAAGTCCCATGAGCAGTAAACCAGTAAAACGCATTGCTCTCCCTGGGCTCCAGTTGGGAAGTAGGTCACTTGCATAAGAATTATTTCAGAGAAGCTTCACTTTCCACTCCTGTGCTTGCAACTTAATTCACATAAACTACCTAAAGATAACTTTTTTGGTGACATTTTTCTACTGTCCCAGAGTAAGAAGGATATGTATTTATGCTGAACTAAAACAAATGCAGCTCATTTACATCAATAAATTTGGGTTTGTGAAGTAATTTCACTGCTCATGTGCAAAAGTGTTACTAGATATATCACAAGCTTTACAGATACTAATGGTGATGATCTTTAAAGAGTTTAGCACCAAAAGGTGTTGTTTTGTTTTTTCCTGATGAATATTTCTGAAAGATGTTATTGCTTTTTGCAGTGCCAAGGCTATTTTAAATTGTTGCTAATAAGAGGAAATTTTAGGATTAATTCTTTCAAGATATTTTTAATAAGGAAATTATGGGTTTATAGCAGATTAATCTTAGCTTTTTAAAAGCTATTTATATGTTAATTTAAAATGCTGTTTTGCCTATTTAGGGACAAGATGAATATGTTTTAAGTGTTGCTTTAAATTATTTTGGGCACAAATGTAAATAAAATCATATTTAATCATATTCAACAAAATCTAAACTTTCAGAAGAAGAAACTCAATGCCAGCCTCTCTTAAGAAATTGAAAAAAGAAAAAGTTAGATAATTCTTTTTGAACAGAGAAAGACAATACTCCAAAATTCACAAAAGAAAAAATTACTCCTGAAAATTCTCAGACAGAAACCTGTTTTGACATGACAACTCATGGACTGGAGTTCCTAATTGGAAGTCATTTAAAGGAATGTCAGAGTCAACTAATTATTTCATCAGCCATTTTGGGGAACCAGCAATTTCATGGAGAGATTACAAAATCAATAAAATGAGAACTCAAACACTTTGAAGTGTTTCTTATGTTAATTGAAGGCTACATCTGCCACTGTCTGTGTGTCATGAAGCAGCCATTCTCAATTCCCTTTGCTCTCTATAGCAGTAGATTTCGGCCACAGTCCAGCTTCTCTGAAAGTGCAGGTGACAGAGACTCTCTGTGTTCCTGTCCTCTTGGGCTGGGACATTCCTCTTTCATTAACTACACATGTGAAACTCATGCTAATCTAGTACAGCAAAAGAAAAAAAGAAGGATTTTTTCTGAGTTCAATATTGAGGAAAAAATAAATAAATCAGAAAGACCACCTTTTGCCTCAAATGCCCACAGCAGAGAGCACAAGAAGTAGCTCAACTCACAGCTCAACCCACTTAGTGGTCATTACTTTGGAACAAGACTTAGCCTATTTCATACCACTTCTACAAAGCTTAGTAAAGGTATATTTGCCCAAGGATAACACTCTATTCATGGGCAGACCCTCTGGTGCATAGTGCCAGAGCTTGGATACAGGTTTCTTCCTTGGTTTATCTCCCTGCTCTACCAGCCTCTGACTGCTTGAATACTTGTATTCCTTAGTAAAATAGATCAAGTTACTGAAGCATGAAATTAGATGGCAACCAAACAATTTGTATTTGCTTTAGACTCTGCCAACTTGAAATATCCATCTCAAACATCACAGACACCACAGACAAGCATCCATCTGATCTATCACTGCATTTACCTCAGCTGAGACAAAGGACCTCTCTCAAAAACACTCTGCTCTTGTGTCACAGCATGCAGTTAAGTGATTCCCATGGATTAGGTCAGTGATACATATAGATGTTTCATTAGCTTGCTGAGATTTGAGCTGATGCTGAGGCTGTTTCATCAGAGGTCAATCCATTCATCATGTGACCTTCCTTTATGCTCCAACAGCAGCTCCTAGCTATGGGTAGATGACTTGCATGTCTACTCATAGCTGGGGCATGTGCAGTAGGGTTGGTAGTACATCCATCATCTGTCTTCCTCCCTTTTAATACACAGGAATGACCCATTGGGAGGGGTAAAGCCTGAATATAAAACAGCATGCTGTGAATGCCAGTGTTGAGCACTTGTTGCACATGCATCCTATGATAGCTCAGAGGCTTGCAACTCAAACTCACTCTGCAATTCAGAAAAACACAGAATACCAAGACTTATAAATTATGTTAACAGTCAGATTTAAAAATTACTTTAATTTCTTTTGAATATGCCCAAAAGTTTGGGCACTGAAACTGGATTTTACCAGACTTCACAAAATGTAGGCATTTCTTCTGCACTGATAATTTCCAGTCTATGTGCTGGTGTTTTACAAAGCTTCTTTCTCACTTCAAATATGAGTCTTATTCTCATCCAGTTTTGATAATATGAATTAAAGAGAAACTCACTGAAGCAAAGGTTCAGGTAAGTACAAAGACCAGAACACAGAGGAATTAATATATAATTGGAAAAATTGATTGCTAAAAATAAAAACCAGTTGTGAAATTCTAATATTCAGTTTCAGTTAAAAATCAATTTTTATTCCAGCTAATCTTATTTCCCTTTTATAGAAGTGTTTTCATTAACAACAACCTATTATTGAGGATGGAGTATGGATAGCAAAGACGTATTCTTCTTGGAAAAGCAAGTAGACAATGTGTATAAGTGAATGAGGATTGTCACATCATTGATGTCCTAGTGGACATTTGCATTTACCCTCTTTTCTGTTGTCTAGGACTTCAGATGACAGTGCTAAACCCAAGCAGTTATTGTGGTGCACCCTTTGTACCAAAGGGCACCATGTCTCCTGTTTCAAACAAATGCTTTAAGTGGGGTTCTCCTTGGGTAACTTCAAACATGAAAGATAAGTGATGTTGCTGGGCTGTGTTTGTAGGCAAGAGAGAGGAAAAAAGCATCTTCAGGCACTGACTTGTGTGTCTTTTATGTGTGGCAAGGATAATGGACTCATGGAGTTGTTTCTCCGCATTGACTAGAAAGTTACACTAAATTAATCTCTATGTCTTACAGGTGAGTAAATGATTCCCATTTGTGTTATATGTTGACTCCACCTGATCCAGTGGCAAAAATCCATTGAACTTGAGTGATAAAAGGGCTTACCTTTTAGATTTGAGGAACAAATATTTAATAACAGAAAATATATATTTGCCCATTGGAGACACCTGTGTTCCCATCTCTCCTGTAGCAAAAATCTCTACCCACTCAAGAAACAGAAGGATGTAGTGTTTAAGAGAAAGACCTTTGCTTTCAGTTTATGGACAAATGGCACATAAAAGAAGAGTCACTTTTTCATGTGGGTGCCAGTGGTAGGGGCTGGCTGATGCACTCCTCACTGCTCTCCCACAGTTTACTGCAGGCTCAGAGAGCAGACCTTCACTAAAAGTACAGAAGGATTTTTAAAAGATTATAAAGCCTGCCTATTCAAAATTACTCAGCTTATTTTGTAAAATGGCTATAAGGCTCACATAATTGACTCACTCTTTAAATCTGGTGCCATTATTTTATTCTCCTACTACTACAGTAGTTAAGAAAACATTTATCACAGCCACTGGAGAGACGTTAGTGATTTATCTTTTTTTTTTTTTTTTTAAAAAGTGAATTATTTTAAGAAAATACTTTTATTAGTAAAACTTCCTACATGTCAAAAATAAAATGCCTAAATACCCTGTATTGCAGAGACAAAAAACGTAATGAAGTTAGTTTTATTGATTTATACTTGGTTGTATCATCACATAGACTGGTGGTTTTCAACCTACACTCTTGGGACCCATGGGAGCTCCATGAGCTTCTTTTACAAAACCCATATGCTCTCTGTACAGCATTCCATAAGTCCAATGGAAATATATTGACAGCTGTAAAACAAATCCCACTGCATTAGATGGTGCTGCAAAAGCAATACATTCAAGCCTCAAATAATTATGATGTCCTTCTGGCCATGGGCTTAACGGTTGTAACATTGGACATTGAGTACAACCCACAACTTGCTGTGCTGTGGTAAACAGCAGTACACAACTCAGATTGTATTTTTGGCACAGAAATCACCAAATACCAGCACTAATTAAGAAAAATTAAATAGATGGAGACATTTGTGGAAAGGCATTTACTCCTTTCTACAAATAGCTACATTCTGCTCAGGGCTGGGCTGACATAGCCCTCTGCTACCTACTGGGCTATGGTATAACAAAATAAATGTTAAAAGTATGAGTAAATTCAAAGGAGAAGAGACCAGGGATTTACCACCAGAGCACTGAGCACTAACAAATTAGACTTCGTCAAACAGAGCCAAAAATATGCCATCTATTGTTATTGTGGTATCCACAGAAAAGCCTTCCCTTTGCCCTCTGGTATCCACTTTCTCTTAAGTATCATTACAACTATTCATACTCTTTTCATTTCAATTTTCTTCAGAAAAACCTTTTTTTACAC
The DNA here is from genome assembly GCF_000747805.2 of Chaetura pelagica. Classification (NCBI taxonomy): domain Eukaryota; kingdom Metazoa; phylum Chordata; class Aves; order Apodiformes; family Apodidae; genus Chaetura; species Chaetura pelagica. The sequence goes on from NW_009953649.1 coordinate 3,979,074, forward strand.
CAATGCTCAGCCATTGGTAACCTAAGAAAATAAAATATTTTTGCAGCTCTGCATATATATATTCAAACACAACTGCATAACTTGTCACAGTCTTATTTCACTGACCTTAAGGCCAGAATGCGGTCCTAGATGATCTAACATTGCCTCTTACACATCTCCAGCTACCACATTTCACTCATTTGTCCCTCCATTGAATCTGGTACTTAGTGTCTTTAAGTGTGTGCTTTATGCATTCCAGAAAAGCAATTACTGCAGATTTGAAAACTTAAAAAAGACCATCCAGCAGTTTCTTGATTTTTTAAAATTCTTTTTTCCTAATTTCTAAGTACCCTGAGCATTAAATTCTGGTTTTATTGTCTTCATTTCTGAACAGGAGCCAAGGACCAGCTCTTAGCTATGCTCTTTCTTTGCAGGCACAAGAGAACTTTATGATGCTCAGTGTCCACTCAGTGATACTTAACCAAATTACTTCAGCTTTATTGATAAGCTAAGCAAATTCAAATCTCCAGTCCTTTCCCTCTCCAACCTTAGGCCCCCCAGAATGCAAAGTCAGCACAAGCAACCAAAACAGCTGTTCTGGCCACCTTCTGTCCCTTGGCTGCCTTCTCTTTTCTGCCTACATGGTATTTGTGCAACTGGGTGATGAATCAGTCTGAAAATAGTTTGGTCCAAAAGAGAAGAATCAAGGGAGGAGACAATGCAGAGACTACATTCTGGAAAAGGTAGACTTGCCCTTTCCAGCCAGCACTCTCTTGTATGCCAACTTCATGTGCTCATGCAACTGTGAGATAAGGCACACTGTTCAGCTCATCATTCATTTTTCCTTTGTATTTCCCATCTCAGATTTTTCAAAATCTTTCCTCATGTATGGGCCCAGGAGGTGAAAGTAGTGCAAGACTCCTGCTAATGACACTTGCCAAAGTAAAACTGCCTGCCTTCTGTTATTTCTTTCTTTCCCCTTTCTATGGCCAAGGTTCTAATTGACCTTTTCCATAGCACTGGACAAGGACTAGTTTCCCCATTATAATGCTTAAATCCTTTTCAAGGCTAGCTGTCTTCAAGTAGAAGGTCCTCTCTACTGATGGCATTCTAAATTTCTTAGAAAACACGAGCATTTCTCTTGTGAAGAGAAATGCATGCTTACATTTCCCATATAGCATGGTTGTACCTCTATACATGCATAAAAATTAGTCCCACTCTCCCTGTTTAATATATTTGAGGTAGAGAGCAATTTCTTGTCTGGATATAAAATTTTTGTTTTGCTTTTAATTATTTTCATGTTATAAGGAAGGCAGAAATGGAAAATTATGTGTTGAAGAAAGCTGTTTTTCTTTGATGGAGAAAGCATTGCATAATACATACATTAGGAAAAATACTTGTTTCCTCTAATATTTTCTTGCCTTCTCTCCTCCTGTTTTGAAGTTGTTGCTTATGTACTTGAATGATGAGCTTTCTCTACTTCATATAGAAAATAGTCTGTAAATAATATATTCACAGCAAATATTCATAATATCCTTAAAATTGTACATATTGTATTGCTGGAGATGCAGAGTACAATCCCTGTAGATGGACTTGGAAAGAAACTGTTAAGAAGTCTTTCAGACTAGCACAGCACTGCCACAACTGCCAGGATGTAGATAAAACAGTGTCCCATATCTCTTCAGTTCAATCAGGCATTTCAAAATGCTAATAAAGAAACCAAAGTGACTGCTTTGTGCCTCACTTCCACACTAAGTGAATGGGAACAAAAAGAGCAGGTTTTTATTGCATAACCAATGACAACTGTGCCTCTTCTGATTAATGTTAGAATACCTTTAAATCAAGGGGATAACCTTCCCCTAGAGTTTATGGATTGGTTTGTGGTTTCTTTGTTTTGTGTTTTGTTCCCTCCCCCCACTCTATTACAAATACAATCTCTTAATCGTCTGGCTTATTAATTATTAGTCAGGTCTTTAGGACTCCTCCTAACTAGACATTGTCTCATTAAAAGCTCTTTTGGTGGTCCTAATTCCTATACATGGAAGTTTTTAAAAGGCAAACCTGTGCCTAAATATTATGTAAAATAGTCTGGTACAATTCCCTGAAAGAAACATTTGTATAGGGGTTGGCAGTGATTTGGTTAGTTTTATAATAAACATTAGGGAGGCAATCAAATGTTTTTCATAATTTACTTAAAAAGTTGATGTCTGCTGGGAATACCTGCAACCATATCTTGACAGAAGCTACAAATGAAGCCTGGATAGGAGAAGTTCAATCAAAGGTCCAAGGTTGTCCAAGGAAAAGAAAAATGCTGTCACGGAACTGGTAAGTTCTTATCTATTTCCCCTATTCAGTTTCTAGTGCACTAGTACAACAAAAATGGCTTTCCTGGAGTTAAACTCAGAACTGTCTTCTCATTCTGTTCAACAAAGCAAGCTCTTGTTCTGCACTGACACGTGTTAGCCAGGAGAGGTACATGGGAGTATGAACTGCTTCTCCCTGAGAAGAAAACTATTTCACTCTCAAGGGCTATAAAAAAAACGTTACCAGTACTGGATCTAAGATGAAAAACAGATGAGAAGTACTGTTCCAACTATATGATTGTTTTTCCTGCCTCCTATTAAAGTATTGAGACAGGATTTGTAGAGAGAAAATATATTTTTATTAGGTAAATTGATAATAAGCAGGAAAAAGGCAGATAAGAATGAGGTCTTTATGTTCTAAAGAGTAATCCAGTTCAATAAGAAATAGTTGCTTTTCTATAAACCTAGCCTTTTTTCCTTTTTTTTAATCAAAAACTCCCACATCCCATCCACACATCACTTCCACAGAGACTCAAAAGCAAAGGTGAAATTTGAAATTAGCATACTGAACTCTCTCATATGTACATACCACCAAAGCCAATATATAAATCTGAGGGGATTCTCTGAGATTAACATTTTGTGGTTCATTGATTTAAGAGCAGACGGGCACATAAATGCCCTAGTGTTGTGGAAAGACTGGGTGGGCAGATGCAGGGAGAGCAGTGGATGTAGGCTACATTAACCTTAGCAAAGCTTTAGACACTGTCTCCCATAAGATCCTAGTGAGCAAGCTTAGGAAGTGTGGGATAGAAGAGTGGGCAGTGAGATGGATTGAGAACTGGCTAAACAACAGAGTTCAGAGGGTAGTAATGATTGGTGCAGAGTCCACCCAGAGACCTGTAACTAGTGGAGTTCCCCAGGGGTGCTGGGTCCAGTCCTGTTCAACATCTTCATCAACGATCTGGATGAGGGGACAGAATGTATCCTCAGCAAGTTTGCTGATGATAGGTAACTGGGAGGATTGGCTGATTCACTGGGAGGCTGTGCAGCCTTTCAGCAAGATTTGGACAGACTGGAGAGCTGGGAACAGAGGAACCTAATGAAGTTCCAGAAGAATAAGTGTAGAGTCCTGCACCTGGGGAGGAACAACAACATGCACCAGTACAGATTAGAAGCTAACCTGCTAGAAAGCAGCCCCATAGAGAAGGGCCTTGGAGTCCCAGTGGACAACAAGTTATCCATGGGACAGCAATGTGATCGTTCTGTGATTGACTTCCAAAGACTTTGCAACATTCTTTAAAAACAGTTTCATATTGCTCCCTCTCACACAATAATAAGAGACACAGCAAAAAATTCTGTTGAGTTGTTTTTTTCATAGCTCATAGCTGTAGTCTAATTTTAAATTAAGAAATAATTGTAATGAGAGAGTTGTACACTAAATGGAGCGAATAATGACTAGCCCTTAGAGTTGAAATTTGTCTGTGCACAATGGGGCATGCCCTCTCCATTAACCATCATTATATGAAAGTAAATGCCCGTAATACTTAAGTACAGCCTTGCAGTCTCAGAATATCATGAAAAAATAAAGTCTGCTTCTATGTGAACCTTGTCAGTCTCCCAGATGGCATATACATCAATATTGCATGCATCTCCTTCTGGCACGCTCAGCAGTTTGCAGCCCAGGATAGACATTGCCATATTCTCACACCATTCTGCTCATCTGGGAGATGAGACAAGACATTCAATTAACTTCCAAGACAAGGAGTTTAGTCTGAGATTAATTACTGGGAGTACTGGAATCCACTGTTCTCTTTGCTGCTATAAGGAATGCTTTGAAAATCAGGATGTCGAACGATGTCTTTTGAAAAGAAGTTTAATATTTTAGTATCTTTGGCATGGATTAGGTGGATAATTTTACAAACATTTTACACACGTATTAGATTTTATACATGGTACATAATCCCAATCTACTGTAAGATATAGCATGCATCTCAGGATATTGATTTCCTTTTAAGACAAACATTGTGTTGAAATACCAGATCAGATACCATTACAGCACTTCCTGAATAACACATTTTGTTCATTTTAATAAAAATATTTAGGAATGTTGAAGTATTTTTGACACAACTCTGATCATATGAAAATAAATCTTATGGTCCTTTTTGAAAGCCACAGTGAGCTACTGGGTCATAAACAGCACATCTGCAGGAAAAAAAAAAAAAAAAAAAAAGTTATGATTGCATAAACAGAAACCTGAGTGTCAATTAGGAAGCTCTGAAATGCAATATGAAAGACATCAGTCATCTAAAATCTACACAAAATTTGCCAACTAGCCTATAATCACATATTACATGATAAGAAAAGAGAACTCTTGTATTAAAAAAGAGGGAATGAGGATGAAAGGCTGTTAACTGCAAAATAACAAAGAAGCAGCCGCAGGAAGTAATTATTCAGCCTTCATGTCTGTACCTGTCTGGTACAAACAAGTACAGAATTCCTAAATTTTGTCTCAAGGATAGCTTATGCCCTCAGCTTCTGCCTTCTACTATGTTCAGTACAGAAGGATCAAAATCCAGGAAAGATGTCCCACTAGCACAGCTTGCATTTTTTGAAGCAAACTGTTAAATGTTGCTATAGGGCAAATGAGAATGGAAAGCTACAGCAAAAAGCCAGTGAAACGGGAAGCTCCATGGGCAACTGTGTTGCATTGAACAGTATGATATATAACGGGAGCACTGGACTTCATCAACAGCACTTGTGAGACTAAGTGATCTTTTCAGGTGACTTATTTTGTATGATGAGGAATGCTCTCATAACTTGTGTACCTAAACATGGTTGGAAGCATGGCCTTCTCTGTACATAGTGCTGAAAAATGTCACTGAGACAGATGTGAATAAAATTCTGGTAAAAGTAATTCTGAAGAAACTGGGACACATGGGATGTTTTGTGATAAGGAGATCAGAGAAAAAAAAAAAAAAGCTAAAATGCAAATAATACATGAATCATATTTCTATCAATTAACACAAATCCTTCCACAAGCTTGAGCTGCGTTAGTAATATGTATGCTAGGTAGGTGTGTATACTAGTTAGGTTATGTATACTAGTTACATAGTTTCATTACATGGAGTAAATGCTACCTGATGCTTGTAGAGTGACAAAGTAATGGAAAAGTTTGAGTTTCTCAGATGCACAGTTAAAGTAAAAAATTCAGAGTCTGAATTCAGATCCCTGTGTCCTATATGTACATGCTGCAGTAATTTAAAATATCTATTTATGTATTAGTTTGTTAATACTCTGTTCAATAATGTATCAATTATGGGTTTATTTGCTAATGATATATGATTTCTTGAGCGTGTGACACTCCACACTTGCAGTGGCATACACATTTTTCAGTTGTTATCTAAAATTTTGCTCTTGCAAATTCTTTCTTCACTGAGGTTTATAGTTCAGCCGTTTGGAGCTAGGGGCATTTGCCCTTCTTGCAAGTGTTGAAGACTGTTGAGCCCCATAAACATAAATTCCAATATTTGAAAAAGGAAAAAAAAAAAATCACAGAAAAAAATTTCTTAAAAGAGCCTGAGACAGAGAAAACACAGGTATCCCACACCTTGCTTCTCTGCTCCATTGCAAAGCTTTTCTCTAGAAATTAAAGTAGCATAAGGCAGCTGGACTTTGTGCCTCGTTAAAGACTAACCATACCTACTTCTACTGCAGGTGCTGCAACCCTTCCCATACATCTCCAAAGCTCCCTTGGGGCAGTAACATCCTGACTCATGGTCTTGGCACTTGGGTACAAAGGACTGCAAATGGGAACAAATAAAAAGGATTAATTTTGAGATATTCAGCTGTGAGCAGGAAATTGCCAAGTTCTGGTGGTGATACTAATAGACCTTTGCTTGTGTTTCCAATTTTTGTATGAGGTGAAACTGAAAGTGAGACAGTTTTCTGAAAATGGACCTTTCTTAAGTTGTTTTGAATGTGACTGTAAAGGAAATCTCCCTTGGTTATTTCTTAGCCTTCATGATACATGGAAAAAATATTATCTGAACAGTCATATTCCCAGAAAAAAAAAAAAAAAAAAGTTGAAATGTTTTTCATTATAAGGAAATCCAGTTTTAGAAGTTCCTTGCCAACACCAGATGAAGCCTACATCTGCCTATGGAATACACACAAGGAACAAGACATGATGGAAAATTTACAACCTACCAATATTCTTTGTGAGTAGACCTTTTTCCCACTTCATATCAATCAATAGCACACTGGGAAGTTTGAATGGTCTCTATGGATTCCTTTCAGTTAGAGCTAGGCTAGAGTTTCCCAAAATCTAAAGATTAAATATTGAAATAACATCTCAGCTGTCTTCCAGTTTTGCAGGATGTTGATACGGATAAACAGGATGACAAAGTGAGCAATGAATTGAAGACAGACATGATTCCTGCCAGCAGGTTTGCAAAGTCTGTTGACAGTAGGATGGCTAAACGGAAAGAAGTTAGAAATGACATAATCCATTCCTTATCAGACCTAGGAACCAGTGTATTTCTGATAGGACTGCTGTCAGAATTGCTATGCTTGGGGAATTTAATGGTAGCTTGGTGCCCATGAATCATGACTTTACAAAAAATAATTTGGACTGCTGTTCACTCCCTCTCAGCTCCGATGTGATAAATCATGGGCAGAATATGAATGGGGATTAGATTTCAAGTAAAAACAGAATGTAGACAAAAAGCTGTCACCTTCGGATGAGGCAGTTTCCAATAACCAAGAGCTAGCCAAATGAAACACCCTTTGTTGCTACAACAGTGCCTCAGCTCCCTACCAAACCTCTGACTAAAAACAGATACCCTGGGTGGCCTTACCAGAAAACAAGAGGTGGAATCAATATGTAATGAGTCAGACACAACTGCTAAAATGAGCAAGTTTCTTAACAAGAACCATTTATTTTGAGCTGAGTTTGAGTCCCTGAGGTAGCTAGGAGCTTAGGGGAGCCTGTGGCAGACATGCTAAACCACATTTCTTTTCCCCTGTTTTAGTCTGATTTCCTTGTTTGCTAGAGCAGGTCCCACTGAGTCGTTGGAGCAGCAGAACTTGCAATTGAATTCTGTATTTGGTAGGTTGCCAAGATTGAGAGCAGTGGGCTATTTACAGGGAGTTATGCTTTCTGAAAGACACTAATATTTAAATATTCCTGTATTTTCCTCTCTTCTGTCGCCTTAAGGTATTTGAGAACATCATTCTCCTACATTATTAGTACTGGTAACCTTACCTCAATTCTTATCATGTTTTACAGGACCCACTGGGATTTTAAGAGTTTCGATTTCTGTTTCAAAAGTAACTTAATCTTTCACATCTTTAGGTGTTAAAAATAATTCCTTACTGTGGCTAAATCCCATTCAACCACAAACAGCTTTTTTATTCATTTATTTTCACTAAGATTTAAAGTGACAGGTCATTAGCCGGTGACAAAAATATATATATCACACATTTTCCACAAATAAACAGAAAATCCCAATCTAAAGTTCTAAACCAGTCTGGTTTTCAATTTAAAGTAGGTGGCAAGGAGACATATGGAGGCCAGTCCTATAATATGTCGATTATCTTCATGACAGTAAATGCTGCCTCTTACAGAATTAACATTTCCACATCTACAGCTCTAACATTAAGTTTCCCAGGAAACCTCTTCAACCTTAGATGCTTGATCCTCAATAGTATTACTATTGGGAATAAAAGCTAATGCCCA
>NW_009953649.1:3987148-4009894 GCF_000747805.2 Chaetura pelagica
AGGGAGGGCTGTGCATTTTTTACAAAGTCAAGTGGCTTTTGTTCTGCCCTCAGCATGGTGACACATGGGCAGGATGCTCCATCTCTCAAAATGCCTGCCTCAGTTTCCCTCCGTGATTCAATTGCTTTTTGTCTGTCAGTTTTGCAGGCCCAGGCCTGGAGTGAAAAGATCCCATGGGAAAGGAAAGGGCCTAGCAAACTCTGAGCTGGTAACAACCTTGAAAGTACAGAGGGCCAAGTTGATGTTCACCAGCTGCTTGCAATAAATCGTGTTCTGTGCATATACATCTTGCTATCTCACCCCATTCAGGACAATTCCTCACACCCATCCAGTGGTCACACCAGCAGCAGAGAGCAGAATTCAGCTTGTTTCTGAGTCTGCCACTACAGCAGATTACTGTAACAGCCAGGACCCTCAGACCAGATTTTCTTGGTAACTTGCTTACAAAATGGAGGAAAATCTCAGCTGAGTAATTAGCTCATTCATATGCCCACCTTGTCTGCTTTTTCTGAAGCCAACATCTTGGAGGAATCTCTAAGGCACATAGAGAGGAAATGGCTTGGTCTCTTTTTTTGCTCTTTTTTTCTGGTCACTGTTACCTTGTGGCATTATTTCCAGTTTCTAAGGTTTGAGTTCTATCATACTGGTCCACTTCTTACCATTTGTGAAATAAAGTGGGCTATATTTCCCTTTCCTTTGTGCCATAGGATGTATTTAAGGAAGACAGACAATCTGGCTCAACCTGGTTTTGTTTAGGGTAAGAAATATTGACATACTATCCCCAAAGAGTTTTATTTAATAAATTTAGGCTTTAGTGAAAACAAAAAAAAAAATCCCATAAGGCCTGATTATGTAATTTCAAAGTTTTGGACAAACTTGTGACCCAATGAAAAGACACACAGGCTACTTCTGTCTTCCTTTTTACCACCAACTGTGGCTGTGAATTGACTCTTGATCTTGTTGTTTGGTTGGGTGTTTGTGTTTGCTTGCTTATTTACTGTGAGTAATCACGTTCCTCAATTCACCAGTGTAGTCAAGAGTGGAGAGCATAATCACCCACTAGTCTCAATAGCTCCTTTTAAGAAGAAATCTACCGTCAAGTAAAACAGACTCACAACTGAGAGTGCCCCAATTCTGTTGCTACAGTGCTTTTTTTGAGTACAGCTACATTGACTATCTTGTATTTCACTATCTTGAATTATCTACAGGAGCATTTACCACCTTGCTCTTGGCCAGGAAGAGCTGGGATGCTGTGGGCAGTGTCATACCTGTTCTTTCTGGTAATCACCATTATAGCAGTGAAACCCCTGGAACTGCCAGCCACAGGGACTGTTGTTGAGGACAGTCTGATAAGCACAAGACAAGACCATAAGTAGTAATGACATGAACAAAAAGAGGTGCAATAAAAGTCCCCATATTGTTAGAAAAATACTCAGCTTGCAAAATCAATAGAAGAAAGTTTTAGAAGTTAAGCTAGACTATGCAGAACTTTTCATCCCTTGTGCATTTGCACTGTGTTGTAGCTTTAATTAAATTATCATTTTTTATTGTTTCCTGTCTCCTTCAATGAACAAGGAGTTACTCCATCTGTACATAACATTGCTATTCATGGTATAGCCTCTGGTCTTATTTTCCACACATCAGTTTAGTCTAGACTGACTAGAAAAGTTATTAATTCCTTTGTGGATGCCTCTTGCAGTTTAAACTCAATGTTTAAAATGTATCACAATCATCAATAAATATTGTGGTTGTGAGAGTAGGCCACATATTCATTTTACAGGTAGGTAAAAGAGTCATAATGAAATTAACACTCAAATTACTCAATGTGCCTGTTGATTTTTAGTGCCCAACTAGAACTTTCTTTATCTGCGTATTTAATATTAATCCATTCAGCTCACAGCTTCAAATTATTTTCTCTACTTGTATTAGAAGCTTTAATTCTAGCTCTTCATAGCTTACAAACATTTATTTTCAGAGTGTTAAAATTCTACTAGCAATGTATTGATTTTGCAGAATTTTCCAGATAAAAGAATTGTGAAAAAAACCTAAACGAACCAGAACTGTTATCATGTGTCATCATACCAGGAACCTGCACGTGTCATCAGCAAGGCTGGACACATTGGAACTGGCACACAGATCTGTGCCTCTTGAGCTGACAAAGTACCTTATAAGAACCACAAGTTACATTTCTCTGCATACACCCTCCGTCAGATGAAGATGGCAAACTTCACCACAGGGGCTTTCCACATGTAGTTGCTAATAGCAGTAGGGTGATGCTCTTATGAGTATATCCAAAGTGCTTCACAAATATGAATGAGTTTGTCTTGTGAAACCAGGCAGTATGAATTGAAGTGAAATGCAGAGGAATGCCTTCTAAACACCCCAAGTGACTCCAAGTTCCCTTTCAGTGTGCAAGTCCAGTCTTCATTTTTCCAGAGTATTTAATTTTATTTTTTTATTCCCCATTCTTTCAAGGATTGAAAGACACTCCCACTGAAGTCAATTGTGTTTGTGAGCTATCTGCTCTTCCACTTAACCCAGTCTCAGAGATTTCCCTTAGGGGACTTAGAAAATTGAGGGGTACATCATCAGAAATCACTTATGTCATAGATGTCAAGTACAAATGCCATGGCCAGGGATGAGAAAGAAACCAATTGTCTGGTGTGACATTTTGCTGCTTTAGTCATGAGACTGTATCTTTTTTTTCTACAAGCCTCTGAGCCTCTGTCCCAGCCATAGATATTTGTTCTACTTGCTATACCAGTCAGTGACCACAGGAATCAAACTTGCATGTTCTGAGAATAATTTGAGATTTCTGCTCTGGGAGTACTTCTGCATTTTTGAGCACTGCTGTTCACAGGACTCTAGCTGAAGAAGAGATGTGCCTGTACCAGAACCCACTGTCTACTGTGAATTTTTTTTTTTAAGGCAAAAGTGAGCAACAGTATATCCCAACCAGGTCCCAGACAAGAGGATCCCACCCTCCCCCTTTCAGTCTAGGCAGAGCTCGCATTAGCCCTGGGAGAAGGTTATGGATTCTATGGAGAACCTACAAACTCCTGTCTTCTCACAGGGATGTTAGGGTGCCTGATGTTAAGCTCCAGCTAGCTCCAGCTAGTAGTCCCTGGATGAGACTGTATTTAAATTAGCAGAAGTGGCCCATCATGGATCTGCCATGAGCACATATTTATTTCCAGCAATCTTGGTAAGAAGAATTGTGAAGACAGTACTGGCTCATTTCCCAAGCCTCACTATAATTTTATTGATGTCTAATACTATACAAAGTAATGTTAATACCATATAAAGTAAAATAATGCAGTACAATATAATTACGTTAAAAGTAGGTACTATGGAAATAGTGTTTTCTTCCCACCAAAAGACAGTGTAGATTGGGTAAGACCTCTGCAACCTTTCAGAGGAGCAGATGTAAAAGGCACATTTGCAGAGGCATACAATGGAGACTCAGTTTAATTCTTCAGTTCACTCATAGGGGTTTATATCCCCTGGATATTTCGGGAATTTTTATCTACTAATTTCAAACATATTTCTTTATGTTCTTTAGTGTGTGCTCTTAGTTGCTAATCCTCACTTGGATATTATTAAATAGTGAAAGCTAATAGAACATGCCAGCCAGTGCTACATCACTATCTGACACAGAGAGTCTGTAAGAGGGAACACTGTCCAGTTTTGAAGACGATGGTAGCTGTGAATCTCAGCATCACTTAGCACTTAGTTGCATTGCAGTCTGCATAGTCAAGCCAGCGTAATTTCTTACGCCTAGTAAGAGCACTCTGGCTCCTGACATCTCCTAAAGGTCTCTCAGTATATTTCTGTTATCAGATATATTCTCCCTGCTAGCAGTAGCAGGCTTTCCTGATGAAGTTGGTATTTCTCCTTTCAGTCTCTCCTTTCCACTTCCCACTGCTCCCAGTATTTAGACCCAGGTGTATCTTCCCCATTTACAAATATCTCACATTCTGCTTTTGACAAAAGCATAAGTTCATTACAGGATTAAATACCAGTTTGGTGTGGATAGGAACTCTTACTTTGAAATATAACAGTATCTTTGACATAACTTTTAAGCTCTGACTTTGAAAGGATATAAGATTGATCTTCACAATATTTTAAAAAGAACAGTGACAAATCAAGGTTGAAAATTCTATAAAAGATTAATTGTATATTTTAAATAAATCATATTAAAGCTGAAAGGCTTTCTTAATGGACACATTTGAGGGAGAATTCTCAATTCTTTTAAACACTGCTGGAAGAAGGACAGTACAAAAGAAGTTACCTTCTAGCAAAAGAGTGAGGTAAAGTAGTTGCTAAAGTGAGAAAAATGTTATCTTCCTGTGTATAAGCTTGGATTGATAGAATAAAATAACTCATTGAAGTAAGTTGAAATTAATGATACTAGCTAGATTTGAATCTAGCCTTGTCATTTAACAGTGTAGTCAATGAAAAATTAGCTGCCTCAGCCTGATTAGAGAAAGTAAAAGCATACTCAACTCATTCCCTGAACCAGCCAACATACACCATAACTTTCCCTGTTCATCTCTGCACACAACAGCAGCAACGGAACAGAGAGGAAAAAAAAAACACAAAAAGCAGCAGAAATGAGAAACCATCCCCCTCCAACATTGCTTTTTAATCACACAGTGCCTGAAGAAATTGACTGAAACAATATGTCTCAGTTTGAGAGTACCAGGAGTGGCAGACTGATGTAGCTTCATATGTTACTGGTTTGGCCTGGTGTGTAATGGGTTATGTACTCCTGAAGGTAAGACAGCTGGCATAAACAGGGAAGCAGTAGAATGAAATATGAACTTCAATGTTCTTGAATATTTATTGATTTGCTTGTCTCAGGAGAGCTGCCTGAATTCCTGATTTCACCTAGATACTTGTTTTCTTCAGTTTCACAGAACCTAGGCAAGAACATTGTTCTTTATTGCTGAAATGTTTATGATATTCTTTATTTACCAGGAGCAAGAGTCAGGACCCTTCTTGCAATTAAATTGCCTAGGTAAAGGTCTTCAGCTTGTTTGTTATTGTCTAGGACAGGACTATTTCTGTCTAAATGAATACTGATTTGAGGAATCAGGTATTTTGCTCCCCTTACAAGCAAGACATATTCTCAAAAGTGCAACCTGACAGTGAAATTTTCCATAGCTACACTATGTATCTATTTCCATAGATACACTGTTGTTTCTGCTGTGTCCTTTATTTTTTATATATATATATTTAAATTTTTAATTTATTTATTTTTTTTACTTTTCCTGCTTGGAGTCCTTAGGGTCTTCAGGCTTGTGCTTCTGTGCAGGAGGACCTGGGGCAGTGGACTTTGCAGGCCCATTCTGCATGGCAGCTCTCTAGAAAAGCTGGCAGAGATCTTTGGCCATGTCACTACTATAGTTTCTAAAAGCTGAGATGTTTGCAAACATTTCTATTGTAACAGGCTGTAGGATTTCCCTGCAGCTCTGGAGGGTTTCCAGTTTCCCTTGATATGGATGCCATTTTGCTGGATTGAAATCTTTAGCTCTTTCCCAGGAAGTCTGTGCACTTACTAGCCAGAAATAAATTCAGATTTTTTAACTAAAAATATTCCATGTTCATGTTATCTTAGACTGTGCCCCTCACCCTTCCCAAACAGGAGGCAGTGGAGTCTATCCTTATCACTGTAAGGATAAAAAACTGCACAAAGATCTGTGAAATGCTATATGGAAGCTTGTGTTAAAATTATCAGGCTGATGAATGAGCAGGCACATTCTCTTCTTTCCTCTCCCATCCCCAGCCTCATTACCATTATGACTCTTGGCTTTGGTTGAGATACAAAGACGACTTTTAGAGCATTTTCTCCTTTTCCTCATGCCCTCTGCCTCCTTCCTTCTGCAGCACTCTTCCATTAGAAATAATATATATATATATATCTTTTTTCTTTTAATTAAAAAGAACTGAACAAGGCCTGCTCCCTAGTTCTTGCCAGGCATCAGTCTGATGATTTGTACTGGCAATTTATCATCTGAGTCACTTGCCAGCAGGGATGAGAGTCCCTGAAACTGACCTCTCTACAGCAGGCTGAATTTCATTATATTTTTTCCAGTAAAGGTTTACTTTTTGAAAGGAGATGAAAGATTTACAAATAGGCTAGAAACACTTCAAGCTCTTAGAGATAATTTTAACAAATTTAGCTATTTCTTTAATCCTGTCTAGGAAATAGCATCTATTGTTCTTTGTATTCTGCATATTTTAGTCAATATGAGTACCTGACTTCAAAATTATTTCATCACATTTTATCACCATGACTGCCAATATCCCTCTTAATTTAGCACAGAATATCTTAAATATTCTCACATTAACACCTTAGGAAATCTCAATGAAAATTTTTGTTTAGTATACAACCTTTGAATGCATCTCTCTTCTAAATCATCTTAGGTTGAAAAACAGATCTGGGAGACTCAGTTAATTTGTAACATGTCCTTCTCACACAGAAACAACTACTCTCCTGATGGTCACCCTTTGTTGTCCCATGTCCTCAGCAGAACCAGAGAACTTTGCAGAAAGAAAATAAATTGAAGGAACAAAAATTGGTTACATTTTTTCTCAAGTGTATTAAAGAACTTACTTGGTGTTCAGCAGACAGAGTGGATGGCAACACAAGTATATTCTTATTTTCCCAGGTAGGCAAGAGATGGTTCACTCACCTTAATATATACTAAGTCTTAGCTGGTGAACAGAATTCACCTGTTCACCAAAGTTCAGCCCAGTTCTTCAAGACAGGTAAAAATATGCCAGAGAACTGAACCAAGAATATGGAGCAGCTTTCTACATTTTCTTTCCTATATCCAAAAAAAACTGGGATGGGGGGAAATCTCAAAAAAAACCCCAAACAAAACCAACAGCAACAAAAAAAACCCACAGAGCAAACAAACAAAACACAAACCAAAAATGAAGATGACAAAATATATGAGCAAAGCCCTCAAAACCTTCACTTTTCTTTACAGAGTGACTTGCCTCCTCCATGTATTTTTCCCAGGAGGGATCATTTATGTTTATAAAGTGAAGCTTATAAAGTCTCCAGGTAAAATACAATCTGAAGTCAGTTTTATGTAATAAAAGCTGCCATGAAGAGATACTCTCTTCTACAGTTTTTCCCAGTCAAAGAAAACTAGTAGGTGTCAATGTTTGAAATTAATGGAATTTTTATGTTAGTTCTAGCACAGCTTAAAATCTCATATACAGACTGCTATCACATGTAGCATTAGAATGTTCTCAGAATGAACTCCTGAGAGGAAATTAGATTTCACCTGGAAGCATATCAAAGATTAAACCCATAACATTTCTTTAGAATTAACTTCCTGGCACTGGCTTGCACATAAGTGCTAAGAACTGCTCAGGACGATAGCTTGATGCCAGCTGGACCAGCTTGCCTATAGCAAGCCCTCATGTCTCACAGTTGTCCTGGTTTGAGCCAGGATGAAGCCAATTTTTCTTTTTACTGATTTTTTTTCCTTCAGTAAGCTTTCTTGTAACTAGCAACAGTGTGTTCTGCTAGGCTGATAAGACAGTGGAATGTTTTTCTAACTACTGAGGCTTCAAGGCCGCACCTGCACTCTGCCAGCTCAGACACTATGGGGAGGTCTGTGACCCCCCCGTAGGAGGCTCAGTTAGACAGACAGCAAAATTGGCCAAAGATATTCCATTCCATATATCTACGTAAGCTCAGAGGAAGGTCAGAGATCACAGAAGACAACTTCCTTCCTTCTTCTCCCTTCTCTTCCGTCCATGGCCGGTGTCCAGGGAGGACTCTGTTCATCCATCACCGTCGATCCTCAGGCTTGATCTCTCCTGACCCCCATAACTCTCTGCTTTCTCCAGCAGCAGCTTCGGGATTCCTCGGGACTCTTCCCAGTTCAGGGAAGTGCTGTGGGAGTTGCTGGGGTGGGGGGAGGCGAGAGGCTTTTGCCTACACCTGAATATATATCTGTATATAAATGTATATATTTTCTTGTATGATTCATTAGTGTTTTAATTAAAGCTGTGTAGTTTAGTTTTCAATCCAGCCAAGTCTCTCTCTTTTTCTCTCTCTCCGTCCCTACCTGGGTGGGAGGGAGAGGGGATCGAGAGCATTGTTGTCGGACCTGAGTTAAACTGTGACAACAATTTATTAGGTATTAGGTGTCTGCCATGTAGACACTAACATCTGAAGTGGTTGTCTGAGGCTGCTGTCACTTTCACTCCTGTTATTTTTTATTCACTGAAATATTTCTAAGACCAGCTTATTGAAGCTGAATAAAGAAAACTACAGCCAGTGGCCAGAGGTCTACCAAAACAATGACCAGTTTGTAGGAAAAGTAAGGTGAAGGTAAAGTGAAAGCAGTAGAGGGGGATCGGAGATGATCTCCACAGGTCCCTTCCAGTTGTACCATTCTATTACTTCATTAGTCTAATCTTGGTGCTGGAAGAATGGAGTGTGACAAATTTGACACCAATCTTTAAAAAGGGGCCCAAGAGGAATCCCAGAATTACAGATCTGGAAGTTTGATGTTTCTGCTGGGCTAAATGACAAAAGCCAAAGCAGAGAAGGTAATCAATGGACATATGAACACACTCTGATAAAGAGGAAAAAGAATCTTACAGTGGACAAGGATATCTGTCCATTCATGCCAACTCACCCTCTCAGTGTATAATTGCACTATTTTTATATATCCTGTCTTAATGTTGGTAAAATTCATCTGTTTTTACTTCTTCCTTGTAACATTGTCACATTTTGACAGTTCCAATGGGTATATTCACGTTTTCCCTACTCCCCTTAGGTGTATATGACACAAATCCAGATAACCAACCATTTTCCCTCTTCTCCAACAAAATAAATGCATTTTGTCAGACCCAAAAGACCACAGTTGCACATTTCTCATTCTAATACTTTAAGAATTCTCTATGTTCTTCAGCCAAGGAATAAACAATTATTTGTGAGCTTAAGATGCTCCAATCAGATCTTCCATGGCATTTTTGCAGTTGTTATCAGAGAATAGCCATTGACAACTTAAGATAAGAAATTTATGCCTCTATAAAATATGACATTAAAAATTATTGTTCAGACACTTTAGAGAGAAGTAGCAAGTGAGAGGAGAGCAATCATACATTTGCTTTAGTAAAAAATAAAATATAAAGAGCCATAAACTATGACAAAGTAATTTAAAGTGATTTTTTAGTATGTCTAAAATTTTCCTGAAAGTGAAACCCTGTGTCCTATGGAAAAACATAAAAACTACATTTCAGAAGATTTGAATATAAGGTTTTAAAACACCAGTCTTCTCATTAAAGACTTTTTCACAGAAAGTTTTTTTTCTCCTTCAGAAAAGGCTTTGTCTCAAAGTTATTGAGCATTTTTAATTATGTTTGAAATTCTTACTGTGATTATCTTCCATCCATTTAGTGAAAATATTAACATGATCTCAAATAAAAATTTACATGGAGATTTTCTGAGTCACTTCCTACTTGTTTTTCACATCTATTATTACTGTGATTTCAACACTAAAATAATCAGCTTATTTTTTATAAAATTTATGTAAATATGCTTTGCACTGCTGGTGATTAATTCTATATTCAGTTGATGAATGGTGTGCATTACTATCTCTGTGAATCTTGAAATGAAAAGATTTTGAAAAGCCAAACAGGTGGTAAGATACTCTAATTCCTTTATTCTATTTGAATTTATCTAAATATCCCAAGCCCTGTTTTGTTTTCTGTATAAGAAATTGGCATGATTCACTTCTTATAACTTCAAGAATGTATAATCTCACAACACAGCATTTCCATTCATAATGTACAGGACGCACATACCAAAACTGCTAGAGACAGTAAGATCAATGTAGAAGAGGAATAAACTTTAAAAAAAGACACAACCTTTATTATTGTTCTTGTTTCTGAGATGGCTTCCAGAATTTTATATTTTGAAGAATTGCTTGTATAGCCTTCAGAAATCTTGCACTGCAAGTCTGGATTGTTTGGAATGCCAAGAAGTGCATTTGCCCTTGTAATCCTGTCCTGTCGCCCCTGTGTCTGGGATTGGTAATCTTGGCAATTTTCTCTGGCACTGAAACTCACTGTAAAGCAAAACAGGGGACACAGCTTCACTGAGTCCAGTTTTGTTTTGCCACAGGCTTGTTTTTCTCAGCCTGACAGAAAAAATAGCTCATTTGAAAAGAATAATACTAATATTACTTATAATAATATCATTTTTTAAAGAGTGGAAATGCAGGTTCTTTGTTTTGAAAATCTCTTTCAGAATCAAGAAGGGAAGTTCACCACAAATGATTGCATGGAATTAAATTTATCTGCTACAGAAGGGCAGAGAGATTAGCAAACCCTTCTGAGGTTTGAATCAGTAGCAAGCAGTATCAAACTTGGTTGAATACCAAACTGACAGCAGAAAGAAGGAGGATATAGTATCAGTAATATACCAAACTAAATGTGACCATTCATCTCAGAATAAACTAGGATTATCTAAAACAGTGAGAATACTGAAAAAGTGTTAATAAACCTAGGCTGCAGGTAAGGAAGGACTTTTTCAACGTCAGAAAGTATAATCCTTCTGCAAAGACAGAAACAGAGCACTGCAGTGTACTTGCCCCCAACCAGAGTGCCTCTGCTCCCAAAACCATGATGAGGCCAAGGATCTGCAACCAGGTAGCTAAGGGAGAGGAGGATGATATTTGAGTACAAAAACACCATGGAAAATGTATTGATCTGGTACACAAATCATAAATATATAAGGCAGTGTTTACACTTACTTGAAGCTAGATAAAGGCTGGAGTCCAGTGATTCGTCTCAGTGGATGAGGTTAAATGATATATAAGCAACAGACACTGGAAAACTGAAAGAGAGTTTGGGGCACCTTTTGGGGACAAGCTAAATAGGCCATCACTCAAGAGATCAATGACCAATAAATATATTTCCTGGGTGATATTACTTACATCTTATTGAGCCTTCAAAAATTGTTTTAACACTTGACTCTTTCATATAACTTACCTCTCACTGCAAAATACTTATCAAAGATGTCATTGTGTGCAACTTCTTTTAGAATAGGAATTTCTGTATGGCAGAAGATGCTCTCGACAGCAGTCCCTGTGTTAGAGATCTGGTTCTCAAACACCTTTCATTTTGAAGATTTTGTTTATATGTGAACAGATGGTGTTAAATTCCCTTTTATGTAATGATGGAAATTCTTGTTTAAGAACATTTCACACCAACCTTCCCCAGGTACAAATGATCAGAGAGTTTTCAAAGCAATTAAAATCAGTCTCAATAGTATCCCATTTTGAAATGTCACTAGGGACTTTTTAAGTCACTGCTTTTAACACAAGTTCCCCTGCTCTTTCTATCTCTCTTTTTAATAAACATTTTGGTTGTCAATATTGGCTTGGCCTGAAAAACTCCAAGTTTGCCCTGAGGACCAAGAATAATGTTCCTGCAGAGTATAAAGCACATTGCCTGAACTGTTTCAGAGCTACAGATCATTAAAAATAAATTACTTTGAATATTGTAAAAGCCATTGTTATAAAGATTAGAGGTAGCTACCAGACTTGCTTTTAACTTGGGAAATCACCATTAAAAAGAAGAAATAGAAATAACTGGAAGCAAATGAGGACTTGTTTATAGTGCACAAAAAATCAATTGTGCACATATAATTTACACGGGTCATTTGTATAACAGGTTAACAAACATTTTGTTGCTTTTTCTTTACTTGCCTTTTTATTTGCTTTGATAAATGGAAAACAACAGGAGTTACTTTTTGGCATACTTGAACAAAAATACATTTGTCCTGGTGAAATCAATTGATGAGGAAGACTGAAGGAAAGCATTCTCACTTCAGAAGCAGGTACTTTGGTCACAGCTTTGTTCTGCACAGTGTCATAATTAACTTGTGAAAATAACAGAGAGATTCATGGAAGTCATAAACCTTCCCTTGGTTGTTCACCTACCTATACCTGCCCACCTGGATGAGTTCCCAGCAAGCTTATGGTATCCATCTCTAGAGAACTTTGGAGAACTGAGTCACCTCATCCCTCCTTGGGACAGCTTTGACTAGTGAGCACCACCTGCTCAGAAAAAGCATAAAAATAAAAGGCATCACTGCTTCCTTCATATTTCTTTCAATCAAGGCACAGGTAAGAGCATGTCAGGAATCTCTCTTACGGGGAAAGGATGAGACAGCAGGGACTCTCTAGCCTGGAGAAGGATGAAGGGAGACCTTATTAATGCATGTAAGTATCTGAAAGGCGAGTGCATGGAGGATGGAGCCAGACTCTTTTCAGTAGTTTCCAGTGACAGGATGAGGGGCAACGGGCACAAGCTGAAACACTGGAACTTCCATTTAAATATGAGGAAAAACTTCTTTCCTACGAGGGTGAAAGAGCAGTGGAATAGGCTGCCCAGGTCAGTTGTGGAGTTCCCATCTCTGGAGATATTCAAAACCCACCTGGATGCAGTCCTGGGTAATGTGCTGTGGGCAATTCTGCTTTAGCAGAGGAGTTGGACTAGATGATCTCTAGAGGTCCCTTCCAACTCACAATTCTGTGATTCTGTGACTCTGCAGGAAGCACTGGTCCTCCCAGCAGAGGCATTACAGCCTGACCCTACAGTCAGAGGTGCACTGCTAGCTGTGGTAAGTACACCTTATCTTTCCAGCAGATATGCTGCTTTTGGGTGGGTTGACTGCCTAGGCAGCACTGACACTGAGAGCAAGATCCAAATGTGTTGGAGCAGTGGCAAGGAGGAGAATTTTTGCTTGGTTTGCAACTGGATTGTTTTGTAAAGGAATCAAATCTTGTCAGAAAAATGCAGAGATGTAGAGAGGCAAATAAGACATTAAAATTAATCCCCACTTTCTTGCTTACCCTTGGATGGAAATCAAAAGTGCAGATAAATACTCACTTCCCAGTTTAATTACACTGTAGTGGCTCTACTACCCTCCTTCAAGGAATACTTTGGTAATGTCTAAAACAAACTTTTCCTGGCAACTTTTCTGGTCTAAATCTTCTTTCTCAATAAGGAAACAAACAAAAAAGAAAGATCTGAAGAATTTTTTTTCTTTTTTTTAGAGTCGTAAAGTGATACTTGGACTAGTAGTCTATGTAGAAGTCATATGAATGTTATAAATCTCTGATCTGGGGCTTTTCCCAGGCCAGCCCTGTAGCCTCTGTGGTGTGATGAGCATTACTGGGAGCAGCGTGATGCTGGTTTGTCATGGTTTGTGCCTAACATGACAACGAAGGACGAGCCACATGGCCGCTCACTCAACCCCCCCACATAAACACTGGGATGGGGAGGACAAAGCCAACTAGAAGTTCATGGGTTGAGAAAAGGGACAAGGAAGATTCATTCACCATTTACATTCCCAGGCTGAAGAGACTCAACTTGGGAAAAAATAATATTTTAATTTGTCGCTAATCAAATGCACACAGGACACAGACAACACCAAGAGCAGGGCTTGCATATGTTACCCACACCCTTCCCTTCTTCCTTGGCCCCAATCACTTTGTTCCTGATTTCTTTACCTCCTTTCCTCAGCTGCACAGGTGGCAGGGGACGGGGTTTAGAGTCAGTTCACAGTTTCCTACCTCTCCTTCCTCCATGGAGAAGGATTCCTTATAATCCTCCCCTGTTTCCCCACGGGGCTCCCCCTACCGTGGGATACAGCCCTTCACAAACGTCTCCATAAGTCCTTGCCTCGAGGTCAGGTGCAAGCTGCTCCAGCAAGGGCTCTCCAGGGAGTCACAGGCCTCTTCAGGATCAGTCACATCCCTTGGCGTCGAGTCCTCCATGACTGCAGATCCAAGTCCACGGGCTGCATGTCCACATTTGCCCTCCTAGAGCCTTCAGAGAATGTTCCACCACTTTCTTCCAGGGAACAGCTGCCACCTCACCTTGGGTTGCAGGGAAACTTCTGTTTGGGCACCTTCTTCCCCTTCTTCCTCACCAGTCTCAGGATCTTCACCCCGGCACTGCCTTTCACCTCACCAGCACA
Source organism: Chaetura pelagica (assembly GCF_000747805.2). Classification (NCBI taxonomy): domain Eukaryota; kingdom Metazoa; phylum Chordata; class Aves; order Apodiformes; family Apodidae; genus Chaetura; species Chaetura pelagica. The sequence continues at coordinate 4,001,175 of NW_009953649.1, forward strand.
CCTCTTGCTCTGCAGCTCCCTCTCTCCTCAGGTCTTACATCAGTTATTTCAGATGTTAATCACAGAGGCACATCTATTATGTTTCTAACAACCCTGCCTTGGCCACCAGAGCTGGGGGAGCTTTTAGCAGCTTCTTACAGGAGCCACCCCTGGGGCTCCTCCCCTGCTACCGAAACCATGACAGAACCAAACCAGAACATGGTTTTGTAGATGTTTGCATACATTTCATTATTAATTATACTTTTTTTCTTCCTTTTTCTTCTACTTGCCACTGTTTCACTAAATCCATGTAGTTTAGTTTCCAGCCTGTAAGTCTCTCTCCCTTATTCTCTTTCCTCTCAATTTCTGGTAGTGGAGAGGGGTTAGTAGAGAGCATCTGTCATTCATTTATTTGCCAGCCCAGTGTTAAACCGACATGCAAGGTGCAATGGACCCATGCTTCCATGCAGATTTCTTTGCTCATGTGTGCTCTTTGGCTCTCTTTTGAAGACATACAGGAGGGAAATTTAATAAGCTGAGATGTATTCTCCAGCCCAAACAACTTACTGAAAACTTAGGGCAGACAAGAAAGAGCCTACAGAGAGATAGTGTAATTACTGCCTTTTGGGAAGAACATGTGAGCTTTCATAATGAGAAAAAAGAGAAACTGCTAGCAGGGGAAAGGATATTAGCTTTGAAGGCACTCTACAGGGTAAGACAAAGCAAGGAGTGACACAAGTGTTAAGGAGTCAGAGCACAGAACTAGCCACAAACAGATGTGGGAGGAATGGTGTTGTAAAGCCCTGCAGCTGGAGTTTGATGGTTCACTTGAAGCCAGAAAGGAGAAATAAACATAGTTGTGTAACTGTAATCATATTTATGTGGGCAAATGTGCAGAGTGCAAAATCCAACACAAAAACTGTTAGTGGACAAAATATTTTGGCAAGTTTATTTTGGTTTTTTGTGTTTTGTTTTTTTTTTCCTAGCTGTATGCAGCCAGCTTACTTTATGAAAGAAAATCTGCAGTTTGCATTGCAGCTATATGATAGTGCTTAGGAGAAAAATATTATTTCGTGTATTTGTTATTATTATAGTGTGTGTTTAATGACTAATCTTCTAATTTTTCCCACCTTCTTTGACAGCAATTATCTCAGTGTTTTTGGTATTGTGATTGGGGATGGTAATTTCAAAGAGTGTAATTTACTTCTGATTACTATATTGTGTCAGTTTAACGACTATACTTCATCATGGTGTACAGTGCTGTGGCAAGAGAGACCAGCTACTGCCTTTCCAGATACTTGGTGGAGAGAAAGGAAGTGTTAACATGAAGCAAAGCTTTGCTTTAAACACAATCACTTCCTTGGAATACAGCACTCTCAGATGGTCACCCTAATGAAGATAGAGACAAACTGAAGAGAGTGTTGACTTACATATCTTCATGAAGATTGCTTTTGGATTTAAATTCTAAAAAGAATGCCTGTTGCTAAAGTTGCCTATGGTATGGAAGTAAGTAGAGTAATATATGTTTATCTACTTAAGGTAACACAGGTAATACTGCATGACTAATGTGTGCCATTACAGAGTTATGTCAGGTGCCTGAGTTACTCAGGTTGACTTTCTTGTGCTTCTTATAAAGTATGCAATATCTAAGGCTAACAAGAATTGTATTGCATTATATTCTCCTATATATTATATAGGCTATATTGCAGATGGCTACACTAGATACGCCATTATCCTAAAAGGTGAAGTACAAAACTGAGAGGTGCCTGAAATAGCTGTTTTGCTTGTATAAACCAGTCTCTTTAGAAATTTTCTTTCATATTTATACCAGTCATGTATGCAGATATTTTTCTTAGAGTATTTTCTCCAGCAGAGAATGAGAAAGAACAAGCTTGGATTGCCATCACTTTTCTCTCTTCCAGCTGTATGCAGAAACAGTAAAAAAAAATTCAGAGTATTATAGCTCTTCTGTGACCTTAGGGAACAGTATATTGACCTTTTCTGTTCAGATAGTGAAACAGTTATGTCAGTAATGGTGCTGTACTTTTGTTAATGGTACTGGAGCAATTTTCCCCAAAAATTGTCACCTGACCTTCTCAGTCTAGCATGGCGCCTGATGTCTCAGTCCATTCTGTACATACAACTTCCAACTAATTACTTTGGCACTATACCAAGGTGAAAGAAACACTTTGAAACTTTATCCTTTAAAAATAAATAAATAAAAGAAAATAAAAGAAAAAAAGCATCCTTTTCACCAAGCCTGACCTTTAAATCTAGTTATACTGATGAGCTTTTGGCTAAGAAAGTGTAAAACGAAAGATCAAATTCCAGTGAAGGTCACACACAAAGCTGCTAAGTCATATGAAACATTAAGAGGTAATGAAGTAATACCATGAGAGTAAAGCAATCAATAGGGCTAAGGAATTTTATGTTATACTGTCCCTTTTTAGACTCACATAGCTGTTTGACTTGCAGCCGTGTATGTGGCTGCCTGCTGCCTCCACATATGAAATATTCTTCTGTGTCCCCAAAAGGCCCTTCAGCAGGCCAAACTGCTGGCATGCATGTAAAGACAGCAAGAAGCACAATAGCATCACTTGAGGGCCTTTAAAAAAACACAAGTACCACAAATACCTGGCTTGTTCAGTGATGAATTAATCAATTGTGTGGATGGGAACAAAGGAACTATTTTTTTCTCTTTCAAGTTCAAGATGCAGATAAAATGAAATGCATAAATGCTAGATCCCTATCACCATCAGAACATACAGTAACAGCAGGGTTAACTGGCAAATAGAAACCAATCGGTCTTGCTCATTTCTTCAGATTTTTCCACTTCATGTTGATCAGTTCAGGCAATTAGTAGTAGTGAAAGGTGATGGAGAAAGATGAAGTCTCCAAGAAAAGAGGTAGTAAAATGTGAGAGATTGATTAAGTACCATAAAAAGCATTGGCAATGGCTGTGCTGAAGGAAAAAATTAAACATAAATCCAAAATTCACTACTTGCTTTGTCAAGTACTGCCAAACCACTTTGAGATACATTCAAAACAGCTACTGCTAAACCACTCTTTCTACACTTTCCCTTTCTACATAAAATTATGGGATGGAATACTTATCCTCATGTCAATAAAGGCTGTTGAGTGCAATTGCAGTGTGTATACTTGGAGGGTATCTTGGTATTGGGACTTTCTAACAAACGGAACTGGGAGGCTTTGACCACTGCAGCACTATCACTTTTAAAACTTGGCCAAATGGGTCTGAAACTAGTGCAAAACTATGTCCTTTGGTTTAGCATTTTATTTGCTTGATATTTTCCAAGGAAATTTGAGGTTGCTGAAGTAGGTTTTTTTCTTCTATTATTTTATAGAATAACATCCAATTCTTAACAATTAAAGCTCAGCAACTGGAAACGTCTGGGCTCCTTGGATGACATTTGTTTCAAGAATAAGGCACCAAATTCATGTTTATGTTCAAACTCCCATTACAATTAATAGTGATCTGGGGCTAAACGCTAAATGCCTAATTGTAGGTCTCTGTGGCTCTCTGAGTTACCTTGGAATATTCAAAATACCCATGCAAGGCTTACAGATATTTAGATAGTCAATGGAGTCTGGCAAGCAATTCAGCTTTATCTAAAGGGTACACTTAGGAGTGAGGTTAGTTGTTTATAAACAAAGTGCCATTTAAGACCTGTGTTATCCCTTCTGTCCTTCAGTCACCTATGCAGAGGGGTTCTGGTCACACATAGCTTCCACCCCTCATATCTAACTATATGAATGTCTCAGAAACTCTAGGACAACTCAAAAGGCACAAAGCACCTCTGTCAGGGACACTATCTTCACTGCAAGAGCTTCATTACTATGGTGGAATCTTAGAAAACTACCTGGCATGTAGACCCTAGAATACATAGAAACATTTGTAGGGTTCATAGTCACAAATGGGTTCCCCATCTTTTGTAGCTGTGGGAGGAAAAATTCTTAATTCACATACATCCAGAATGTAGGCTCCTGAAGCACAGAACTGGTGCTGTGATCACATTTTCCTCCAATTTGATTTCCTGTTGCTTTGTTGTATTGAAGACAAGAGAGGTTGTAAGTGGCATTCTCAGGTTTATTTTTCAGTTAATGTCAAAAGGACTACTTTTTCATTGCCCACTTACCAAAACTGAAATTCTAAAGAAATGTTAGTACTATTTGCATGGTTTCTCTCAAACCCAGCCTTTGGATGACTTCTGGACTAGCTTTAATTAAAGTATGTGCTGGGCTTTTTTTGTTAATAATGTGAAAAGGTGAGAGTCACAGGGTTGGTACACTTCTGCAGTGAGAAAAATTGTCCTTAGAAAAGCTATCAGTGTCCAAGCAACAGCCATTTGTGTCCCAGCAACAGCCTCACTCACTCTGTTCTTTGACCTCTTCCTCTTAAGGGACTGGAAATGTTCAAACCATGACAAATAGAAACATTGTAAATCCCCTGAAAAAATGTTGACTTTGGTGGGGATGCAGCTCACAGTGTGAAGGTCACAGAGCATATAAGACTAAGTGTACCTCAGGCAATAATGCTGGATCTCACAGTGCTAACATCAACTATGGAATTAACAAGACAGCTGCACAAAAGATCCTTATGTCCAGCAATAAATGATAATAGCACAAGTGCCTGAGGACAGGTTCTGAGAACTTCCCGGTTATCCATTCTAGGGCAGAATGTGAAGCACCTGCTGATACTCAGAACCATTCACTGAGCACAAAGAGCTGAGGAGATCTAGCAGCTTCTTTTCTGAGGTGGCGGTTAGCAGAGGCCTCAGCAAAGTGCCCTGAGATCTATTGCTTCTCATCCAGCCCCTGCCACAGCAGCTATTTATAATGAAGGTCTACCTGACCTGCTGTCTCAGTGCTCAATACTATTTTGCTGCAATGTCACAGCTTCAAGCACATTGCAGGGGTTTTGCTTTGTGGATTTCTCACCCTTACTGGCTAAAATTTGTTGCTTGAACAGCAGGGAAACAAACCAGTTTTCATCAGTGTGAATGACGTATCAATGCTCCACGTGCAGATGTCTTGTGTGTCACCATTTCTGATGCTCATGCTACTTCTTCAAGCTAGTTTGCATATACGTCTCAGAGAGGTGGTAGATATCTCTATTTCTGAAGGCCTGCCATTAATTATCAGTGACAGATGAAGAGGTGAATTATTGAGCTTCATTCAGAACACAGACCCCTTTAATGAGGTTTTTGGAAATTTGAACTGAGTTTAGTTTTGCCAAGCAGGATGATGGGATACAAGCAATCCTAATGGCTTCAGCAGTACATAGCCTGCTGCAAGTTTAGTGTTTTTGAAGACTTCTCATAAATTGCAATTTTAACCTCTTGAGAGACAGGGGCATTTTCTTTAACTTGATCTCATTAACTGAACAGAAGTAAAACAATACTTGAAACATAGTGGGGGCATATGGTGCTTTTTAAATTGCAGAGCTATTGGAGCCTCAGTCACGTGCCTAAAATTAAAGAGCAGGATGAAAAAAAACCATAAAGCCATAGAAAGAGACATCAAGAAGAGGGATAGTTTATTGTGATGAAAAACAGTTAAAAAAGAAAGAAATACAAAAGAAATTTAATTAAAACTGGTATGAATAATATATGTAAAGAAAGTAAAATAGTATAAAATACAGAATTCATAGAGAAATAAGAATGTAAGCCTTCCTGTTTGCACTTTATATTTTTCACAAACATATTTTTAAACCTCTATTTATTTATTTACTCTTAGCATACCACAGCTTTACTATGCATACTGAACAAAGCAATAAAGATCAGTCACATGCTTTTTTACCTGTGCATGTGCTTTCTGCTTGGTTAATGCCTTCCTATGGCATTGCTGTTCTTTAGCAAAACTGAATGTTGTCCAAGAATGGTACCATAACCCTCTGCATGACTTTTCTGCTCTTACATTGCCAGTGTTATCCTACTCAATCATAGAATGATTTGGATTGGAAGGAATCTTAAAGACCATCTAGATCCAACCTTCCTGCATAGGCAGGGACACTTCCCACTAGATAAGGTTGCTCAGAGCCCCATCCAGCTTGCCCTTGAAGACTTCCAGGGATGGGATTTCCACAGTTCCCTGGGCAACCTGTTCCAGTGTCTCACCCATTTAGTATGGTTTGGAACCACTAAGTTGCTGCTCAGTTCTGTTTGATGTTGGGATAATCATTCCAGGAGCACACAATCAAGGATTTAACAAATGGAGCACTGTGAGACTGAGATGATGGTATAACAAGCTTGTCTAGTACATAGGGTAGTACTAGTGATCTAAGTTAGTTGCTCAGCTAGTGTCTTTACCTCCATAAAAAAACACTATATTTAGCTGTTTCCCTCAGGATTAAACTTTTATATCAGCTGCATTTGAAAAACTTTGAGATCTTCTCCCTCCCTATCATGTCTTCAGAGAAGGGAAAAATATCTAGTAAAAGAGTTATCATTTTAGCAATGTTCTTATTGTAAAAACCAACAACAAAAAAAGGAAAGTTAAGAACAGGGTGTATCTTTGGAATGCCACCAATAGAACTTTCTATTAAGAAACGGGCTTGAAGTTAGTATGATTCACATAATAAATTTAAACATTTCTCCATAATTCCATGCACAGAGTGGCAAGTCCCAAGGCATTTAATGGTGTGTACTTTAGAAGCCTTCCATTACTTATTTTTCCCTTCAGGTCTTGCTAAGCAGATTTACTTACAAAATATTAAAGTGACTGTGTTTTTTGCATTTCATATAAGGGCTGTGGTTAATTAATGTGCTGTCTTAGTAATGATCAACTGTTTGTGACAAGTTGAAGACATAACTATATGCTCCTTTTTTTTCTACTGTAGTAGATGTTAGCAGTTAGATACTAATACTTGTCATATCCTGAGTGTCACAGTAAATAACTTACTAAATGTGCACCAATTTAATAAGACACATTGTGGTCAAGTTTTAGGTAAACAGAGCACTTCCTAAAGTTTAAAGGACCAGAGGAAAGGAAGAGTTGGCTTGTCTTCTGGTTATGCTTGTTAATATTCCTTCCCCTAAAATTGACTTGACTAGTGAAAGATAAAATACTCAGGCTATTCAGTAACATGAAACACTGCACTTGGCATTCTTTAGTCAATGAACATAGAAATATTTGGCTTTATATTCTAGCTAATCTAGATGGACATGTTAAGAGAACATTTCATTTTACATCAGTTTAATGTATAAATGTAACACTCCTATTTTTTTCTAATTCTTCCCAGTTATCACATTGCAACTTGATAATATAGTTCAGAAGTGCAGCAAAGCAAAGGCAACCAAAGAGATCTGTTCTTACCTTTATTCCTTAATTGTATATATTTCTATTTAGTAAAACTTTTGCTAACTGTTTGCACTGCAATCTGACTTATGTTCTCATTAATACAGTTTTTTAATGCTGACACTAAATTGTGTTTAAAAATGAACAAAAACATTAAACAAATCCAAACCAATTTCAACAAAGGAAAACATTAAATTCTTGTTATAAATTTCATGTTTGTTTGTTTGTTTGGGGTTTTTTTGGATTATTTTAAGATTTCAGTCATCAAATGACAGGAGAGAAAATACATCATATGATTTTCATGATCAGATGCATATCATATGTCATGCTTACTAAACAGTTAAAATAAATGGCCTATGAATAACTTATCCGTGTTGCCCAGTGGCTACCTAGAAATAAAAACACTTGCACAATGTGAAATGTTGCATGAACCATTTGCAAATATAAAAAGGAATTTTGCCAGCACCAGTTGTTAGCAGACAATACAATTTAATTTGGCATTAAACAGGAACACATCATTTAAGATACTTCTGTTTATAGAAACTTGGGGCGACTTATCACAGCATCATGGAGTTTGTGTTTTCTTATACAAAGTACATAAATATTCTTGTCTCCACCACTGTACAATTTTTTTAAAAATTAAATAATTTTGTTCAATCTGACCATTAAGACTAGTCTTGCAGTTTGCCAGTGTATCCTTCTTCTTATGGGCTTCTACAGAAAATCAAATACATGTAGGTGACTTTTTCAGGAGAAATTTATTTCTAAGTTTTGAGTTGGGATTTTTTAAAAAATCTGTTCAAGATTACCCCTTCTGTATTTCCAGAGTGACTAGAGGACCTTAAAAAGGGTTTGTGAATTATGCTTGGGTATTTAGCCAGAAGACATATATTTTCCAAAAAAATTCTTCCCTTTCCTCAATGATGGAATACTTAAAAGTCACTGCAGTAAATCCCAAAACTTGCTTTCCATTATACAGTATATCCTACCTATTAGATGAGAATTGGACAAAAAATCTTCCAAAGGAAACTGAGACAAAGGAAAGGAAGAATCTTTTTCTCACAAAGGTAATCTGGCAATTGAAACTAGAAAGGAGTCATAACATGGAAATATTTGTAGTAACCTGCAAACTTGCTGCAGTGTATCTTTACTTTCCCCTCCAGAATATCCCAAGGTAAATTTTGAGTTTTGTAATTGGAACAGTGCTCTCTTGATACATAATGTGAGTCAGGGTTGTAGGGACAAGTAGTGGGAAGTATCTTTTTTTGGAAATAGATGGAATAATTTTGCAAGGTGGACTAGGTTTCCAGCACTCACAAATCAGAGGAGGAGGATAACAGATTTTACCTACCCTAACAGAGACTTGCTTCTCCTTTTATAGTTTGCCATTTTCTGGGTTTTCCCTTTGGAATTTTTCTGCTGAA
>NW_009953649.1:4010003-4017763 GCF_000747805.2 Chaetura pelagica
GAACCTTAGCACCAATTAAAACCAGAAATCAAGTTAGACCTCACAAAAAGCTTTTCTCGTCTTTTTAATTTTTTTACTCTTTGGAGTTGGTTCAAGCAAGTTCATTGTAATAGCAACATGGAAAATAAACCTGAGTTAATGTACATGCAATTAATACAGAGGAACACAAAAGGAAAGAGGAAAGCTGTAAATACAAAAATGTTCTGAAATGCCACAATGTTATCTTTCAGTGATTAAACAAGGTGCATGAAAGAAAAGTCTCTGCAAGACATATCACTAAGACTTATTTCTTGTGATTTACATTGAGTGCTTTGTCACAAAACAGACTGTCAAGAAACCTCAAAAAATCCTAGGACTCAGAAAGTAAAATTCATCAGCTTTCTTCATCATCTGATCTTGCATTTTCAGTTGGCTATGCAGGATGAATATAGTACTGTTAAGAAAGAATTTTTCACCTTCACTTCAAGAACAAATTACTCCAAATACAATGCCTTTACAGTTTTACCATCAAATTGTTTCATTCAGTTCCTGCAAGATGATTCAGGCTCCACAGATTTTGTTTAAAAAGGCTGACTTAAAAATGAGTATGAAGATTTTAAAGTGGAATTTCCATTAAGAGCTCTAAAACTTCTTGTTTCTAACTTAATGTTCTTAAACTAATGTCTGCTTTTTAAAGCAAATGTCATTCACCCCATACATCTGTCAATGACCATAAAAAATGAGGAGAGGAAAAAGAACAGTTAAAGGACAAACCTACTACTTCATAGTGTTATGAAAATGCTTTTTAAAACTAGATGAAAATAAACACTAATGGCTCTAAAAATCATCATCAGTGAAAGCTGATACACTAAATCCTTCACAGTGAGTGACAATATTTGTGTTGTTTTCAGGTCCTAAATGAGAAACAAAAAAAATCAAGCAAACCCAGTATTGGCCAAATATTATTCTTCAAATAGCAGCCTTGGATTTGGTGGAAATCAACATGGTTACTTTCAAAACCCAAGAGACTGTCTTCATGGTCCCTGCCCATTCAAAAACACCCCAAGTGGGGAAAAAAAAAGCATGACATTAGGGGGACCTTCTAGTGTGTTGCCATGGCTATTGTCAGGAGGCAAAACACTACACAGAAAGGCTGAAATTATCGAATCTGAACACTTACTTGACAGGTTTTCAAGGTCAGCTCTGAGATCACTTGTGTTCACTCGTACCTGCATAGATAGCTCTCCACAACCAGTTCAGCAAGTTGAGGCTTCCCAAACAGATTGTCATCCTTCATTGCTCCACACACAACTGTTTCCCCTTTTACTAGAGGCAGAATTTAGAGGTTTTGTAGCCCAAAAGAGAGGTCAGTGACACAAAATCCATGTTCCTACTTTAATGGAATCCAAAGTCCACTCTGCAGACTGCTTCACAGGCAATGTCCCCTTTGACAGCTACCAGCTCCATAAGAATGTCCATATCCCATTGTATGATGTGTCCCTTCACATCTGGAACAGATGGTAGCAGTCAAAAGAGATGCCTTGCGAACCTTCTTCATCCAAAGGAAAATGTAACATATTGCTTCTCAAAGCAAACAACATAAATCTTACAATGCAGGTTTTTCTTAGTCCCACCGAGGAACACTGTCCTAGTGAGGCCTCACCTGGAGTATTGTGTGCAGTTCTGAGCCCCCCAGCTTGAGAAGGACAAGAAATTAGTGGAGAGAGTCCAGCAAAGGGCCACTAGGGTGAGCAGGGGACTGAAGCATCTCTCTTTTATTAGGAAAAGCTGAGAGAACCGAGACAGTTTGGCCTGGAGAAGAGAAGACTGAGAGGGGATCTTATCATTGTTTATAAATATCTACAGGGTGGGTGTCAAGAGGATGGGATCAGACTCTTTCCAGTAGTACCTAGTGACAGGACGAGGGGCAAGAGGCACAAACTGGAACTCAGCATGTTCAATCTAAACAAGGAAAACTTTACTTAAGGGTAATAGAGCATTGAAACAGGTTGCCCAGAGAAGTTGTGGAGTTTCCTTCCCTGGAGACTTTCAAGACACATTTGGATATATCACTGTGTCATCTACTCCAGGTCATCCTGCTCTAGCAGGGAGGTTGGACTAGATGATCTTTAGAGGTCCCTTCCAACCCCTACCACTCTGATTCTGTGAAGTACTTCAGCTAATGGCAAGAAGCAAAGAGCATCAGTCATTTCTTTTAACATGGTAATCTAAACTTTCTCCTGTTGTATTCACATTGATCTACATTAGATAATTTATTTAGAAAAAGAAAATAAAACCTTTGAAGAAAAGCTGAAGAGAAAAGCAGTTCCCTTGTGAGGCAACATTAACAATTTTTTCCCAGGAAATGGGTGATGTTGCTTGAAAACACTGCCCTAAAAATAATCTATAGGGAAGTAGTCTTTCCAAATGCGGAGTTGCATTGATATATTTAAATAACTGCTAGAATTTAATATTATTTCCCTCAAATGGTTTTTAAAATATGTCTAGTGCTGTTTCGTATTATCCTGTCTTTCTAATACCCACAGAGGTAAAGGAAGCTGCTATTGGGAGATGTGTGAAGCAGTTGCCTAATGAACAGTGTCAGTCACTAACAGAAACTGCTAGCAGTAATTTACAGTAATAATGAAGAATATGCTGTAATTGGTGGGCAGTCAGAAAGAGCTCTTCACTATCTCCTACACAGTCCCATCAGTGGATGCACAGACAGTGTAGCCACAGAGGAAAGTGAAATTTACAGTCTGGTCCATTCACAGGTGATAAGTGCCCCAACACAAGGTACTGGAGCCAACTGCAATGTAAAGCAATCCCAGGGTGCTTCCAGCTGACCAAGTGCTAAATCAAGTACACAGAAGTGCAGATGTTACTTATAGCGCTTTAATACTGCTTGTACTGTACCTGTCTGGATGAGTTCCTGTGTGATCTTCCCTAGGTGTTGTTCCTGCTGCAGCAGGGGGGTTGGACTTGATGATCTTCAGAGGTTCCTTCCAATCCCTATGATTCTATGAGAAAATGTACCTCAGTTTCACTCATGGCTCTGGTATAAACATCATCAGATAATTACAAGTCTACCTGACTGAAAGAAGGAAATGGTGCATTCACGAACACTGCTTTATCTATCTGTGCATACAAATAGCTGCATGCTAAAAATATGGGAAAAATCTGAAAATAATGTTCATTTTCCAGTGAAGACATATTCCTCATTGTTGAGGGACTAATTGTTTTTTTTTTCCTCTGCAGCATAATACAATTATTGGACACTGCAAGGTGGCAACACAGTCCCCCTCAGCATAAAATGGTTAGAGAAAGAAAACAATTAAAATCCAAAAAGACAGAAAGCCTGCAGTTCTGCTAAGAAATGTTTTTAGAGTTGATCTCCATAGTCTGTTTTTCATGGTCATTTTTCACACTAGAGCAAAAATGTTGTCATAGGCAACATCTGCATGCCTGGGCAGTCATTCTTGGGTGGTTTCTTCTGCAATCCTCTCTTCCACCAAACAGCTCCTGTCTAATTCACTGCTGCCCTGCACTTCAATAGCCATTAATATCTCTGCAGTCTGGCTGGAAAACACTAGAAACACCATGAGTTAATGCAGGATTATGGTTTAACAGTATGTTGTGTCTGATGAAGCTCATGAAGGAGAGGGGTAGAGAGGGCTATGGCACTACCTTGTGAAACATCTGGGAAGATCTACCATTTTGGATGCTGCTACTTAGGGTAGGAGGAAGGAGGTTCTCCTCCCTCCACTATTAGCCACCCCTGCACTTTGCAGAAATGAAGATTATTATTGAACATTAGAACATAAGTAGCAAGGAATTGAATATTCTATTGGGAAAATATTGAGATGTCAGATTACTCAGACTGCAATACAATTTCTGTGCTTGACATACCTGTCTATTAACGTTCAGACTCACTGCCTTTGGCAAGAAGATTAACATAAAAAAAAATGCAAGTATACTTAGCGGCAAAATTAATGTTTCTGTAGCTTTTGTTTTTCTCTCAAGTAAGCTGATCTATTTTCCTTTAAACCATTAGCAATCAAGACTAACAAACTGCTGTTTCTTAAGTGCCTGAAAAATCTCACAATTATTAACATGCACAGAATTAAAGATTCTTTTAATGCCATTTCTCATTTTGTCTTCAAGTTTACTGAGCAACAAAAGGCCACATTAATGAGGGAACCATGAAGCAGGAAAGGAAGAGAGAGCAAAAATGTGAGTGAGCAAGTGAAAGGAAGAAAGACAGAAAGACACTGGGAAAGTAAGTCCTAGCTTTGTGAATTGCACCAGTTTATTTGCAGCTGCTTTCACACTCAGATCCAGTATTTACATTGAAGGAGGGGTGAGTAAAATTGACATGAAGAAAAGGCAATATTGAGATTGTAATCCATTAAAAAATTTCTCTTTGAGTGGGTTTCAAATGGGCCTGTGTAGAGGTCTTAAGCTCCATAACTCTTAAAAGCCTAAAAAAAAATCACTCTAATCAACGAGGTGGTTTTTTTCAGTCGAAGATGCAACATTTAAATTACTAAAATTCTTCTCCTTAGGGAACCTCCCAGAGCACTCGACCACTCCTGGTGCAAATTCCGAGTAAAAACGTGATCAGTGTAACACAATGTGGGAGTATGATTTGACACACACACTCCATCATTCCCTATGAAAAACGTGTTCTCCCTTGTCTTTTTGTCCAGTGGTTCTGTGTGTCTCCATGTTTATTTCACTCTTCAGAAGTTAGGACTTAACTAAAGTAATTCAAAGTATAGTTAAGCAGCTGCTTAAGTAACTTGATCAAGAATAACTGAGATACCAGTTTCTAAGCTCACACACAGGAATCTGTATCTTCCCACTGGAGGCTGCTCTGGTTGAGGCTGTCCCCATTGGCACTGCTGCAGATCAAAGGTGTATGTTATCAGAGGATTTTCCACTGAATACTTAATCGACTTAGCCTATACCTTTAACACTTGAAGTTACTTTTCTTTACTGAGTCTCTGTGTTAAAGGTAACTCAAAAACTGATAACAGACTCTATATAAGAGTATATGAACTAACTGACATTGCTTAGTATAAATAAGCTACTTAGTCTGCTTGCTGTTACTGTTTCTACAGAACACAACCCATGTTTTAACTGTGCTTGCTGGAGTTGACATCAGCATATGTGAACTGCCATACCTGGCTGTTTCCATTGCAACACAAATATTAGTAGCAGCCAAAACTAACAGGCTTTCCCCTTTCAATAATGTTTTCAAATGCTTCAGGATTTACTCTGGTCAAGTTTAGTCTCTGGTCTGTGGAATGCACTTTTCTTTTTTAAACGATTGAACCAAATTCTGCAGTAGTTTCAAAAGTTACCTTTTGTTTATTTCTCTTGTGTTTGTAAAATAGCCACCTGCAAGGTCCAGTCCTTTGTTCCTAACACTCTGCAGACACTGAGACTGCTCTCACCAGCCCTCTTGGTTTTGTAGACTATACTGGCAATGAAGAAACACAGACAATGTAAAAAATTCAGCAGAGGCTTTCAAAAATTATAAACAGCAGAATGTGTTTCATGGCAGTCCACCAGCTTCTGCCATTTGGGCCTGAGCATCAGTGGGATTGCCTTGGACGTACCTTTGATGTTGGTTTTTCAGACATACATATTCAAGCAGTTTTACATCTGGAAGGCTTTCCTAGGCAAAATATATTGTCTCTTAATGACTGGTCCAAAAAATTACTTCCAGGCAGAAACCAGTCTTTGCTGTCTTTTGAAGTCCTGACTTGGCCCCAGTCTTACCCTCATAAGGGGTTCACATCTTGCAGATCTGGATAAAGTGCCCAAATTTCTGGAAGAAACTGGTTGTCTAAAGGTAAAAATTAATAATATGTTATGAGCCTGAGTCTTGAATAAAGTCTTGAGTTACTTTTCAGCACTTTGCGTAGTAAGTTACCACCATGAGTTTGCTTTAATCTTCTAATAATTCAGTAGTTTCATCTCATTTTTATGGTTATTGGTTTTTGTTTGCTGACAGCTTGTTTTTACAGTGTTTTCCTCTCAGATGGTCCTCTAGAGAGTAGAAGCTGATTCTGAGCAAGTTACTGGTGACTGTGGCATGTTCTCTGAAATATATAGCTCCCTTTTGCAAGCCTGTCTCAAGCTCATCCTCGTGGAAAAAATGAAGTAATCAGGAAATACTGTCTTTGAACTGATCAGTCATCGTATTTAATTTTCTCTTTCATTGGTCTCACCATGCCATCAATTTTATCCAGTACAAACACCCATATGTATTCATACACAGAAGTGAATACACTTCTGGAGGAAGTATTTAAGGAAACCTGAAGTTTACAATACTTCCTTTTTTCATGCTTAAACTACCAGAGAACATTTACCAAAGATACAGTTTATCTAGAATTCAGAATTAGAACTAGTCTAAAAAGCTCCAGAGCTGAATATCACATAAATAGGGATTCTTTTTCTAGGTGACTCTGGCACTGACTCGTCACTGGAGCTGCTGAAATGGGAACAACACAGTCTTTGGAAAAGTTGGAATAGGATACTTGTATTTTTGCAGATTGTGTCTATCTAGTCGGTTCCAAGAAGCCCAAATTAATCTTTCCTCATTAGCAGAGTCTAGTTAGGAATAAATGCTTAATATGTGAACCTTTAAGAACTCTGACTTGTTTGGTTTTATTTTTCGATCACATATTTTGAAAGACTGAAATGTAAGAGAATTGTCAGGAGACAACTTCACACAGGAGAAGATCAGACATTAACTTCTCCCGAGACTCAAGTCATTTGTTTGCAAAAGTACAGGGCAATACAAAATTTTCCCATTTTGTAGATAGTATTTGTAGGTAATGACACTTCAGTGAGCTGAAGCATCAAAGAAGTGGATCTCTGCAAGTCTGTAGAATGCTTCTGTGAGTGGCAAACTTCATGCCTTACTCACCTGCCTGTGACTGGATCATGCCACTCACCACTCTCAAAATCTCTCTTTTCCGCTGGAAAATAACTTCTTTCATTTTTCAAAATGAAGAAGAAAAAAAGCCTCATACCCCTAAAAAGAGCAGGCCAGGGATCTGTCAGAGCTCCTCTGCTGCAGTTCAAAATTACTCTTTCACTCAGAGAGGAGATAGATATCAACTCAGCAATAACTTAATAGGCTTTACTGACTTTGATCTTAAGAATAACTTATTTATGCATCTGTGCTCAGTAACAAAATTCCTGAAGGATTCATGGTTACTGTCATGCGCCCTCTCTCAAGGAGCAACTTGTGTTTAAAATCCAAAGCTCACCTTCATGCCTCAATGTCACTGCAACAAGTAAATTTTAATGCATGGAAACATTGCTTGGAAACTCTTTACATAGGTTAGTTGCTGGGAATATGTTCTAATACTAATTTGTAATTTAGAAGACAGAGGTCTGCAGCACTGTGTGGTAACAGCAATGTCAGCTGTCCTCAGAAGAGCAGGGAGTTTTCTTTTGATCAGCTGTGCAAGTTCAGATCACTCTCACATAGCATGGTCTGAAGCTTGAGCTGAGAAGATATGATTTTATGCTCACTGAGAAAAAGTATGCTCAGCCATCTGTATGCTGCTTTTTTTCTGTAATTTTTTTTATACTACATAAAATCATTAAGAAAGTAAATATCAATTAGGGGGAAAAAAAGGAAAATAATAAAAATAGGCATCTCAGAAGATTTAGCAGCTTATCACCAGAACTTTGCTGGTGGACTAAAGAGATTGTCTCAGCAACCCACCAACCATTTTACTCCCCACCCCCCCACCCCC
>NW_009953649.1:4018263-4037583 GCF_000747805.2 Chaetura pelagica
TACCCCCCCCCCCCTCCCCCCCCCAATGTGTACCTGAGTTTAGTGTGGGACATGCTGAGATTGAAGGCAGAGGAGTTTTGGAGGATTGGAGACAGTTGGTGCTGGGAGCAGAACACCCAGTGATAACCAGGCCTTGAGATTTTATGAAAACCACTGACTTAGCAGGAAAAGATAAAGTGCCAGTCTCAAGCTGTCTCTTAGGAAAAACCTCCACTGCAATAAACTAATCCTGTGGTGACAGTTGTCTCAACACCCTGTTCTGGAGTGGCTCATCTCATTAATCAGCCAAACAAAGTCTATCTGCAGGACATAGCCCTGGCACCACACCCCCCACCTTCTCCTATCTCGGAGCATGGAAAAGATAGAAGGATTTTCTCACCTGTACAGGGAGAAAAGTGGGGGTGCAGTGGGCAAGAACTGTATAAAAATCTGGGAGACTATGGGTGCAGGGAAGCACTTCCCCACCAACAATGTCGCTGGACCGTGGTGGTAACTGTTCTCTCACTTGCTGTCCTCTGTATCTCTGCTTTCTCCTTTCTTTCCTGTCTCTGTTTTCCTCCCTGTCCTATCCTCTCTAGTGACTTTGTTGTGTTACTCCAGTAAAGTATATTGTGCATGTGACATCTGACCTTGTTTGCGTCTTGATTTCACCATTTGGGATCACCTTTAAACCTTTTCACAGGTCCTGCAGGACAACAAAGGGTGCAGCTGCCATTCAGCTTATCCCAGGGGAGGGAAGGCAGAGTCCAGCCACACCAGCCTCCCACTGCGGTGAGGAGTGTCAGAAAGCAAGGAGGTTCTGCACCATCTCTTGTAAGACCACACACCAGCCCCAGTGCCTCTTTGTGCACCCGATGTTGTGTTCTCTTTGTTTTGTCCTGGGGAGATCATAAAAAATTGCCACGTACCTGAATACTGAATCATGACACCCATTTTTCAACAGATCACAGTATTGGTAAATACATTGTGGATTTTAATTAGTAGCACATTTCTCCCCATTTTCTAAGTGCCTTTATAATGCTGTTCTCTCACTTTGGAAGCTGGAGAAAGAGTATTGAGCTTTCTGTGGAAAATATAGTACAAGGAAACATTTATAACATGAGTTTAGCAAACCAGGTTCCGTAAGTTGTTTGCTTTGTGCACTTGACAGCAGACAGCAGCAATTCCAGACGAACCAGCATGCAACATGTCTTGGTCTGACATGATTTACTTGATTTTACATCAGACAAACTCCATTGGGGGAACTTATTCAACACTAGTCCAAGAGAGATAAGACTCTTTTATTAATGGAGCTTAGTCTAACATCAAGAGCAACAAGACTTCTGTATTTAGATTGCAGCTAAATTGTTTTCATAATGAATGCTATTAATTGAATAAAATTGTATATCTAACCAGGATTTTACTAGTGTCATATTTGCAACTATCATCTACTTCAGTAATCATCAACCAATTTAGAAATGCAGTATTTTCTGTATTTTGAGAGACAGGTTGTAGACGAGTAAACTCAAAGGAGCCAGATAATTGTGTTTTTTGAGTGACAAAGCTGATACAAACATTAGTAGGTTGACTCAGTCACCTTCTTTTTTCCCAGACAAAGCTAATGGATTCAGTTTTTACATATATTGATGTTGACTATGCACCCATAATATGGTTTATATTCTGTGAAAAGCAGTCACATAATTTTTTTTATCTGTTTGCTCACCATTAACAGAAGTCTACCACCATAGCTGTGAGCTACATTGTCATAATGTGAGCTACAGAAATGTCATAACATTAGGTGGCGTAGACTGTGAGTAGTAGTTTCTCCAAAGTCATTATTCAGGAAATCTTTTGCTCTTGGCTTTGCTGTGGGGTTCAGTTAGCAGTCTCTGAAACATACGTTCTGCTTCTCATAATAAATGTTTCTCTCTCCAGAGCTGCCACACTCATGCTTTCAACAGGCACTAAATGAATACCTCAAAACATTTTAAAATTAATAAATCTTCCAAAATCATTATCTATTGACCTGAAAGTCTGGCAAAACAACTTACAAGCCATTCCTCCACCTGCTGTCACTGTAGCATCATGTGAAAACACCTTCAGATGGAGGGCAGAGCCTTCCTGAAGGACTTTGGCAATCTTCCTACATGGTGCAGAAGAGGAATAGTCAGATACGTAAGTGACTAATGAGATGAAACTAGTTAAGAGAGAAAAGGGAAGAAAAGGTTCCTGAAAGTAATTTTTGCTATTTGAAAGGAAAAAAAAAAAAAAGCCTAACAAGCACAAAAGTGGTGCCAAAGATGACTGAGTGGAAAGAAAACCCAGCCAAGTTGTGAGGAGTGGAAGGAAAGGTCTGAGTATGCTAAGATATTATACTTTGCCCATTACTGTTCAAGCTGATAATACACAGGAGTCTTGCTGCTCACCAGAGCTCCCATTCACCTCACTATCTTATTTTCCTTATCTCCAGACCAAGAAGAATAAAGATTTCCAAAGAAAGACAGAAGAAAGGCTAGCAAGATCATAGGACAATCAGTGACACACAGGTTAATCATTACTTTGCAAAATAAGACTTAACGAAACAAAGAGCAGCAATTAGTGTAGAATCGCAAATCCTTCTGTAGCAGCTGCTCTGCTTAATTAATTTTCAATCAGAAATCAAGTTTTTTAATTTATTCAGGCTATGAGGGCAAGAGAATTCTGTACCTGTCAGAGAAAGTAAAAGATTATAAAGTCTACAGAATGAACTTTATCTTGCAATGTTGTGCTGCTTTTAGTTGTGACATGTAATGTATTGACCAGTGTGCCCAGGTGGCCAAGAAAGCCAATGGCATCCTGGCTTGGATTAGAAATAGTGTGACCAGCAGAAGCATAGAGGTGATTGTCCCCTGTACTCAGCACTGGTGAAGCCACACCTGGAGTGTTGTGTCCAGTTCTGGGCACCTCAATTTAAGAGAGATCCTGAGGTGCTGGAGTGAGTACAGAGGAGGCCAAAGAAGCTGGTGAAGGGCCTAGAGAATAAATCTTATGAAGAACACTTGAAGGAGCTGGGAATGTTTAGTTTGATAAAGAGGAGGCTGAGGGGAAACCTCATCAGTCTCTACAATTACCTGAAAGGTCATTATAGAGAGGTTGGTGCTGGTCTCTTCTCACACATAATTCGTGACAGAACAAGAGGGAATGGCTTCAAGCTGCAACAGGGGAGATTTAGACTGGACATGAGGAAAAAGAATTTCACAGGAAGAGTGTTTAGACACTGGAATAGACTGCCCAGGGAGGTGGTTGAGTCACCATCCCTGGATGTGTTTAAGGGTCGTTTGGATGTGGTGTTGGTGGAGATGGTTTAGGGGAGAACTTTGTAGAGTAGGCACAATGGTTGGACTTGGTGATCCCAAGGGTCTTCTCCAACCTGAATAGTTCAATGATTCTATGATTCTATGACCTAGAGATCCAGCAAATTGGGAAGTAAAGAAAACTAACCTAATTTAAAGTATAATCATTTTATAATAAGAAAAGTTAGAAAACAAATCCAGTATACAAAGTGATTAAAGCAGATTTCTTTATTTACCTCTTCATCATTCAGTTATTTATTTATTTAAAAATCGGAAGACATTATAATTGCTTTAGGAACAAAAGTTTAGTTGAAACAAAGCACTGTGGCAGCAATGTTGTAATGTAAATGTAAAGAAACATGAGCAGCCTTCAGTCAGAAGATATACAAAGGGTTTCCATTATGTTTTTATGAATATGCATGTATATATAATTACACTTTCAAAGTGGTTGGGGGGTATGAACAAGTTCCAGGGGAAAAACAACAACAACAACAAAAAAAAGGTCCATTAATTGAATGTCAACAGAAATAGTATATAGTGGATCATATTACTGGTACAGAAACTGATCAGCTGGGGAAGGGGCTCTATACATGGATATCATGAAAGATGTTTCTCTTGCATTCATTGCTTGAATTGTTTTTTAAAGGTAGTCTTTCTGAAGAAACAAGTCTTGAGAAAGGATCTGAAGATTAACAAGTCAGCAAGGATGTTCCAGAAAGAGAAGTCAGGGTGGAAATCAGCAGCTAGGACTAATAATAACTGCAAAAAGTATCACATTTTAAAGCACTGATAACCCAGCTATCTCCCAAACAATCTGTGCTGCCTGTGTTAACAAATTTCCTCCAGAGAAAGAGGTAGATGAAGGCAGTTTTTCCATTTCTAAAAATGGAAAAGAGAGACGGCTACAGTAATTGTAAATACTGAGCTTGTTTAGAGTTCTTGATGCCTCTCCAACTGATTTAAAAAAAAATAAATTGTGATATAACATGATTTTTTGATATTTTGAAGTTCTGTTTTTTAAAAATATTTTTCCAGATTCTTGTAACAAGATAAAATTGAAGATTGTTTACAGGGGATTTATTTTCAAATTTAGAAAGTATTTTTTAAATTATGTGTAAATTTTCCAAAGGTAAGTAAATCTGGAAGGCAGAGATTGAAAACACTTTTATGATTCTTCTGTTGTTTGTTTCTATCTATAAGAAAATGGAAAGAAAACTACAGATATACTGAAGCAATAGAGTTCTTTGTTAAATCTCACAATGGAGGAACTGTGCTTATAAGCTTTTATTACTGTGATGTAGTGAATATTTTTTACAAATAAAAATTTTCTGCCCTTTGAATGAATTGGTACACATGCCTTTTTATTCTATCACACGCAAAGAATATGAATTTCCATTAAAAAAAATTATAAAGTTACTAGAGACATAATAATATAATAAGTCCAGTTATATGAACTCCACATTTATATATTTGTATTATTACAGTTCTCGTTGCATTAGAGAACAATATTTCTAGTGGATAATTTTGCATCAATATGTATCTCTTGTCAGAGATTTTTTCATTTATTAAGTAAAATAACAACATTATAATTCAAAGTAGTACACTTAAAATATTACGGACCTGCAATTTGTATGAAATATTTAGCAGACTTTCTCCAAGTTTTATGTATATTATTAATACATCCTATCTTTCAAAACATTGCTAAATAATTCATTTAATTTTGGTAGGTATACTTAAGACATTCTTTCAGAATTAGCTAAAAAGCCACCTTTAAGTCTCTTTTGATATTAACACAGGCCTTTTTGAAATCTTATCTTAAAAACTTGATAAGGTTAGTAAAGGATCTGAAAATGTATCTTCTGCTTACTCAGAATATACCCTCCAGAAGGATCTTACTTAATGGAAAATACAAAGAAGTATTTAATATCATTTTCTTTGGCCTAGAAAATTAATAGAGAATATGTGTGTCTCTCAGAAATAAGGGAAGTGATGTTTCAGAAATAGTCACAAGCAAAAGCCCCATGCAAAAGGTTTTTGAGCTGGTAACATCCATACTTCAGCAACAGATCTACCAAATAGGCTGTCCTCCAAGCTGCCAGGTTGGAGACAGATTTGCTAACATTTATTAAATCTGATAAGGTAGGAACAAATGTCAAATAATCAAAGGGTTTTATTTTTCAAATTTTCCAGTACACTGTCATAGTAATGGGCTACACTTTATATCCACCATGAAAAGAATTATTAAGTAACTTCCACTACATATTTACTTTTATAGGCTTTAGAGATGAGCCCTGTGTTTAACTTCCTGCTTATGCACCCTCCATTACCAAAGCAGAGCATATTTTTACTTGCAAACAGAATCATTTTTACAGAGAGACAAATGTACCATATTAAACCCTCATTTCTCTAGCACTGATATCTGCTGCAGAACTGAACACTTCTAGCACATAAATGTAAAAATAAGGTTAAACTCTAGCATTAATAATAATAAATAAATCTTTGTGAAAGTTAGTGTTTGCTTCAAAGTTGGGAAGTAAATATCCTAGCTCTAATGAAGCCAGCAGAACATAACTGAGTAATACACCATTCTGGGAAAAAAAAAGGTTTTGGCAATAAAAGGAAATGGAAATAGCCAGAACAGACCAGGTTGTCCTTGTAGCACTTCCACATGGAAAAAGGAGGACTACAATAAAACAGTGAGAAAAAGCCTCTTGAGATTTCTAAGTAGATTTTTGCAAATCCTAGACAATATAGAGGTCATGCATAATATAAAAATTTCAAAAGCATCCTGAGCAGTAGGAGGCTCATTATTCTTTAGCAACAATTGTGCCACTGCAGCTTAGACTGCTGACTTCTGAGGGCAGTTTTAAGCTTTGTAATTTAAGAAAAATATGAAAAATTACACAGAACTGAAAGGCCAAGAAATAATTTCACACCAGGAAAAAGAATGGGAGGAAAGAGGAGGTAGATCTGCATGATTATATAAACCACCAGGAGGGAACTTCATCACCGCCTAGCATCTCCTCCAAGATAGGAGACAGAAAAATAATTATTCCCAGGTGAAAAAGGCAGGAGAAGGAGCCATGGCTGGACACAACATAATTTAATATGCAAAAGACAAACTACATGAGATTAAAAACACTTTAGAGAGATTCATAATCCTACATACTACTGTGCGAGAGCTTTGTCAGGATGCATAATTTAAATTATTTTTCCTGGCTTTTCTATCCATGAACTGATTTCATTCTGCTCGTCAGGACCCTGAGGACACTATCAGCCCCCATGAGTGCTGCCCAGCCTCCACAGAGGTCTCCCCTGGCTTTGCCCCCCACTGCCATTGATGAAGTTTCGACACTGACATCCATAGCTAGGATTTCACCCCAGGTTTCAGTATTCTAGAGATAACCAAAAGAAGAAAATGTCCACTGAGCCCAATGCACATCCCCACATCTCTGAACCCCAAAAAACTACTGCTTCTCCCACACTGCTTTTGGGAGCTCCTACATGTTCCCCTGGTTCCTGTTATAAAGCCATCATATCTTTTCAAGAAAGATGAAAAGTCCTCCAGGGAAACTACACCTGCTGGCAAGGTCCTGATCTTGAAGGAACTTACAATGAACTTATGATGTTGCAGCAATATTAGTTCACTAAGGCAACTGATTATATACTCTCTCTTTTTGCATTTAATGTCATATTTTCCTTTTTTTTCCCCTCCACTTCCAACTCTATGGAAGCCATTTAGAGGCAATGCCTCAGCATCGTAAGAAATCCAAGTTACCAGGTGACTTCCCATCCCTCACCATTAGAAAGACTCACTCTGGTTTGAAAAAAACACCCCTGAAGGGGAAAAAAGTATGCCAGTGTAAATTTTGGCCTAGTGCCATCAGGATTAGGCTGCATATACTTTCCCACCCAGAAATTAGAACAGGGAAGCTATGCTCAGCAGACCTTGCCATTTACTGTTTTTCAGGAGCAATACTGCTTCTGGGCTCTGTGAAACATCAAAATGAAATCGTGCATCTCAGACAAAGTAACATAGGCATCTTGTTACACAAACAGGAGTAGCTGGAGGCATCACATGCATTTGTCACAAAAGGATGCAAAATAAACTTCACCCATGACAAATTATTAACCAGAAAATGCTAACAGAATATTTTCTATTGGAAAAAAAATGTGAATTAGGAATAAAAAGTATGGAAATACAGTCATAAATCATGCTAAAATTAAGCATTTTCACTTTTTTGTTCAAAATAACTACCATTATTTTCTTTATTTCTTTCAAGATAAAATCTCCAAAGCTTATTCCTCATGATTTTTGGCTGGAAAAATTATATAGACAGACTTAGGATCAGGATTTTTTTTGTACTGTTACTCCATCTGGATCGGAATTAAGGCAGAAATAAATTTTTTTCAACATTTAATTATTTCCTAGATGAAGCACAAAAGTAGAGAATTATATTAAAAATTCCTGTTTATGAAGTTCATCAAATTTCATTAATATTATTTTAGGTCAGTAATGAAAGCCATTCCCATTTTATCTGAGTCATATCAGCCAAAGCTCTCTACAAATAAGTAGGTCATTTTGAATTAAAAGAGACTCTGGGAACAGTTTATGTACTGATAGGACCCAGAAGGGAAAGTAAAATCACAAGTGTATGTTTCTTATATGTGTCTGTAATTACAGAAGACCACTTTCATCCATAATGTACTATTATTAAGTCATATTAAGGAAATGCTCTCTAGCACAGCTGGGCACAGTCATTATTGGGTCAAGGACTATTCATGAGAAAATGTGTGTGCCTGTGTTTACATCTATTTGGACAATAAATAATGGGATCGATTTTTGTAGGGTCTTGCAGCTAAGTTATGATTGTCAGGCCCTCAGGAATTGATAAATAACCTAATTAGGGCTGCCTAGCAGCTTTTTTGTAGTAAACCAAGAAAACATATGATCAAACACTGCTTTTTACATAGAGTTTATGGAGGACAAGCAGCAGTGATGATCCCTGAATGGGGCACCATGCTTCTTCCCACTTCTTCCCTGTTTCTCTCATCCTCACTCACACCCCACCTATTGTCCTTATGGCAGATACTGCCACCTACTCCTTCAGATTCCCAAACTTCTTCCTGGCTTTCCCTCCATTTTTTCATTACTCTGAATGTCAGCTTCTTTCTCCCTATGGGCTGGGCTGGCTGCTAGGTACCCCACATGCATAAAGAGTATTTTCTTAACAGCAGCTGTACCAGCCAGAAGGCAGAGACTCATAGAATCATAGAATCCTAGAATGGTTTGGGTTGGAAGGGACATTAAAGACCATCTAGTTCTAACCCTCTGCCATGGACAGGGACACTTTCCACTGGAACAAGTTGCTCAAAGCCCCATGCAACCCAGCCTTGAACACTTCCAGGGCAGGAAAACTCCTGCTCAGATTTGAAAGCCTGAGCTAGATCAGGTCTCTCCCTCCAGAGAGCTGGACTGTAGCCTGGTCAGTCAAGACAGAGTGCCAGGAGTGTGTGTCCCACTTGAAGAGTGGGTACAAATGGTCATGGTCAGTGATGTACAAACAGAGGTGATGTGAGCAGGGCTGCATGGTGGGGGCTAATTTATGGCTTTCATTCACAGTCCTTGTAGTGGACGGAAGTTGTTGAGACCTCCCATTTTCTTATCATGTATTTGACTTACATATCAGCCTAAGGAACAGAGGTATCTGTGGGCAATTTGGCACATATTTTTCCAGCTTACATGGGAACTCTGCAGAGAAGTAGAGAGAACAAATTTATTTAGTGTGATATTCCCCACTACAGCTCTCTATTCTCTTACCTCATTTCTATGCCAGTTTTCCCCCCCAAAAAATACAATTAATTGATTCATCTCTAACAAATCCACAAGGTGACCTGTAGCTACAGGGCAGCTTAGTTACCTGACAGTGGATGCTATCTGAAAAATAAGATTCCTTTTGAGAACCTGGAGGTGAGATGAGGAAACCAAGAAATTAATTATTAACACACTCATGGACAATAGAAGCTTACAATTAAAGTTCTATATGCTATAAATACTTACTTGTTTGAAAAGTTTCTTTTTAATTTTACTTACAAAGCCTGAACTGTACTGAAAGTATGGTGACCTATTTGCTGGTGCTTTGGGTCACATACTAAGTCCCATGATGAGTCTCTCTCTTCAGGCTAAACACTTTCTCATGTCTTGTCTCTTGTTTTACTAGCTGGATTCCCACATCCACAAGTGCCTGACTTACAAGTAATTAATGGCACTTTAAATAATCAGAAGCCACTTCCTGCATCTTCTTTTCTGTACAAGGTCTCTAAAAATAATTTTTAAAATATTTTTTATGGCAAAGAAGGTAAAAGACTTGCACGTTGACATTTGAGATCTGAGGCTTTTTATCCTCAGTTTTGAGGACTCAAAAGGTGTCCTTCTAGCAGATAGAAGCTGTGATGCTCACCTAATATGAATATTCAAGAGCTAAATTGCAAAACCTGAAGTTAAATCACTAGGAAAAAATCTAACTCTAGGTGGCATTATGGTTTGCTCTAATCTTTGGCCTTCCTCAACATCTTTCTTAGTTCAACACCCCGCATCATTTGTATCTGATTAGGTCCCCAGCTGCAGTTCTTCAGTTCAATGGGTCTGATACCTTAAACTGCATGCACTGCCATGGAAAACTGCACAGTAACTGTGAGGAGAAAGGCTCCTCTCACCTGCTACAGAAGTGGTACTGCCAGGGAAAAAGCAGCACAGTTTTAAAGTAATCAAATGACCCTGTTCCTAGATGCCAGGATCACTTTGGTACTCATCAGTGAGTCAGGCAGCCCAGCAAGGCTTCTACATCTGCTCTCAGTTGCCTGAGCATCCACTTTGCTCAGCACAGCAGCTGCCGTGCCCTCCTTCACTGCATACCTACCCACCTCTGCTGCAGCCTGTCTGTGTGTTCAGGAGCTGCCTGAAAGCTTGGGTGCCTTAAAAGCCAGAGGTTTGACAGTCAGCACAGATATGCCTAAATGGCTTTGTGCATCTGGCATTTAGGCGACAGTGCAAGTGTTAATATGACTGAATTTGGAAGAATATAAAAAGGACCAAC
The DNA here is from genome assembly GCF_000747805.2 of Chaetura pelagica. NCBI lineage: Eukaryota > Metazoa > Chordata > Aves > Apodiformes > Apodidae > Chaetura > Chaetura pelagica. Next base: position 4,028,672 of record NW_009953649.1, read on the forward strand.
TAGAAAATTATTGACATACGAAAACATTTTACTGCTAGTGATGAAAAATTAATTTAAAAAGACTGAATCATCAATGTGTCAAGGCTTCCTGCTAATCTAGATTGTACCATTAGGATTTGCTGTAAACAGCTGTCAACTTTTCCATCAGTAACTTCCCACTGCCTTTATTGGTAGCACATCCATAATCAAATACTAACACCCTAGACACCAGTGCAAAATGAAAGTTCAGTTAGAGTTGCATAGCAATTTCCCCTAGAGTCTTCCAAGAAGGAAGCTGAGGCCATATTTGCCCAGGATCAAGCAAGGAGTCTGTTAAAGTAGTTGAGATATTGTGAATCCCTCTGTTAAAGATTTCTTAGTTAACAGTTTGCAGCTTCATATTGCTGTCACACCAGCCTCACTAGAAGCCCCGCTACCAAAAAGCTAACCCCAGAATTCTTATATATTTTGAGGAGTGGACTGGAAAAGACAAGGAGAGGAGGGGTCTAGACAAGTCTCCATCCATCCTACAGAAAAGCTTCCTTCAGGAAACTAACAGAATAAAAAAGTTTATTCACTACATTAGCAGCAAAAAATTGGTTCTGGCCAGAGTAGATTAACAGTAAATTATTAGAGGTAATTTAGATCAATTGATAACAGCATTGGTTCAGATGACTATTTAAACTCACCTGAAATTTCTCCACTTGTACTGTGAGGCTGAGTCAATCTTATGCTTTCCAAGTGCTGCTGTGTGTTTAATTTGAATCGGGTATTACACAGAATTCATGCCTCTGCGCCTGGATATTTTATTGGTAGGTTTCTCAGCATGTAAGTCATGGTTTGCTGGCTGCTAAATCTCCTCAGTGAAAGAAAAGTCAACTGGTAGATGGAACAGCCCATTGCTTATAGGTCACTCCAAAGGATAAACAGAAGAGAGCTGTCAGAGAGGCTGCTGCCCAGTTTATTAGTAGGAACGGCCATTAGACCTTACTCCTTTCTATGTGTATTACCAATCTTCATTTGAGGACTTAAGAAAACAGAAAATCTGCTATGTAATTTATTTCAGTGATTTATCATGACTTCTGATGAAAACAGGCTTGACTTTCACTTCTTGCAATCCATCGTAGGCTCAACACAAGTCACAAGGAACCCCTTCAAGGAAGATGTACCACACCATATATGATTTGTGGCACACAGTTGTGAAATCATTTTAATATGGTTTAGCACCACCAGAAATTGTTCTCTGAAATAACACATTTTAAAAAAATAATAATAATCAACAAACCAAACCAAACAAAAAAATCCTTAGGCTTTCTGGAATTATAGAACATTTTGATAGGAGAATAAAACTGTCTGAACAAAGGGAGAAGATAAAGCAAACTTGATTTACAGCTGCAAAATATTTTCACTGCAACTTGTAATTCTGTGGCAGGTAATGCCAGTGTTTAGAAGGATCATTAGAGTAAGTATGAAATCAGGTCTCAGGGTTTGGGGGAATTTTTAAAACAGTGTGCCAGTTTTGCACCAACTCTCTGGAAAAAGCAGCCATTAACTGAATATATTCTATACAATCCATAAGTGATTCCAAACAATATAATTCCTGGTTGTTAAGCTGAGCAAATAGAGATCTCAACTGAAAAAGACGTGCTCTGACTCCTTCATATTAACAAGTCAGTGATTACAGTTACTTATGGATATGAAAATTCAGGTCAGTTTGAAAAACACCAAGATAAATCTCTGGTGAAATTCTGCACAGGGCAGAGCCACTAACGGTGGTCAGGTGATGGGTGCTGTCACGATCCGTGACCTATTATATCTCCTTTTTGGAGGGTATTAACTTATCAGGATTTGCTGAGAGATCCACACATGGGTATCGCCTCACACAGAGGAGACAGGGGCTTATCCCCTGACTTTTTCGAGTGAATAACTTGCTCAGTGCTTACTAATATTTCCAATAACAGCAGCCAATCCCCAATTAGAATTTACGAAATGCACGGTTTATTGTGGGGAAAATAAAGCAATTTGGGGCAGGAGGTTCAAAAGGAGTGATTAAAACACATGAAATACACCTTAGTTACACACCTTATTTACTTATTTAAGTGAGGGAAGGAGGGGGAGGGATATGCCCGACGAAGTTCCCGTATAGGGTCGCGATTTGTGTGCAGGTCCTTTCCCCTATAAGCTGGGGTAGCCGGAATTATCACACCACGCGGCGGCGCAGAGCGCAGGTCGCCCCCCACCCCGTAGCTGCGGCACGGCTGTTTGCAGACCCTCGAAACGCGGCGGTTTCAGCGGCGCAGCGAGCGGCTCCGGGACTTTGGGACTGCGGCTCCGGGCGGCAGCGCGCGGCTTTGCAGCTTTGCGGTGGAGCGGTTTTGCGGCGGGGCAGCTCCCAGCAGCGGGACGGGCGGCTGCGCACGGCAGGCAGTGTGTGGAGAGGACCGCCCCGAACACGAGGAGAGAGCGAGGGGCGTGCCGTGCTGCCTCTTTTATGGGGTTTTCTGCGCTCCCGATTGGCCGGTTTTGTATTTCCGGGCTTTTCAGCCAATCAGACGGGACCTAGTCCCGCCCCTGCTTCCGGCCGCGGCTCCTCCCCTCGCGCAGTCGCCCCCCCCCACCCCCCCAGGGGGGGTTCAGCGCCGCGTGGAGACACCGTTTTAAGTCAGTTTTGTCGGCTGACTCAAAGGACATTTCATGTTCGTGTAAGGAAATACCTGGTCCTTCACAGGTGCTGATCAAAAGCTTTCTTGTTCTGGATAATTACAGTAGATGGAGAGAACAGCTGTAGTTATGTTATTGGATTCTGAAAAACTTGTTTTGTACAGTTTTCATTTCCCCCCCCCCTCCATCACAGTATCCTTGTTGCAAAAATTCAAGAATTTTTAATTGCCTTAGATCTGCATTCTTGCATCTGATTCCTTCCCATCATTGCAATGGACTAGGTCTCTTCTGTGAATACTCTGTATTATTAATGATAAGGTTTGGCTCATGAGACCTGACTGTGATATTTTACAAGTCCTGTGCACTGGCAGTGCAGTGCGATGGTCTTATGGGAAGAAGCTGCCTGCCTTACAAAATGAGACTGTCAGAATCATACGTTGCCCTGTCTCTCTGGAGACTGGCATTTCTGGCTGTTGGCATGAAAAAATATTTGTTTCTTATTCAAATGGATGCCTACATTAATTCCCTGAGTACATACGAAGAAGTTCTCTCCCCCACTTCGCTAAATGTACTGCTGGAAAACAAAAGGATTTTATGTTTTAATTTTGAAAGGTCCCCAGAGTAGATGAGCAGGTTTTGCTTGAAAACAGTGCCAGTAAGTCACTGTGTACAGTGTACAAAACTCTCAAGACCCCCTGCTTTTCTCACCATCATTGACATGTAACTACTAAGGAGCAGCATGATTGTGTACTGAGGCTCTACACCTGTAGCAAGCACTGGGGTTTATCAAACGCATTCACCTGTACTGGCCTGCAGCAGCAGGCCTGGCCCCAAAGTCCTTCGTGTTCTCCAGAGGCCTTTCTAATAGAGGCAATCAGTTCCCATCAAGCCAGAACTCCATCCTTTCTTCTTTCCTTGCATAGAGGCAGCTGACTGGATGAGTAAGGAGTGACTCTTCTGCATGTTGTGTTAAGCAGCTCTTCACTGAGTTGGTAAGTAGTTGGTGTTTTCTCTTCCTCTAGTTGTATCTTCTATCTTACTCCATATCTGTCTTGCTGAAAATGAGTAGTTGGGTTATACCTCAAGACACAGGCATAGTCTGTTATGTGTAAGGTTGAAACCTGGTTAGTCCAACTCCTTTCAAAACCAAGACAGCAAGCTGGCTTTGTTTATCCTTCTTTCAGGAGAAAATAGAAAGAAAATAGAAGCAGGATTTGATGATAGGATTTTCTTTTGTTCTTCAAGAAAAAGTAGTATGGTGAAAAAATATTAAAAACTTGTATATGGGAGCTCAGTCCAAGCTTAACTGTGTCTCCAAATCCTAACTGGTGACTTTCACATTTGTGGCAAACAAAACTGAACAGAATGTTACTGCTGGTACCAGGACATACAAGAACACTTTTTGTGGTCCTTCCACAGCCAACCGGGTTGCAGATCAGGTTTACAAGTGAGACAGTTTTGAGATGTGACTGTAACTAGAATCTGAAGGATACAAGCTGCTGCACTTATATTTCTATGTTTATTCATCACCATCATCTGCTCAGAGCAGCTGCAAAAACAAGAGCATCCAAACCCAAGGTAATGATCCATCACCACTGTAGAAGGGAACCTCCCTCTTTTACTTTTTGCCTCTGAAGAGGTAATGGAGCTTAAATCTCATTGCTGACTAAATCCGACTTACAATGATAACAAAGGTGGGACAGAGATTTGCAACTAGGACTTTTTTTTATTAAATTACGGAACCAGAGCCTAAACTTGGATTTTTTCCTCAATGCCGTGGTCCCCATATGAAGCAAAAAGCGGGAACTACGTTCTAGACATTTTGGACACATGTAATACTAGGCGAATAAAAGCTAAAAACAACTATTCTAAGTTTCATATCCAACAGATCTATTGGCTAAAGGAATATCATACTGTGGCAGGAAGTGCAAATTACAGAAAGAAAGAGTAATGTCAGGTACTGTAACAAGAATTAATACAAAACTGTACCAGTCTATATATGAATGTCAAGTAATCACAGAACAAATTACAGGAGAAAAATTAAAAAAAAACAACAATCGTATCTGCCTTTCCTTGAGTTTCTTAGTAAGGTACTGCAGTAGAGAGTGCTGTGATATCTTGCAAACTGCCTGTTCCAAGTCTCTGACTTAACATGTTTTTGTCAAGTAAGGGCCATGAATATTAGAGGGCTGGAGATCCTCTGCTATGAAGACAGACTGAAAGAGTTAGGCCATTCAGCCTGGAGAAGAGAATATTTTGAGGAGACCTTATAGCAGCCTTCCAGTACCTAGGAAAGCTAGGGAGGAACTTTTTAGAAGGGCATGTAATAGCAGGATGAGGGGTAATGGTTTTAAACTGAAAGAGGATAGATCTAGGTTAAACATTAGGAATAAATTCCTCAGTGTGAGGGTGGTGAGACATTGGCACAGGCTGTCCAGGGAAGTTGTGGATGCCCCATTCCTGGAAGTGTTCAAGGCCAGGTTGGATGGGACTTTGAGCAATCTGGTCTGGTGGGAGGTGTCCCTGCCCATGCAGGGGTGTTGGAACTAGATCATCTTTAAGGTCCCTTCCAACCCAGAACGTTCTATAGTTCTATTTGATGATTCTGTATCTTGGAGAGATGTTCCCTCTCTACCTACAGGAAAAGAAAACTGACAAGCATTAAAACTTTCCTAACTATTATTCATTTTGCAAAATAAATTTAAAAAGAAGCAACCAAAAGAATTGAAATTCCCCACATAAACAAGAAAAAAGCTCTGATTGTCTCAGCTGCTCTACTCAGGACAGCATTTCATCAAGCAGAAAGCAGACAGCACAGGTGGTCTCACTGCCCTGCTGGGCTCGTGACTGAGCTCCAGCCCTCCCACCATCTCACAGGAATCCAAGCTGCAGATGTGTCTCACTCCCTGGCTTTCCACAGGCTGTGCAGACATATTGGTGAACTGCCATCAAGTCACAGTCCTTGTGTCTGTCTGGAAGTGATGGTGGCACATTCCTGGGGACACAGTTAAATATGCCCTGCACCCCTGCATTGCAAATATAGCTGTGTTCCATGGTGGAGCCCTAGGCACCCTGCCTCAGGTCTGCCCCTAAAACCCTCCATGAGACTAGGATAGAGAGTCTTTGATGCCAGACATACTAAAAGTAAGAAAGGAAGCTTCAAAATTCAGTAAACATAGCATGTTTGCTCTGGGATTTTAATTCTCCTAATTTCATCACTTTTCAGTGTTAACTCAGTTACAGCTTGTGTCAATTTACCAATCAATTAAAATATAAAAAGAACCTATCATGGAAAATGTTTTAGAATTTAGCTAAGAGTCTAAAGCAATTCTAATTTAAGGAGATATTTTCTAAATAAATACCAGTTATTGGAACAAAATTGTCTGAAATTAAGCTTACATTGGATGTTTTTTCAAGTCTGACTTATTTTAAGAACAATTACTTTAATTTTTTATTATAATTATGCAAGTCCTCTGTAGCTATCAAGTTAATTCAAAATAATCTCTAAGTGAGCACTATTTAAAGAAGAAACATTTATAGTTACATTAGCTTGCAAATCTAATTTGCAGTCTTTTTTAAAAAACCCAAAATTCAGAGTCTTATATAAATTAACCCCCAGGTAGGATAAGACTCTTCACTACTTCAGTTCACCTGACACAAATACAGTGGCTTGAAGAGGTTGCTAGTTTTTATAGCTCAAGTTCTGCTTATTCATCCCACTCCCCATGGCTATTGCCTTTATACAAGAGCAGTGACGCCTGCAGAAACATAATTAGTAATTAATTGACAATCAAGACAACCTTCACCTATATCTGATTTTAAAGGTATTTTCTCACAACTCGCTCTGTGTTATCTGTGTCACTGGTTGAGCCAGCCAAAGGGAGACACCATTGATATATTTTGCCCTCCCCTCAGTATAAAAATATATAGAAGAGGTAAGTGACTGGCATCCACAGCATTTTTCTAACAATCTTGTTAACATCAGCAGCACTATTACTGACACTTCATAAATGTTTTTGCAGTTTCACAGCAAAGATTTCCTAGGGGATGGCAAAACAGTTTTCAAAGGTGAACTGAAAACTTTTCACTACTCAGCCTCAGTGTCTGTGAGCCAAAAAAACGTAGGAGTAACAAGACTCCTTTATCTGTAGCCATTGCAGACAAATATTAGTTCCAAAGGCTACTACTGTGTTAGTAATTTCATTAGAGAAACAGAAATAGTCTTTTTCCTGGTTACAGTAGTATCTCGAGTAAGCAGAGTACATGTACCCTTACCATCAAGGATCCACATGAAGACATAGCTGCTCCAAGCAGGATTAACTTAGCTCTGGTGCTCACTGAGCAAGTGTGAGTCTTTTCAAGCATTACCAGTGGTCCCAGGACTTTGATTATTATTCTTAGGTAGAGCCAGGACTAGCCAGACAGTCAAAACAAGAACTTTGCTCTATATGATTTATTCATGTGTTCATATATGTATCATGAAACCCTACAAAAATCCTGGGATGTCTAGCTAGTGGTTGGGTTGCATCAGAAAATATCACATCTGGCTTCTTGGTGGAGGTAATGTTAGCAATACAACAGCAGCACTTGAGGACTCTTTGTAACATGCAGTTATTGCTTTACCTGTTACTTTAATTTATGTGTCATTTTTCTGATATCTCCCAGCAGGGCAAAGCCATACAGGACACAAGGCTTGCAGACTTCAAAATATTTTTTAAAAGTACCACAGAATTCATTCATGTACTCATAACAGTAAAAAAAAAAAACAAAAAAAACAAAAAACCCAAAAAAACACCCAACAAATTAAAAATGCAAGGCATTAAGTATTGAAACCCAGCTGAATTCCACATGCAGTGTGACTAATTGCTGCTCTCTGGCTTTTTTGCACTGCTGAGTTAAGGGAATACAAGAGGTGACCTTCCTCCTGCTTCACTCCAAGAGCCTTGCAGAGAGGCAGTATGCCTGTCTGGGCACAGCAGGCACTGTGAAAATGAGGAGCAGTGATGCTGGGACCTCTGAAATCACCTAACCAGAATGTGACCAATTAACTAACAGACCATTGCTCTGCTGCTGGTGGGGTATTGGTGTTCCTGGTAACATTTGCACTCTAGGTTTATCTGGCTGCAGCAAGTCTCTGTTTAAGGTCCTCCCTTTCACAGTCTTTACCTCACTTCAGTTCTCTGGGGCTTGCTTTTGACTCCTGAGACAGGCTCCTTTCCCATTGCCAGGCTCCTGTGTTACAACACTGCTTTCTTCAGAGCTGCCCTGCTCTGGCCTGCTGGCTACAGGCTTGGGGTCATGGACCTTTTGGCATGTTTTGGTATGGACCATGGTTGCATATCCCCACAGCTGCACTGAATGCTGGAGCTCCAAGCAGTGCCTTGCTCCCAGCATGGACGCAGGAAGCTCCTTTCAAGCACTCACACTCACCACTCTCAAATTTCTCATTTTAACTACAAAACTCAAGTGTAATTCTTTATCCCACTTATTGGTATTTCTTAACCAGACCATTTTAGGCACCAACAGCTTCACAGATTTGAGAATTTAGGATGAAACACAGGTAAGAACATATTGCTTATACACAGCGAATAACCAAGAGAGCAGAAGATCATAAATGTGCACCAAATACAACTTGAAAGTGAAGTAATTGTTTTTGTTTGTTCTCTTTTAACTCATCAACATATATCTCTCAGCTGAGTTCTTTTATCCAAATTTCAGCACGGTATCTCAGTATCTGACATAATGTCTAGCACAACTATCTATTACATGTTAGAAATCCTTGAATAAAGGGGTTTATAGCTATAGGTACTGACCTAACCTTACCTCTATGTATCCTCCAAAAGCATATAATTAATGCAGAACCATAAGCTCAGCCATATATTTTGAATTTAAGGGTTTTTTAAGTTAAGGATAAAATAATTACTAGAACATTAAAAGCCTTTTCTTACAGAGCAAAGCACAGAGTGGTACTCCTTTCTAAATTTTGCTTTACTGCTTTTGCAAAAACAAGTATTAAGCAAAATCGTAGAATCATAGAATCCTAGGGGTCGGAAGGGACCTTGAAAGATCTTCTAGTCCAACCACCCCTGCCAGAGCAGGGTCACCTACAATACACCACACAAGAACGCATCCAGGTGGGTTTTGAGTGTCTCCAGTGAAGGAGACTCCACAACCTCCCTGGGCAGCCTGTTCCAGTGCTCTGTCACTCTTACAGTAAAAAATTTTTTTCGGATATTCACCTTGAACCTCCTATGCTCCAATTTACACCCATT
>NW_009953649.1:4037927-4087756 GCF_000747805.2 Chaetura pelagica
TCTCCAACCTATCTAAGTCTCTCTGAATGGCAGCACAGCCTTCTGGTGTGTCAGCCCCTCCTCCCAGCTTAGTGTCATCAGCAAACTTGCTGAGGGTACATTCTATACCCTCATCCAGGTCGTTGATGAAGATGTTGAACAACACCGGTCCCAGTACCGACCCCTGTGGGACTCCACTAGCATCTTTCCATCCATTTGTATTGCAGAGTAGCCTATTAACATGGAACAGCTGGTGCTGCCTAGCAAGGGCATGTATCTACAATGCCAGTATCTACCTACTGCTTTGGAAAAATAATTTATTTATTTATTTTTTAATCCAAGCTCTAGTACATACTTCCGGCTCTGGAGTGACCTGAATAGCAAATTTCAGGTTCAGTTTCCCAGTGATCATGCAGACCGACCAATCTCATGGGCCCTGTTTGATTCATGGTATGTACTTACATCTCTTGTGCTTCTGCACAACTCAAACCAAACAAACAAACTCAACTCTGAGCTTCTAAAAAGATGAAAACAGCACTTTATTCCAGCTCTATATTGGCCCATAAGATCAGCTGTTTGTTGCCCAAGATGTTTTTGTAGTATTTTTTTACACATTTGAGGCCCTGTTAGGCTGATGCTGTCACTCAAGGAGGAGTGAAAAAACTGCTAAACAGTCCCTACAAGTGGATGTGAAAATACTATGCTGCAAATGTATTTCTGCAATGCATGTCATATGTAGCCCACATAATTATAAGCTTGACAAACATTTCCTTGGAACTTGTTTCAGATTACCTCTGTAATTTTTATGCATCTTTTCACAAACATGAATGCACAATTTTACACTTATAGACTTCAACTGGAAAATGAAATGGTATCTTCACATTATATATGTATCATCCAGATCCCCAAGGTAACAATTTTAACTTGATTAGACTACACTCAATCTAGAACAGTGGGATTTATACTTGCTAAATTAAATCTATAATCCATGAGGGACAATCTCTTTATCTTCGATGCTGTATTTCACCCTCTTTATCAGAAGCACATTTAAGCAACCCTTGGAGTAATAATGATCACAGATAAAAACAAGATGATCAAATACAGCACCAAACTTCTCAAAAGTAAGGGTCAGATCTGAACAGCTGGAACAGTCTTATTGATGAGCATTACTGCTTTGGAACCCTTGACACACAGCTTGGCGACATTGCAGTGCCAGCACAGTGGAAAAATCACCTGATGTTCTGAGAAAGGTTTTCTTTCTCTAATCTGACTTTTGAACCAAGGTAAGCTTTCCAAGCCATCAAACCAGGACTGCATCATTCATCCCTCTTCTGCTTTAGTTGCTGCAGGGATCCAGCTTTACCCTGGAGCTCAGCCACCAGCTTCTCGCTTCCCATAGAAAACAGTGAAGTTGTGCCAGCAACGCACAGGAGACAAAACTGTGGTAGGGAAGAGCAAAGACCAGACCAGCACCACAAGCAGTCAAGGGCTGTTGTCAGTCATACAAAACCTGTGTGGGGCCGCCTCAGAGTGGGGGCAGCTGGTCTGAGCCTTAGTTACAAGGGCTGAGCCACTTCCCAGCTGTGTTTGATGAGGCAGCCATTAGCTTCTCTCTGGCTCCCGTTGCTCTTGCTTTGCTCTGAGGTTTGCCCTGGTTTGTGTGTGAGCAGCTGTCTGTGGGGATGGGGCTGATGGCTGTGGTAAGAAGGGCTGGTTCCTTGAGGTGGGAGTCTTGGGGTCAGAGCACTGGAACAGGCTGCCCGGAAAGGTTGTGGAGTCTCCTTCACTGGAGACATTCAAAACCCACCTGGACGCGTTCCTGTGTGATGTGACCCTGCTCTGGCAGGGGGGTTGGACTAGGTGATCTTTCGAGGTCCGTTCCAACCCCTAGGATTCAATGATTCTGTGGGACTGGCAAAAGTAGAGGGGAGCAGCTTGAGCTGGCAGGGGAAGGGGATTGAGAGGAAAAGCCCACACAGTGACTGCTGAAGTGGTTTGGGGAATGGCTGGCTTGAAGGGTAACAGTGTGTTGCTGGCACCAGAGCCAGTGGCTGTAAGATGAGGTGTGTGTGTGTGTGACAATGATCCTCCCCTTTATCTTCAGGAGAGAGACAGTGAAGGAGCGGTGTCTGTTGATATACCCCTTATCTAAAATACTAGCCAAAGCTGAAAATAATCTGTTTCAACTGCAGTAAATTCATGTTGTTTGTTACAATGACTGTAGGTACTTTATAGCTTCAAGTGCCAGCACTAATAATTTGTAAGGCTCAGTAATATACAAGAGGGCTGAGATGCTCTGCTCTTGGTAGCTGCCTGGCTGGGTGAAGTTACAGAAGCAGATGATAAACCATTGAGGCCTTCAAAGATTTTTCTACTGCTGCTGGGAAAAAAACTAATTCCCTTCAGGCTTTACTAGTAAAAAATACAAAATAAGTAGACTTTACTAAGATTAAATTATGTTGGATATATAGGTGGTTGAGATTTGATAACAAGTAATGTGGTTTAGGAATATTTTATTTTGCTTTAAAAATCCCAACCCTTAGTCTTGAAATAAGAAGCTGGTAAGAATAGTTCCTCTTCTTTGAGTCTGATATTCTTGAAACTGAAGCCATCTGGGAGTACTCATAGCTGTGAACTTTTGATGACGTGCAAGCCAGAAGACTGTCTCTGAATCTAACTTACAGTACTGTAGCAATCAGTTCTGATCCCTCTTAAATTTCCTCTGAGGATCAAAGTGCAGGTTATGTTTAAAATAAACTTTTTTGGCACCTTTCCATATGAAAGGTGGGCATTTGCAGGTACTTCAGTGAAGCCACCTGTGTGGTGTTTACATGGATGCAAAGTTGCTTTTTCTGTTGACACTTTTGCAGCTTTGGTATCTTTATTTAAATGAGAGCTGCAGTTCTCAGATGGCAAATCTGGCCACCCATAGGACTCAACTGACACTGAGCTTCCTAAGAGCAAAGCAGAAGTGCAATCTGATGAACCCTTCCTCAGCAATTTTTTTACTGAGTGGATTTTAAAAATTGGGCCACCAGGGAGGAGAGTAGGAGGAACTGTAAGGTTGCTTGTGACTTAAAATGGAATGATTGAATCCAAAACACCTGTAGAAAAATACCATCTCTGTGTGCACATTACTGTTGTTTTCCTCTTGGTGTTTCAACAGAAGGTATTTAAAGCTGCATCTTGGTCACGTGTTGGAGTTGTGATATTATGTTCTGGCAGGGCCCCTGGGGGAGATTTCCAAAGGAACTTTTTCACTCTTAGAGTTATTTGACACCTTTGGGCCCAGGTGAAAAGGTGACCCTCAAATTAGTTAGTTTTGTGCAGCACAGCCTCGTACAAGACAGTTGGCTTTCCCAGGCTTTGGCCCTGATACTGCTCTAAGCTGAGAGCAGCAGAAGGCTGTGCCAGTTGCCTCATTCCTAGCTTTTGCTTGCCTCCCTCATAAAAGTGTCCGTATGACTATAATTTAGCTTTCTGGGAGCTAAACTGCCTAAAGCAGACTGAAGAACAATCTTTTTTTTACTCCATATTATCACATCTTATGTCAATTTAATACTTAGACCCAAAATTGATAATGTGTAGTCTGCAGTAGGAATTAAAGTGTTGATTTTATATTATAGCTTTATTATCCTACTTAACAAGATTTTCTTAAAATCTGAAAGCATTTTAGCTTTTTTATATTACCAGCCTTCTTGCACATTTCTGAATAATTTCCAGAGAACTGATGAGGTTTACTTAGAGCTGTGCCATTACTGTACCTAAGAGGGTTGAAGGAGAGGAGGCTGGAAGAGTCTGCCTCGCTGGTGAAATTACATGTATGTGACACAGCAGGTCTCCTGTTGGTTAGCCATGCAGCTCTCAGGCTTGAAGATAAAAAGACATCTAAGTGTTTTGTACCAAAGACAAAAGACTATATGAAAATTATTACAGCGATCTTGTAACTTTGGCAACCAGCACTCTTGTGTCACCCTTCCCCTATATATTGATGTTCAGCACCTTCCTCTTTGAAGAGGTGAAGAGGAAGGCAAAGACCTTCCATGAGCAAAGAGGAAGGAAGACAAGGGCTGTAGAGCAGCTGTGATTCCTGCAGTATGAAGCCAGATGGGTAAAGTGAAGGATATGCATTAGAAAGCTAGTGCAATGACTGAAGAAAAGGCTGCCTCTGTTTCATTGAGTATGATGTCATATTTCATTACCTTTTAACTGTGTACAAAGGGTTAATTGTAGCATAAACCCTTCTGATAGTCTGAATAGCTTTTGAATCTTAAGATAACTTCCACAGACTCACAGAGGGGTTGAAGTTGGACCTTTGGATGTAATTTTGTCCAACCTCCCCTGCTTAAGAAGTGCCATCTGAAGCCAGTCATACAGGACTGTGCCCTGATGGCTTTTTAAAAAGAAAAAAAAAGAGTTTCCTGGTATTCAGAGGGAACCTCCTGTGTTTCAGCTTGTGCTTGTTGCCTCTTGTGCTGTCACTGACCACAGCTGCAAAGAGCCTGGCTCCATCTTCTTTGTACCCTCCCTTTAAGTACTTATACACATTGATAAGATCCTCCAGGCTGAACAGTCCCAGCTCTCTCATGTACATAAGACATAAAAACCAGCAAGCAATTAACTAAAATAAGACAGACTAATAAAGAGAAATTCTAACATGCAGAACTGTTACATAAATGCAGACAAAAAGTGGCCATTCTGTGTATAGCAGTAGATTCTTGGCTGAAATAGGATTCATCCCTTTCTGTGGAATGTCTGTATTTTTCAGTCTATACACATAACATGGATTTTTTTAGGTCTTGTTTTATAAATGAAAAAAACTGATCTCTTTCTTCCCAGCAGTTGTTTGTATTAGGGAAGCATCCCTGACTGTTGCTGTTTACAGTGAGGACTGCTTGGTCTTTTAAATGTAGTTTGTATGTGTATATATATATATATAATTGCATGAGGGAGCTTGTTAAAATTAGCTGTGTAGCTAGTAGAAAATTGTACTAAGTTAAATAAAATCTGCATTAAGCTTTTGTCATTCATTTCTTTAAATAATCTGGTTAAGCCTCCATCTAGTTGCTTAGAGAGGGATTAAGTGCCTACCCATGAAATATCCTGTAAATATTTCGACATATATTGCTAGACTTGGACTGTAGTGTGTCATTGTGATAAGACTAAAAATATCTCCCAGATAGACAGAGGTCATAATTACTGTCATACTTCCATCCTTCAATATTTGCAGCATAAGAGAAAAAAACTGGAAATACAAAGCTTCTGAGATTAATTCCTTGTCAGGAAAGCTTTTAAGTAACAGCAGTTTCAAGGAGACTACCAATAGTTACAGATATGCATGTATTACTAGGGAAGGGAATAATTAGCAATTATAAACATTCACAAACACAGTCCAGTGTTTCTACTAAAAGAGGGTAAAGTGTGTAAAAAAGCTGGGGGGCCAAAGCATGATAGAAGCTGGGTTAGTATTACCTTGTTTAGGCTCTTTTTCCTTTATTATTTTTTCTTTCCCTTATACAAATGTCAGTATTGTCATATGAAGGTCTGTTGAGGAAAGTATACCATGGCTATGAAATACATAAATGAAATGCATGTGGGCTTTTCCTGTGGATGGAAAATGGAGTGAAACCTGAGCTCTCACCTTTTAGAGAGCTTCAGTACCTAAATTGCTCCAGAAACCAGTCAAAAAAGGTGATGTTGCTTCTGACTTCCTTTGGCTGTCTGCAGTTACATGTGTCTGTGCTGGGAAGGGGAGCATCTTTGTAAAGGCTCAGATGAGATGTCAAGGCTCTTCAAGCATTTGTGGAATCTGACCTACAAATAAGACAAACTAAGGAATGTTTTTTGGCCACAGTGTGTCAAGAAATGAGATTTTTGCTTATTCATGGCTGTTGTGAGAAACTCTTGCTGGGCATGCTGTGTTAAGGGGCAAAGTCATTTGGCAGAAAATAAACCCCCTTGCATTCCAGCTTATCCTCAGATGTTAGAGGAGCTGGGAGCAGCTGGGCTTAGGTTCTGATTGACGCTGAATTGGGGTTAATAGTCCAGTGCCACCCAATACCTATGTTGGACTCTCAAGATAAGAGACCTGGGGCTTTTCAGCCTAGAGAGGAGAAGACTGAGGGAGGATCTAATTAGTGTCTATAAATACATGAGAGCTGGGCATCAAGAAGGCACTCTGGACCCTACAGTGCTGATGAAATAATCTTGCCAGTATAGCCATTAATGCTTTTCTTTATAATATTTCTGTGTGAAAGCTTGTAGTTGAGAAGTAAACACCTCATCATTAGGATGTTCAGTGGCCTTACATCAATGGGTTATAGGAAATCTAGAGCTGGAGATGGCAAGTTCTTAACACCTACAATTGAATAGCCGGGACCCACAGGCAGAGTGTAGCTCTGCTTTTTAGTGCTTGGGAAAAGAGCATCTCTGAAAAGTCTGTCCCTCTGATGCCAAATTAAAAGTGCTTGGTTTACATTTTAAAAAGTAAATATTTAATTTATAGATTATATTGTTTTCTTCTGGGCTGCCAATAACAAAGATAGAAATCTGGCCTACAGTGTTCTTAATTTCTCACTGGCTTTCTTGAAGTTCAGCTTTTGCTGGTAACTTTGAGCAACATTAATTTTAAGTTTGCTCAAGCCTAGTGAAGACTTCACAGGGAGAAAGTGGGTTTGTGAGCTTATTCTTTGACTCTTCCTGAAAGTGTGTGCATTATAAAACAGTGATGGTTCAAGGAGAGAGGAGGGAGTTGTTCCAGGGACATTCTCAGACTTGCAGAGCAGCTGCCTTCTGCCTCTTGTGCACTGTGGGAGCAGAGTTGCCCACCCATTCCCAAAACAGATCTAGGGCTTCTAGGGGGAGAAGAAGGATAGCAATAAGGAGACTTCTTGCTAAAAGCACTTTAGTGCATGTTGAAGCTCCTTGCTTATAATTCTAAAGTAAGTAGTTAGTCAGAATCTTATATGAACATGTGTATTGAATTTGCCTACCCAACCCTGTCAAATCAAGAGATCTGGGGAACTGAAAGTGCAATTCATCCCATGACAGACTGTGCTTACAGGTATAAAAGATGGTTTGTGATGACAAAAAAATAATGTTTCTTACATGTCCCCACTCACAGAGATGTGAATACAGACTGTATTGACATTGAGCAGTAACTCACAGATGCATTTGTAATGCAGAATCAGTTCCTATACGGCACTCTAAACACTAAGCTGAAGACTAAACATAAATGTTTACAATCATCAATCAAGAAACTTCAGTGGGGATGTGGCAATAGGTAATTGACCAAATTATTTATTGAGTTTCATATGAATGCTTATTTGGTGCTTGGTTTCCTGGCACTAGAAGATGAGATAATTACCTCAACTTTCTGTTTTTTCTCCTGCTCTAAGATAAGGGCATGTTTCTAAGGTGATTGTTACTGAATCACCTACATTATCCTGCTAATACCCACCAGATAAACACAGTTTTCCTTTTTATCTGTTTCTGAGCAAGAATATTAAGCAGTCTTGGACTGGGGCTGAGGAACTCAAACTGGGATGTCCCCCTTCCCTGCTTTGCTCCTTGGTGGGGAAGACAAGGCCTAATGGGGTGGGAGCCCTGACAGGCTTGTGGTGCTGCTCCTGCAAGGAGAGACTGGTGTTAAAGGGGACTGAGCTCCATGGAGTTGCCAGGGCTTAGGAGCCAGTTGTGATTTTAGAAATAATTTTCTCATAGATAAATGCTTGTTAAAGAATCATTGGCATACCCTGTCCTGTTATACACAGTTATTTCCAGTATATATATCAAATAACTGAGATAATGCCATATCATATATTGCTTTTTGAGGAACTTCTTACTGGAAGGGTAGTCTGCAGGACCGAACTTTTAGATGTGCTTCATTATAATATTATTATATCTGATTTTGCCTTATCACTTCTGGCAGTCTAGGAGGGGAGGGTAGATGGGTGTGAAATATCTTGGGTTTAATCATATCAATTATTTTGATAGGTGCATATTGTTTGAGAGAAGTATAACTACTGCTATTAGAAACTAGAAAAAAAACACGACTCGTTTCCTTAAGCATCTGTCTCTATCAGGTATTCAGGCAAAATATATTAAGAAAAAATTGATATCACCTTAAGCTGTTTGCTGCATTAACTAAACTTCATGTTTTATTCAATCTCTGTGGAAACATGTGCTATAATCTTAATTTATCACTTGTCTTTCTTTTGCAACTGGATTAAAAACTAACAAGTAAATGCAGCGACTGCAGACAAAGCTGACAGGCTTAAGCTGCAGCAGGTACACTGATGTATTCTGCAAATAGCTTTAAAAGGCATGAGTATTCCTTCCTGGTTTGGTTTATATTGAACAATAAAGAGATCTAAAATCAACAGTGTCATGGAAAGATCTCATTTGGGAGTGTCTGCAATCATCAGCCTTTAAGAAATGTACCTTAGTTGTGTACAAAAACACTGCACTATTCATAAATTCTTATTTTAAGTGACACTTTCCAAGAAGCTTTCAATGGGAGGATTGCTTTGGGCAAAGAAATGGAAAGTGTACTAATTTTGTCCACTTGGTAGGAAAGCGAGCAACAGCATTGACAAGCTCACAGAATTTTTAATTAGCAAGCAACGTGTGGTTTGGGATTTTTTTTATGTTCAGATGCTGACAATCTCTGAACTTGAGTGGAAGAAGAAAACCAAAATCTAAGTACGTATAAGTGAATATGGGAACCCAGGCCTGGGAAAGCAGATAAATGGAAGGGGCATATTAGAAAATATTTATCTCCTAATCCCATTTTTTTCTAAATGTTACAGGTATTGTGATTTGTAAAACAAAACCAAACTGAAGTGTCTGCAATAACAACAATGTAAATTCTGAAGAATTTTTTTGCCAAACCCTGCCGAGGTCTTTATTAAGAGGGTTAGCCTGGAAGTCAGCAGCCTTATCTGTCATCTGTTGCTTTTCTGTGGAGGTTTGCTCCTTGTCCTGAGGCAGTGGGCTTGGGTAGCAAAGGGTCCTGCCTGAACTGTAATCTGCAGGTCAAAGGGAGTGACTGTTTTTATTTGGGCAGGCTGGAACTGGGGTGCTGGGTCCAGTTTTGGACACCTGGCTCAGCTCCTTGACACTGGCTGCACTGTGAGAAGACAAATGGGAGTCAACCCCCCAGAAATTATCTTCACTACAGCTACTATTAATTTTCCTTCCTCAGTAAGAAAGTAGACATTTTGGGGACAAAAGCAATGCAAGTGCAGGCAGCAGACAGATGGATACCATGGTATATCTTGTTTGTGTGCTAAGCCTGGCTCATATTTCATAATAAAGTCAACAGTTATTTTGATGTTTTACTGCCATTTTAACTGGTTTTACTTTTCAGCCTGCAAGCATCATCTTCAGAGGAACTGGGATTTAGGGAAAGATGTAACATTCTTATTCAACTCATGTTTGAGCCACTCAGGTTTTCCATTTGTTCACATCTGTATTTTTATAGAAAATTGATAGGCATTGTAATTACAGACAGCTGAAAACAAGTAGGTCAGAGCTATGCTTTCCATTCCAGAGGGTCTGTTGGGACTGGAGGGACAGAAATGCGTCTTGACAGCCTTTCCTCCTGCGTGCATGTCTGGGTGTCATAGCTATTTACTAGACTCCTCACAATTGCTCACCAAAATACTTGCAGACGTATTACACAAAGTCAGCCACAGCATGTGTGTTTAAAATATCCTTCCCTACTTGTCTGCCATCACTTCTCTTGGCAAAAGCTTTTTTCACAGCATTGTGAAAGATAGTGCCTTGGCTCAGAGTACTGCTAACTATTGAGGGAAAATGTATTGGGGTGCACTGATGACCATTTCCTAATACAGGTGATCAAGGAGCAGAGATCCTGCTGGACCTCCTACTCATAATAAGGAAGAAAAGGTAAGGGATGTGAAGGTTATTAGATGCAGTGACCATGAGATGATGGAGCTCAGATCCCAAGAGGAAAGGAGGAAGGCAAAAAATAGGATCACATCCCGGGGCTTGACAAGAGCAGACTTAGGCCTCTTTATGGACCAGGAAGAATGAAGAGATGCTCTCTGATTGTGCATGGGATAGGGTTAGGAAAGACAAACATATGAAAGATAGCAAGAATGACTTTGACAAGTACATCAGTAGCAAAAGCAGACTGAAGAAAACATGGGCCCACTGCTAAGGAAGACCTGGTGACCAAACCTCTTCCTCATCTCAATCTTTCCTGGTAAGACTGTCCTTCAGGAAGCCCAGGTTGCTGTGGGAGCTGGTTGCTGTTATGGCAAGGTCACTTGCAAAT
Source organism: Chaetura pelagica (assembly GCF_000747805.2). Lineage (NCBI taxonomy): Eukaryota > Metazoa > Chordata > Aves > Apodiformes > Apodidae > Chaetura > Chaetura pelagica. The sequence goes on from NW_009953649.1 coordinate 4,048,210, forward strand.
ATCTCTGGAAGGTCATAGGAATCAGAGGAGGATCCTGAGGACTGGAAGAAGGTGTTCAGGTAAATTATGTCTTTAATTCATGTTTGATTTTTCCTAGCTTCATTAAATCTAGATTATGAGACTCTCAAATTGTTGGCGGGGGATGCTGTCCCTTCCTCTATTTTTTCCTCTCATTTTTCAAAGACTTTAAATCACAGTCAAAGAGGTGAAAGGTACTGTGGGAGCAGAAGGAATTCCTTTGTGTGCAGATGAAATGTTGCTGCAATGCTACTATGAGGTTTTTAGATTTTATTTTAATAACCAGGCCACTTTTGTAGCTGTAAAATGATCATACTAAATATTCCTTGTATTCTCCATTGTTTTGTTTACTACCAAAGTAGGATCTATCCCCAGAAATTACATTTCTAAGCTGCAGACATCTTCTTTTGTGCTAGTTAACCCTGGCTCTCTTTCCATAGTCAGGAGATAAGTATTTCAGAACTGCAGCAACTTCAAGGTAAATATTAGTCACTAGAGGTCAGAAAACTAACTTTTTTTTTAGTGCTTATCTGACTGTAAAAAAAGAGTGACTAACAAGAGCATGAATAGCTCATTTGTAACACTACATTTCAGAGATAACAATGTGGTAGGACAGCATTTATCTTTTGTATTGTGTGGTGTTTTGTTTTTTTTCCTTTTTCCCATGTGTGCACTTATCTCTCAGACTGGTACTTAGGAATTTTCTTTAGCTCTCCTGGTTAACAGTTTTCAATATGGGTGCAGTTTTCAATTTAAGACTCCTTTGTGTTGGCAGCAAGTCGGCTGCAATGCTGGGATGCCTGGGAAAAGGTGCTGAATCAGCCCACTCTTGGCATCTCCTCTTTTGGTGTCTCAGAAAGAGGTGCTTAGAAAAGCAGTTGATGAAAACCCCACCTTCCCCTTCCTAAGGCAGCTGTCCCACTTGCACGCAGCTGTTCTTTCTAACCCAGAGAATTAAATTGCAGAGTGTAACTTTTGCTAGCACATTGTGAAAATTTAAGTGGCACTGAAGACAGACTCCCAAAGACATGTGAGCCAAGGAAGCTTTCACCTTTGCTGGCCACAGGAACAATGCTTTGTGACGAACAGATCACATAGCTGATGATTACCAAGAGCCTCTTTGCTTGTAAGACGGGAACAACTCTCTTCTAGCTCAATTTTTTCTTTCCACTTTTTTTTTATTATTATTATTTTTTTCATATCCTACTGTTGTTCACTTACACCTTGACTGGATTTGTAAGACTGATTTAGTTGCTGTTTCTGTGGGAATAGAACGCTCAGCCATACAGAATGACATCTTGATTTCTTTGTGACAGCAGACAGAATCCATTACTCACTTTTACAGTGGTATGAAACCTACAGGAAGGTTTTTCTTAGGGCAACTCTACTAAAGTAGAGAACAAAAATTGCATGTAATGAGCAAGCTCTCTCCAAAGGGCAATTTGTACTGTAAATATTTAAAAGAGCATTTTGGTCTTTTGCATGAATCCACAGCTTATCCATTACATTAATACATTTTAATTTGGTTGAATCAAGTTATTTTTTTTCCTTCTCATTTTTTAACTGTAGAAATAATAGAAGAGAGGACAGAATCCCTAATCCAGGATACTCAGGTGATAGGAATGGTCAAGTACATACTGGCAGCTGGTGTCTGGGTCCAGTATCTCCGACCTAGTGGGACTAGTGTCTCGTTGAACTATCATATACCTAGATGTGAACATCTAAAGAGTCTTGTCTTGATCCAAAAAGAAGTAATAGCACCACCACCCCACAAGAAGAACTGTTTTCTAGTTGAAATTACCCTGAAGTCCCAGTGGTAGAGAGGAACTTCCGCACTCGGCTTTTCATCAGATGTATCAATTTTCTGTCTTCTCTGAGAAAATGAACTGATCTGATCGTAGTGTTTCAGCTCAAGGGTGTTCAGTAATAAAAATTAAAACCAATAGGCTATCAACCACCCCATCTATTCTGGGCTGCTTGGGAAGGATGTCTCTCCTGATTAGGTGGATAGATATGCTTTTTGGATGGAGAGCTCTTTGGTGTAGGAACCTAATCATTCTCCTGAAAAGTATCATGTTGGCTTTACTTCACCTGACAAAGTAACAGCAGACAAGGCTGGTTACCACTCAAAGCAAAAGGTGGTGCAGAGAAATGAGGGAGCACACCACATAGTTCCGTGGGGAGCAGAAGCTGCTGTGCCCTCCCTGCCACCCGCCTTCCCCAGCCTGCTTGAGAAAAGCCCCAAGCAAGTTGGTGAGAACAGGGTCCTGCTCTGTCCCCCTGACAGGAGCCAGGACCTTCATGATACAGCACAAAGCATCATTATTCAGCTGAGAAAACTTGCCTCACATGTGACAGTGTTGCAGAGCTCTGGCACCTGCTGGCTGAGTGGTCAAGGTACAGAGGGTGTAAGGTGTAGATTTCAGCACTTTGATAAATTGTTCTTGGTGCCAGGCTCTGGTACTGATCCCTAACCTCTTCTTCTGCCTTCAGCTCTACAAACATAATTAAAAGGTGTGCTTTTCTTAAAGAAAGATTTAGTGGTGTAATAGGTTCTTTAATAGATTCATATAGATTTAATGGCTCATTTACACATTGTTTAAAATGTAGAACTTAATTTGACTCAATATAATGTTATTTCTATAATTATACTCCTTGTTGACTGCTGAATCACTGAAATGCCACAAAGGAAACCTGTTTTTTCCTTACAACTTACTTGTTAACCATCCTTCCACAAACTGAGAGAAAAATGCCATTACTTTGACCCATTTTACATATGTTAGTTTGAAAAAGAAAATATTTTAATAAGTTCTAAACATGAAAATAGTGCCAACTATTACTATATGGAACCAGAACTGTTAGACTTGTGGACTTTTTGCCTCCTTTAAGCACAGTAGTTCAAACACAGCCATTAGCACAAATTGCTTTAGCTTAATGTAAATACCTAAAATCAGCAGATGGTTGGGCTAGAAATTATGTATTTCCTGACCCAATACCGAACGCTCTGTTTCAGCTGGAGATGTTGACTGAATGCCATAAAAACCTGAAGACTAAATTGCAGTTCTAATATTTGACAGAGCTTCATGCATCATTGCTGTTTTGTAATATGTATATACTGCATTTTTTATTCAAAAGTAGCCTGCTTCTCAGTGATCAAATTTGAAATCTGTGATACAACTGAGAAGGATTCCAGACTAAACCACTAAAGATGGAAAACTGGGGAAAAATACATATAGATTTATGGGAAGAAAACACTGTTGAATCTCATTTATATAAATGCAAACCACACTCCAAAACTACTAGCATATCGAAATTGGCTATGACAGCACTCCTGTGTTAAATTTAATCATCTTCAGAATGAAATTCTCAGCACTCAGCAATGAGTGTCGTCCTGGAAGACCACAAAACTTGAAAGAACTCCATACTTTTAGTCATGTTACTGCAATATATTCTTTTTATTTATTATTGTCTCAGAGGAAGAATGTTACAATGTAGTGTTTGAAGAAGCATTTACTTGGCAGCAGAGGACAAAGGATGCATACGAACACAGGCAGAAAAACAACTTTGTACATAACCTCATATTCAGAACAAAAATAAAAGCCAACAAATTCACTACTAAGACCTTTTTTTATTATGTAGGAGGATTTTAAGGATTCTTTGTCTAGAAAATGACACAGCTTGATAAAAGCAAAGGACTTTGCAGAGAACAGAATATAAAGCTGTTTCCAATACTACTCATGAAAATAGGTCTGAGGTAGAAAGGTGGTCATGGCTTTCCTCTTCTGTAAAATGTGGGGTTTCTTCTTCTTAAAATAACTACCCTACTTTTTTTAACACATGAGGCATTTTTAGGAGCCAGCATCTTCTCTTCCCACCTTGACAATTTTGCTCCACTCACTTTCACTATAAGAAATACTACATCGCATTTATATAGAGCTTTTCAGACACTAAGCAAGCCCTACAACACCTTTTGAGAGGTAAGTACTATCATCCCCATTTTACAGATGGGAAAACAGAGGCAGAGTGGTTAAATAATTTGCCAAAGGGTTCAGACAGAACTGGCACTGGAGCCAATGCTAGAATGCAGTCAATGCAGTGCTCAAATCACTCCTTGAGCAGCAGAAGTTGAGGAGTGAGAACTGTGGGAGGAGGACGGTCTAGTTGGCACCACTTCACAAAAACACCAGAAATTCTTGACCTGCTGTCTTAATGTCCTCCACCATTTTTCAGTAGCAGTAGAGAATTTATAACTTTTCCAATACCATTTTGAGATTGTTTTTCTTCAGTAATAATTAAGAACAACACAGTTTACTTTCTCTCCACTATACATGAAATACATTGCATGCAGTTTTACCAATTAAAGATATGTCCTGAAATTAAAGCAAGTGTTCATGCAGCATTGTAAACTCTGCAAAGGCATTAAAATCTCTTATGATAATTTAAAAACTAGAGATCAGCTGATTGGTGACATAACTTTCTCATAGTTATCCCTACTTGAAGTACATAAATAAATTATTTCAAAGAGAAAGATAAGTTGCAAGATCACAATGCCAAATGATATCCAAGTGCATTGCAGTTTTGAAGGAAAGGTTCCATCGCTAATAGTATTGGAAAGGGCTTTCTAATTGTCTCTTCATTTCCAAGACACAGACAAAAGACTGGTGTGTTCAGATCATCAGAAGGAGATTTCAGGGAAATGAGCTGTACATCACAGACTGTAAATTCCAAAACTTGAAGCAAGTTTGGCACAGCAAGGAACAGCAAAGCTTTGTTTCTGAACAATGTTGGGAAAGATTACACTAATTCAGACCTTACTAAAAACAACTGAAACTATCATTTAAGTCCTCTTTTTAGCTATCTCCCAATTCAAAATAAAATAAGGCTTAAAAACATAATCCTCCAAATGGAGTGTGTTGGCTGGAAATAATGAAAAGAAAGTTAAAAATATCATCTTTGTGCATGAGGCTGTTATGACTCAAAATGAGAGTTTACCTTGTTTAATGGAATTGTTAAAATACTGTAGCTTGCAGCCAACGGCGATTTTTGTTAACTAGTAACCATAATGCAGATTATGGGAACTTCATATGCCAACCCTAAAAACAATTAAAGGGTAATCTGGGATCTGCGTGGTCAGATGGTTAGCATATAAATAATCATTACAGAATATTAAATGTTTGAGAATATAACTAAGAGTATCTTACAATGTAAAAGCAAAGAGCTGAAAGGAATGTATAAATGTAACATTTTGCTCCAAACTCCTCAGGCAGTTCTCTTTACGATTATCAAAAAGAACGTATATAAAGCCCCTGCCCCTTTTCCCGTGGCTGTATATTTATACAAATCAGTGACAAATACTCCACTGCTCATTAATTTACAGTTGCATAGAAAGGGAAGAAGAAGAAAAACAACAATACTATAAAAAACAACATCCTTGTCTTTGGGTATTCAGTGTTTTACTATTTCAAGTAGAACACACAGAGCAAACAGCATGTTCCAAGGTCCCACGCAGCCTTCTGATGAAGTGGAACTTGCGATCGGTGGTTTGTAGAGAAGGGCTGTAACTGCACATTGGGAAGCACAGGTTGATGTCCAAATGAACACTTCACATTGCCTGTCATGATGAGAAATAACCATGTCAGTACCACATTAACGCGCACAGAAAGCTCTAAATACTCCAAGCTTGGTTCAGTTAAGGACTCTGATGTCATTTCACAAAAAACCCCTGTGTTTTAAAAATTCAGATGTATTGGCCCAAGACTCAGCAAATTGCTGAGAAATGTTGTTAAGAAAAACTTAATTTTACTATACTGCAGTGTTTAGAATTCTTTCTGAGTAAGACCCAAAGGATGTTATGTCTACAGAACAGTTAATACAACTTACAGACTCTCCATGTTCTACACCCACAGGGAAGAAAAAAAAAAAAAAAAGGCAAAATACTGTCCTATCTGAAGCCTAAGTGTTAAAAATGGAGAATACACAGGGTCTGGATTCAAACGCAGCCTCTTAAAATGTGATGCTTATTTCCAGACTGTGTCAGGATTCTGTTCTCTGTAAAACAGAAAAATGTGTCTTCTCTTTTGGTTCTGGAAAGGTAGACTTGCAGTGTGAGACCATTCACAAATCATCTGTTACCTAAAAACTCAAAACACTTTTTCAGGAAGATCAGTATTATTCACTGAGATCGCTGAAAGCTATCGCTATGCCTGCTTAGAGGAAGGATTGCTGAAAAATGCTTATTTAATTCACTACTGCAACTTATTAAGAGACCAGAACACAAAAGTCTGCGTTAACTGAGTGCAGGGCATGATTCATCCCATTCTCTTCCCTGCTTGGGAAGCCAATCCTACTATCCCAGATTCTAAAAACCAAGACAGTATTTGCAGAGCAATTTTTAGGTATTAATTTTGGGGAGGTTTGACCTTGTAAACAAGAACAAGGTAAAACAATTTGAGGGAGTAAATATATTCTTCTGAAGACTCACACAGAAATTTCTGGTAGTCTTTAAAACTTATTTAACAATGAAACTTAGAAAAAACTCTGCAAAGACAGAAGACTATGTTGTTCCTTATTTGTCCCCTACATGTGCCTTAATATCAACCTAAACCTATAACTATTATTTCTCAAATTTCTGTTATAAGATAAATTTACTTGACCATTCAAACCAGTTAGATTTTCAAAAACAAGTTTCAAAATGCCAGATTGTTTTCCATATTTTTGTGAACTCTAAAAATAGGCACATTTCTGGTTCAGGTCTGGAAAGTGGTCACCTGTTGGGAGAAGGCATTAATCCAATGCTTAATGCTTAAGATGCTGTGTGGCTCTTGATCCTTCTGACTTGATGCCTGTAGCTCCTGAAACATGACCTACGAGCACCAGGGCACAAAGAAACAGGGATATATTTGCAAGAACCAGTTTTGATCTTGCAGAGCTGATGCTGGCTTGAAATGAATTGACCCTGATAGATTCAAGCTGATTCCATCTGCTCAGCATCCAGAACTGCATACCATAGTACCTTTGGTAATGCCTGAACTAGCAGGAATTTTCTGTTAACTGGGATACTCCAACCTTCCTTTTAAATTGGTCTAGTTTCCAAATAGATCTCTAGGAAAAATATAGGAAAAAACTTGGCCACTTTGCTTTAATGGAACTTTCCCACTTGCTTTACTTTGCTTCCAATGACTATGGAAATATGCAAGCATGTCTCGTACCTGCGGTCTGCCAGTGAAACTTGCTGCAAACAGAAAAAACAAAAGTTAGAAATCTACATGATTCTGCATCTTGGCAGTTTAAAAACAAAGGCAGTGTCAGGAAAATATGTACTACAAAATAACAGAAACACTCCTATCTTAAAAATATAAACATTTAACTAGAAGTGTGTTGTAATGGTCTATCAATAACTTTCTTCATAAATTTCATTTTCTTGTAATAAATGTATAGCATTATGAATATACAGATTATATAAATTGTTCCTTTTTCACCACTTGTCACCATATAGACCTCTGACTGCTGTACTACAATACCATCTACTACAAATACCTGTATAAGTCTGAGGACCAACCTCATAAATAAGGAAGGAAAAGAGGCATTATATCCATAATCAAAGGATCTGGGGAATAAAAAAAACAAACAACCCTGCCATTAAGAGTGGTGCTGGCCATACTCTGTGAATAACTGCTTCATAAGGGTATTTAGAGTAAGTAGAAATACTGATTTCAAGATGAATTGTAACTTGAAACCCATAGAAAGAAGACAACATGCTCTTATATACAGTTAAGACAGGATAAAAATAACGTATGTTAGGCTCAGATGCTGGTAACTGTCCTTAATGAAAGCTATGGCCAAAGTAGACCAGTACTGATGAGGTGATGAAAATTAGCTCCCTTTTTTTTTCTAAATAAATAAATATAGTATGTTGAACATGAAGGCTATTCTAATAAAATTAAATGTAAGCAAAATTTAAAAAGGGTATTATTTTTTAAGATTAGGCATACAGGAATGCTCTTAAAATAGATTGCCTAGGGAGTTCCTGGAGATTGGGTCATTGGAAGCCTTAGAGAACAGGTTAAACGACTGTTCAGAAAGACAGATCCATCTCAAACACCCACAGGAAAAGAATATGGACTAGATGATGTGTCACGGTGCTCCCTAGCAAAATTCCTGGCACTCTTGGGGAGGCCAGACTAGTAATTCTCATTCCAGGCTTCTAAAACTGTATATAAATCTTACCTGGTTAAAAAACTACATTCCTAGTAAACTTCCCATGTAAAAGATATTACAGAATGACTGAAGAAAAGCAAAGATAAGTGGTACCTACTAATTGGGATGTGCTGGTTTGGTTTTATTTCTGCAGCAGCATGTCAATGACAAGCACAAAGGATCACATGAAATTTGGAGCTATGACTTGTTTTAATCTTAAATGCTCAAATATGCATCACAATATGAAAAAATGTGATGCCATGGTTTTCCCTTGCAGTCCCCTCCTGCCTCATTCAGGGTATTGATTCATAGATATTAAGATATGGGGTTTTTTTCATGTTTTTTTGGTTGAGAGCAGTCACCATTATTAAGCTTGCCCTGACATAGGAATGTAAGGGAGTATGTCTACTACTTTGCTGTAAATTCATTTGGGACAACTCTCCAGTAGCTGCTGTACTTCTTATGAATGCAAAATAGGAATGTGCAAAAACACGGGCTGATACTTGATTTGAATTTTTTACTGATTTGTAAATACACACACACCCCTGAATTGTGCTGAGTAGCTCCACTAGCTGTTGACTTCAAGAAGAGATGTTCCTTAGAATAAAAGCCCTAGATTTGCAAAGTGATGGGCTCTGAACTATTGAACCCACTGAGAATGTCTAGGGACAGCTGAAACCAAACCTCTTCTGCTAGATCCTAATTTGGCTTTTCAAAATGTGCAAAGTGCACCTTCTGTGATGCAGTTCTTCACAGCCAAGCAATATACACGCAAGAGATAAAAGGGGTATTTTAACAGGCACCACTGATTTTACAAAATATAATAAAAGTTCAGTCTTGATGCTGTCAAAACAATTCCCTCTTGGTTTTGCCTTTTAAAACTGATGGTCATTACATTTCATGTGAAAGAACTGTTGAAATTTTAAGAACATATAAAAAGTTTTCACTGTTTTTCTATGGCAAAAGAGCTGAAGATACATGTGTATGCATGTATTTTTAAAAAAAATTGGCTGAATAATAAAGTAGCCACTTCACCTCCCTGCCAAAAAAACTGTCTGTATAAAACATTGCTGCAACCAGAGAGATAGTTCCTCACTCCTCTAAGTGCAGTGGTACTCTGGAAGGAATAGGACAAGTGGAACTGTATGTCACCTGATATAAGCCATGAATATAAAATTAATGGATTTTCCTTTTGATCTCTATTTAATAGATACTGAATAAAAGATCAACTTTCAGTGCATTTAAACAGGGAAAGGTGTTACATGCCATGTTAACAGTTATTTCCCCTGTTGAATCAGTTCAGTAACTAGTTCAATAATTTGTTAAGGCAGCCAGGATCAGGCTATGGCCCCTCCTGTCGCCTAAGGCCTTTTTCCGAGTTTTGTTAAGAGAAACAGCATTCAGGCTTTCTCAATCTACATTCAATTAAGTTCTACATAAGGTTTACATCACCAGCAAATGGGGCTCTGGATCTGTATTCCCTTATTTAAAACATGAGAATATTTGTTTCTTTCCCTTCAAAAGTGGTGTCTATTGAGGACCATTAAAGAAATAATAATGGATCTTGCATACCTTGACAAAAAATCTTTCAGAGAGATTTTTTTCCTAGTCAATACCATAAAAGTGGCTTTTTTCTTCAAAAGACAGCCTCAAATCCAATACTATTCTGAGAGACACATTTTGTTAAACTTACAGCAGCAGGCTGGAAATGTGCTGTTGATTTGCTCCATAACATCTGTTAGATCTGTGTTGGTATCATGAGGTGGAACTAACAAGTCATCTGCAGATAGGACAACAAAAAAGAGCAATGAATTTTGTAATGAGAAGATTAAAAAACAGGATGACAACAACAACCTGAAAGGCATTCTCATTCCACCTTCCCGTTAAATACTCCTTTGTATTTCAAGAGAAACCACTACCTGAAGCTTTTGTAACATCATGTATAGGAACCATCATTGATAATTGCCAGCCTTGGGAGAGGACATTAAAGTAAACATTACTGATTTGCAGCAGAACTCATTTCACTTTTATTTGAGCTTAACCACTGCACCCAAGATTTAAACTGAAAAAATGCTGCCAAAAAGGAACAGTATATAAACATTTACAGTTAAAATAAATAAAAGTTTTACAAGATGAGGGAATTGTATTTGGTAGCTGCTCAATTAATATTCTGTTCCATTTTCAGATGATTTGTCATGTAACTTCCCAAGTAAATATATCATTCTTTTCTGAAAAAAAACATTTATCTTTTAGATGGTGTTTAATCAATATGCACCAACAACTTCACTAGTGTTAAAATCCTCCTTGCCATTTTGTTTTTAATGCTGCTTAAAATTAATCCAAGGGAATGGCTAGGGAATGCAACTGGCTCTGCTCCTGGCAGTGTTATTACACAGCATTTCTCATAAATCTACCATTGCATTAAATCAGATTCAGAGATGTTCCATGTTTTTCTAGATAAATTAAAGTAAACCCTCATGTAAATGCTAAATGAAAGCTTTTCAGTATGTAAGGAAATATTTGCCTTGTTTTCCACAGAAATAAAATCATTTTTCATCTATAACATAAAGGCTTGAAAACCAAATCAGGGAGGAAATTACATTTAAGATAATTTGAGATAATTTTCCCCTAATTTTGAACATCTAATGGTCTGTAGTTATTTCTGCTAATTCCCAGTGGAATTAATGAGTTCTGATTTAAGAGAACTTAAAATAATCTTTGAAGAGAAAAATCTCTTCATGTGCAGAGGCTGTATACCTAAACAATTCCTAAACTCAGTAATTCCTAAAGATGTGAAGTCTTTGGGGTGTGAAGTCATCAAAATACCAGGACAAGCAGAGGATACACAAGAATTTTTAAAGCAGCTACCAAGAAGCTTCAATTACATGTTTTGGATATTTCTTTCTGTATCTGAAAGATTACTTGGTTGGCTGCTTGTACTGTAGGACAAACAGCTGTTGGCCATTTCGGTTCAGTAAGATCTCATTTCCTTTTCAATGAGGATGGATTTGCCCAGTAAATTAATTTGCTCAAAATGGATGGGACCAAGAAGTCTACTGATAGAACTCCATAATCCAGAGTCACATGGATTCTCATGATACTGCAGCTGTTTGTAAGTGTAGGGAGGCAAAAGCTCCAGCTGTGGTAAGTCTCGCTCCTAGTAGCATCACAAAGATAAGTTTATTTTTATTTACAAATCTTTTCAAAAAGATGCCAACAAACGTATTCAGTAGTCACCTATAGAGGCACACAGCACATTATCTGCTCAAAACACTTACCTGTCTGATGAAACTGTGAGCTTGTCTCTTGCTCGAGTGGGTAGCTGAGGGCAGAGTGCTGTGGTGATGAACCATTAAGCCGGGAGTCTGACTCAGGCTACACAAAAAACAGTAACAGTCAAATTTAGATAAATTGTATATACAAAAATTAAGTGTGGGCTTGTATGCTGTCATCCCATTCTTTTCCTTTTTGAGGTGCTCTATCTTGTTTGCTCTCCAAACTACTGAAAGTTGGTTTAGATCTATACAGCTGTTAGGGGGAAAAGAAAAACAAACCAACAACTTGTTAAAAGGAAATTTGGAATTAAGTGGAATTCTTATGAGGCTCTAAATTGCAGGAAAACTATGAACTATGTAATCAGAAAATAGTAAGAAGGAGGCCATATACTTCAAAATCTGTGTTGTAGGTAAGCCTTTCTGGACTCTTAAATTCACCTGAAGAATCAAACACATGAAGTTGTACATCACGTTTAGTTGTAACCAAGTATATGCTTGAGATTATGTTTAAGTATACACATATGGACATGAAATAAGAGCATAAGACTTCTTCACTATAACAACTCAGAAATATTGTTCAGGCATTTTTTCACTCTTTTCCCTCTTTCTTGTAAAAATGCTTTGAGGAACAGAGTAGTAATACAGTATTTGAGGTTCACAAGTTATGAAAAAAACCCCAGATACATGTGTAACAGTATTTATCTCTGAGACATCCTTAACAAATTCAATGGTTGCCCCTATAATTTATCTTTTTGATTGTAAATCATTAAATTGCTTCTGAACAGCAGACTGTTTAAGTAAATCTGTCAAACACAGATACAACTGTAATAAAAACTATCATTACTTTTGAGATCTTTTTGAAACAGAGATTGACCAAGTACTTAGAACAGCTGTGAGACTCAATGCAAAGAGAATATATACAGAATGGCAGTTAATTTGTGCACAAGTTTGCCTCTTTGCAGCCCACAGCCTTAAGCACAACATTCAATTCTTTGAGAAACTTCCACTTTAAAAAATAAAATAAAATCTTCAACAGAATCGAAGATTGTTGAACAATGAAAGATCCTTTTTCTTCCATACACAGTAGTAGGAAATAGATGTTCCCTTGAGCACTCAGCAAATCTTTTTTCTCCTCCAAATCTCTCTTTCAGCATGACAATACCAACTTCCAGCTTTGACTAAAAGAATACATCAAGAAATACGGTTCTGCACTCAGAAGAAAGATAGAAATGTTTTCAAGCCAGCCAAGGATTTTACAGTCAATGCCTATCACATAGTTAAGTAATTTGCTATTCAATATCAGGGTTCAATCCAGCTACAGGGTTTGGGTAAAATGAATGTGGTGATTTTAAATAGGTGAAGCTTGGGTTACCTAACCCCAGGTAATTCTGTATAGCCAGGCACTTGTGTTCAAGAAGACTTCAGTGCTATAATGGTAAAGAGACGAAGGAAACTCTCCCAGGGTTAAGACAAGGCTAACTCCAGCAGCAGAGTGGCTGCTTGTCATCCAAATAGACATTAAATGTCCTTCATAATAGGTCTTACTTCTACTTTGTGCATTTAGTATCTTAAAGGACTGAAGAAAAGGAAGGGTCAAAGGATTTTTTATGGTTTTTTCTCTATATGATTAACATGTTCGTAACAAAGTTGCCACATGCCAGTTCTGTTTCACCTTCCTTTGGCACTACAATCAATCAGGCAGACAAAAATGACAGCATGTGACAGCTACAAATCCTTTGGGCTTGCTAAAATAAAAACAGTACAGTAACCTCAGAATTGTAACCTGAATAGGCAAATGTACAGCGAGGATGCATGCGTATTTCTGCTACAGGTGCTCCCTAAAGAATGTGTTAAGAATGTTCATCTGCATTAAAAGTAACTACACGAAAGTGTCTGATTTTCATTAATTTTCTACCCAAATATCTGTGTGTAGACAGACTCACTGTATATTTTAGAAAAAAAAAAAAAAAAAGTAATACTATTTTAAATTCAGTGGCAAGTTATTAACCCCAACAACAATCAGGAGGCTGACTGCAGAAGAGAAAAGGAGAGATTTGCTGGTGATGGAAAAGACAGAGATGGCATAAAATGCCAGTCAGGGCCAAAAATTCCTGTAAACCAGTTGTGTTCTTTAATGCCAGTATTTATTACTATTACAGAATTTACAGAGTTGTTATATATTCTAGCTCTTGGACTTAGGAGAATATTTCATGCAAATCACCCATCTCATTAATTAGAAAAGGTATTCCTTATATTCCTATACTTGTATCTGATAACAAAACAAAAACAACAAAAAAAATTGGACAGCAAATAAAAGCAAAAGAAACAAGTAAATGTACTTTGATCCTCAGCTGGCTTCTGATAATGTCCTTCCCAAGCAGTGAAAGTGGTAAAGACTTTCACAGACTGTGGACGGCCTGGGTGACAGAAAAACGAACATGATTAAAAAAGATGACTTTTTTCAGAAAGCTAATGGTGCAGTAATGGGATTCAGTGCTGCTTCATAATTGTAATAATGTTAAAATAAAGAAGTTCCAGAGAATATATACCAAAAAGTTTCATTATTTATAACTTCTGAATCCCTTTTAGGGGAGTAGCTTCAGCATCCTTGGAGAGAGCTTGCAAAAAAAACCTTCTAAGTGTCAGGTCAAAAAGCCCTGCTAAATAAAGTAAGGATACATTTACAAAGGCATATTGAAAAGTCACAGACCTATTATAAAAACTACAATACAGACCTTCTCATGTACTTGACTAGGTACCAGCCCCTCCATTAAGAGACAGAGGAGAAACAGGAACAACTTTGGGAAAGGCACTTGGAACAATCAGAAGCACAGCATGATTGCCACAGAGGCAGGAGATTTTGGACAGGAAACAAAAGAGTGACAGAATACAGTAAATGAGGTGTAAATCATCAGAAATATTGAAAAAGGTCAACTCTGTTCTACCTTAGCTTGTCAGAAACCACAAGCTGGAGAATACAAAGGCAGAACCTAAAAGAAGAAACTAATCCCTCCCTCCACCTGCCCACTTTATCACAACACATATGTATGTATGTCCTGGTTTGAGCCAGGATGAAGCCAATCTTCCTTTTACTGATTTTTTGTTGCCTTCAGTAAGCTTTCCTTTAACGAGTAGCAGAGCGTTCCAACTCAGATAACAGTAGAATATTTTTCTAGCTGCTGGGTCTTCAAGGTCACATCTTTACTCTGCCAGCTCAGACACTACGGGGAGATCTATGACCGCCCCGCAGGAGGCTGAGTTAGACAGACAGCAAAACCGGCCAGAGATATTCCATTCCATATATCTACATAAGCTCAGAGGAAGGTCAGAGACCACAGAAGACAACTTCCTTCCTGCTTCTTCTTCCCTTCTCTTCCATCCATCACCGCTGACTCCCAGGCTTGAGCTCTCCTGACCCTCCTCACTCTGTGCTCTCTCCAGCAGCTCTGAGACTTTTTGGGACTGTCCCAGCTCAGGGGAGTGCTGGGGGAGCTGCTGGGGGTGGCGGGGGCGAGAGGCTTTTGCACATATCTGAACACATTTGTATAATTGTATATATTTTCTTATATCATTAGTGTTTAATTAAAGCTGTGAAGTTTAGTTTTCTATTGAGTAAAGTCTCTCTTTCTCTCTCTCCTTCCATACTTGAGTGGCAGGGGGAGGGGATCGAGAGCATTGTTGTCAAACCTGAGTCAAACAATGACAGCCCTAAAGGTCTTAATAAGAACGTTAAAAGGATACCAGAAAGATTGCAACAGTATGCTATCCACACCTACGTTAGAAAAAAAACAAAAAATGTAAAGGGTGAACAAGTTCCTGCTTCAAGGACTAAGCTGCAAGTGACTATGTGTTTGGCAGAACTTCTGTGTTTCTATGCTACAGCTGTTTCTTTACATATTTTAAGCCCCTCTCCCTAACAACTAATATAGGCCACAGTTCTCAAGATACTTCACGAATGACTGTTAATAGTTGCTTTGGTTATCATAAATATTAAAGTTTCTCAAATACTTTTAAACGATGCTAGAATGACAGTAACAACAACAAAAACACTCTGCTAGAGGGGCAGGGAAGCCTTTGGAACAGATGCATCAATGCTATTCAGCCAAAACTCCCTAGAAAAATTACAAAGTCGATCAGCCAGTGAAACAAACAAAAATTGTCTTTAGCACTGTAATGAGAGTATCATCTACAGCAGGAGCTTATGCCATTCTGATACCTGGCTTATGTGGTCTGTTTCTTGCCTTAGTTAAATCCTCTATTATGTACAGCCAGCCATCTGACTCATCAAAGGCAGGAATTACTTGGCTTTCTGTATTCACACCCAAGTATAATGAATAGATAGAAGAAAACATATATACAAATGTCTCTTTATAATCCAAGCTTCCACACATGGTGTAGTACAAACTAACATGTCTAACAACACCTTGTAGATATTGCTGTTATTTTTATAACATGGATGTGTATTTATTGGCTTCAAAAACAACTGATATTATCTTCCCCCAGGAAAGAAAGCTACTAGTTACTGACATTTGCTAAAAGGCTCTTGCCTTCAGTATATATTCGTGTGCAGAACATTCTGCTGCAGCTTATTTGTCTAAATATGCTACTCAAGAGGAACTCAGTTTTAATGGAATTAATTGTTCCATTGCATATTAAAAAAGGTGGCCATCTGTCTTTGGCATGCTAAGAAAGGTGACTAACTGTGACAACAAATAAATTATTTAAGGAAAGACTAGAAAACTGGAGTCAAATACAGGTTATGACTGGCACTATTACTTGGAAGAGGGTATATATTTTCTTCCCCCTGCTTTTTTAATTAATGAAAAACTATTGCACTTGTTTGTGTTACTGTCAATGTTTTGGAAGTTACCTTGATCACCTCAGCACCTGTAATAGTCTTGTGCTCATTTGACTTTGACCCTGGCTTGTAACAGAGGGTAGGAAAAATTAAAATCTCTTCATCCTAGAAATGACTGAGTACAACAGACCAAGCTAGTGTGGTGAAAATACCTACAGTAAAATTCTAATGTCTTGTTCCACCAAGAAATCCATCATACAGAAACAATATGTGCAAATCTACCTGCTCAAGCAGCTGCCGTAGCCGGTGAAGCTGAGACTCCAATTGCTTATTGTGATCTTCCAATATCTGCATCCTTGCTTCCAGGCGCCCTTTATGTTGCCTCAAGAGTTTAGCTTCAGCTATGAGCTCAGCATCTTCCGAAGCATGCTGAGGTGACACAATGGACTCAGGAGGTGATGCAAGAGGGTTTATTCCTCTCCGAAGATGTTGCTCCTTTAGTTGCTCATATTCTATCTGCAGACTCCTGGTACATTGAAAAGAAGATAAGAATGATGATTTAAGCAAAAAGGAGTGGCTGACACACCAGAAGGCTGTGCTGCCATTCAGAGAGACTTAGATAGGCTGGAGAGTTGGGCGGGGAGAAACATGATGAAATTCAACAAGGGGAAGTGCAGAGTTTTACATTTGGGGAAGAACAACACCATGTCCCAGTACAGGTTGGGGGCTGACCTGCTGGAGAGTAGTGTAGGTGAAAGGGACCTGGGGGTCCTGGTAGACAGGAGGATGACCATGAGCCAGCAATGTGCCCTTGTGGCCAAGAAGGCCAATGGCATCCTGGGGTGCATTAGAAAGGGTGTGGTTAGTAGGTCAAGGGAGGTTCTCCTCCCCCTCTATTCTGCATTGGTGAGGCCACATCTGGAGTATTGTGTCCAGTTCTGGGCCCCTCAGTTCAAGAAGGACAGGGAACTGCTCGAAAGAGTCCAGCGCAGAGCTACAAAGATGATTAAGGGAGTGGAACATCTCCCTTATGAGGAAAGGCTGAGGGAGCTGGGTCTCTTTAGCTTGGAGAAAAGGAGACTGAGGGGTGACCTCATTAATGTTTACAAATATGTAAGGGGTGAGTGTCAGGGGGATGGAGTTTGGCTTTTCTCAGTGATGACCAGTGATAGGACAAGGGGTAATGGGTGTAAATTGGAGCATAGGAGGTTCAAGGTGAATATCCGAAAAAAATTTTTTACTGTAAGAGTGACAGAGCACTGGAACAGGCTGCCCAGGGAGGTTGTGGAGTCTCCTTCACTGGAGACATTCAAAACCCACCTGGATGCGTTCCTGTGTGATGTACTCTAGGTGACCCTGCTCTGGCAGGGGGGTTGGACTAGATGATCCTTCGAGGTCCCTTCCAGCCCCTATGATTCTATAAAAAACTTCCTTAGATAAAATGCTATGATCAGCTCCAAACACAGGACACAAGTAGCTCCTAAAAAGGCAATGTCTTGACTTGCAGTTTACAGGAAGACATCCTAGACTACAAAGCAGAGTTAAACTAAGTTGTTTTGTTGCGGACCTACTGGCCCTACTACCTAACAGTCAGGGTACACACAGCATATGCCTTGATTGGTGTTCTCCCTTTTTTTTTTTCCCCAAAAACCATGACTCCTAGGTCCATCTCTTCTCATTTCGAGCAGCTATACATAGTACACACATGGCTCAAACAACAATGAGGTGACACTTCAGACAGTGGGTAGGATGATTCTGAGACCTTTGCTCTTCCTCGAGGTCAGCAATGATGCGCTCCAACTCTCCTCGCTCTTCCTTTTCCACCGACTTGAGTATCTGAGCAGGACTCTGTGGCTGACTCACAGGAGACTCTCCTCCCAGCGTCTGACAGTACTGCTGGATAAGGGCATGCTCGTCCTCTCTAGAACAAGAAAACAACACAGATAAAGACAGAGCAGTAACACATTTATCACGTGAGCAAACACCTTCGTCAAGCTGAGGGGTTTTGTTGGCATGTTTATCAAAAAGGACTGAAAGAGCAGGAAATAAGAATCTAGTGTTTGTCAGATGTGTGTCTCAGAAAACTGTATCAAAATTTTTATGAGTCATTTCTAAAAAATATTCTGCAAAAAAGATATAAACAAGTAATACATGGGAAGAAGAAGATTGATCTGTGGTAGTGTAAAAGACCAGTTTATTTTAATGTATGTAATAAAGAACAAATGCTGCTGGTGGTTCAAAAAGAAATAGTGAAAGCAAGACTCTGAGATAATATAAACCAAAAATAACTTATTAGAAATGCCTTAAAATAAACAAAACCAAACAAGCTATCCAGTATTTATACTTTTTCTTTGGATCCTAACTAGATAATTTTGGTGTGCTCAATTTACCTATTAAAATTAAAGAGAAGGAAATCCACAGTATTCTCCAAGAAGTCAGAGCAATGGAACATCAAGTATCTATCTAATGCTCTGCATTGCACAAAGAGCCTGATAATGCTGCAAAAATAATGCTATGGGTTTGGAATTAGCATTCTATATCCAAATTTTTTTATTCTGTTTTGCTATATACACACAAGATTCCTTGAAATTCTTCAAGGGTAGTAGATACTCTCCTCCTTATAGATGCAGGGGTAGAAATCAACTGTCCTCCTTCTGACTTGCATAGAAATTACCTTTCAGTAAGGAGACATGGAAGTCCTGACACTTTCAATTATGCTATAAAGTCCAAATGAGTTTGCTTTTTAATGTTGTGCCTTTCTTCCCCAGTTTCTGGCTTTTCTCCATAATAAAGTCAGATGGATAGAAAGTGAAGGACACCATGTCCTAAAAATAGTTTACTTGCTTGCTTACTCAAGGTGGATAAATCAGCAGCAAAGAAACCTACTACTCATTTTTTTACAAGAGAAATTGACACAGCAGTATGAATGCTCAAAAAACCCCTCCTTAAATTCTCTTCTTTGCTTGACTACAAAACAGAGACAGCATACTTTGTGATGCTCTGAAGCATTGCTCCTATGAACTTTAACATAATGTTCTTCTACAGTTCAAGCACAGTCAACAACAGATAGAAAACCATATGAGCAGTATGTATACACATATTCAGATATCATTTAGAAAAGAGACTTTTTCACATGCCATGCAACTAAATTTCAACTGGCTCCTTCAAATTCAGTCTATACAGAATGATTACACCATGCTCATTTTTAACTGCATTTAAATAATAAGAATAGAGCTGAACTATAATCCTAAATTCCCACTGTTCCAGAGGTAGGAGATTTTTTATTAAAAAATGGCATCCAAACACCATAGGTCTTATTCCCTGCAATAGTTTAAGTCTGAACTTCAAACCACACTTCTTCAGAATTTTGTATTTCAGTACTTTAGTATGTACCTTAATGAAAACAGGCAATATTATCTGCAAATAAAACAAAGGGTGCCACCTGGTAAAGAAGTTACTTTCTTGTCCTCACTGGCCTCTAACTCTGCATTTTTTTTTTTTGTGTAACAGTCCCCTTTTGAAAACAGGTCTGAGACCCAAATTCAGGACATGTTGGTACTGACGTTCACCATGTTCATTCTTTTCCTTTAAATATAGGTCTTCTTTTATAGGTGAGAGGGAAAATTGCATTAAAATCAATAGCTAATTGCCAGTAAAAATTGAGCACATGCATCTGGGATGAACAGTTTGGTCTTTGTATATGAGTAGACTCATGTGCAAAATAAACAACTCAATCAAGTGTATGAGCATTTAGCTGCTTTCAAGTTTTCAGCTTTCTCTGCCAAATGACAGTGTGTTTGCTCTTTTTTTGTTGTTGTTTTTGTTTTGAAGAGAAATCAAAAGGGAATAGTTTGGCTGTATTTCTGTCATTGGTGAGCCTACCAATGACAAAAAAACCCACAAAAACAGTTAAAAATGAAAAAAGTTTTATTAGTTACATAAAAAGAGTTAATTAGACAGGACACAGGAAACATTTAAAGATGATCACTAGTGTTTCTCTGAAGAAACAGATTTTGAATCTCAAATTGTTAGTATATTCATAGATAGAATAATGTCATTATTATATTTTTAAAAACTAAGTGAAAAGGTTACTGAGAAAAATAGCATTTTCTAACTAATGCTGAACAGTTTCTGTTTCCCCTTTAAAAAAGCTGGTAACATACTTTCACCTTAAAAATATTTAATTAATCACAAATCCAAGGGCTTCTGTGTTTTGCAGGTTCATCAATACATTTTAATGAAGGCTTTTACAATAGAAATGACACATCATTCGAAAAAGAAAGTATCACTGCTAAAATTATTATGGAACTATGTTTATATCCCCAAGTACAAACAGATGGATCAGCTGCTGGCAAACTGAAATTTAAGGAAGTAGCAGCAACACTACTCTGTTTCTGCATAACCTCCAATATAGATGGGTTTTGGTGGGTTTGTTTTTGGGTTTTGGTTTGGGTGTTTTGCTTTATTGGGTTTTTTTTCAGCAAGAAAATTACTGGGAGTCAGCACAAGCTATTGACCCACTTCATCATCCACTTTAACAAAGAAAGATTTCTTTTATACTACAATAAAAGCAGAAAAGGAATACAAACTACTGCCTATGGAGCTGTAACTTCTTTCCAGTCTTATTAAATATCCTTACTTTTCAAGTGGAATGGCTGACAAACACAGAGCTCCCTTACATCATCAAATGAACATCACCAATTTCTACAGCTGATGCTTGGAATAATTAAAGTTATGCATCTGTCCTTGCCCTCACACTTAATAGCTGCTTTTACTGGGACTAAATCCTGTGTTACAGCTTACAAAGATTATACCATGCAGGTGTGACCAAAGAATCTGGTAGCCTTAACCAGTATGAGTTACTTACACACTTCCTGTGGTGGAGCTGCTGTCCGTGAGGAAGGAGCCATTGGTCCTTTCCATTTGCGCGAGCCTGAAAGGCACGGAAAGATGAGGACTTTCAGAGAACATACTGCACAATTTAAACAAAGGCAGTGTGAAGATCACATCTACTTAGAAACAGTTCAGCTATGGTAATCTTTGTGTACATGAACAGGAATAAACTTCTAAGACTTTGTGACAAAAACCTATAATCCAGAGGACTTTTATGACAAACTTGTGCTATGATTAACTGATTGTACTTGCCAAACAACTAAGAACAAATATATTTTCTCTCTCTAGTATAATTATCATTAGCATCACCACACCTCTCATGGCAAAATTAGTTAAAGAGATGTTTCCACAGATGGTCTTCTTTTTGAATTTTATAAAGCTGGACTGACAAAAGAGGATGAATACTTTTTACATATAGCACATGCAACATCTAAAATTACACTTGGCAAATAACATCACACTGTGGGCAGATAAGTCCTGGAAAGCAACACAAAAAGCTGTGTAATTACAGGGAGTCAATGCCTATGGTACCTCATTTTGGAAGGAATTAATCTAAAAGGTCTGCATTATTACACTGTATTTATAATGCCATGCAGCTCTTCAAAATCACAGCAGAAATTTTCTACTTTTTCAGTTTTCTAGGAAAGATATAGTTTATGTATGTAAGACACATAAATAAATATCTAGGAACACTCAGTGCTGTGCACCTATATTGGACTGCATCAAATACAGCTTTTTCCTTTTGAGATATCTTAACGTCAAACATATTTTTGAAACTGTGTTATGCATTAATATAAACATCTTCAAACTTCGTTTTGAAAGCAGTGGGCAAGACCCTAAAGAAATAGAAACTCTGGTGTCTTCTTTTAGCATGGAGCAAGCTTGCTCATCTGTACATTTGTTAAAATTCCTCAGGGTTGAAGGAGGATAAATGACAGCACAGGCAGGATGAAGTAGTCTTGGTTGCCTTGTCCCGTTATGGCTGGAGAGGGATGTTGTGCTCCAACACCTCCCCTGAAGGGAAGAACAAGCTCCTAAGTGACTGGAGACATTCAGATCATCTCTGCTCCAGGGCACCTCAAACAGATTTAGCCCATAGTGAGTAACATGCTTACAAGCCATCTTTGTAATGCTGCTTAGCTCAGTCAGCATCTTTAATACTTTGATAAAACATGGTTTTCAAAATTAATCTTCATAGCCCTATTGCCATATAGGAATACACTACAAAACCCAGTATTTTTCAGAGAGGAGAGCCTGCCCTGAATCTCTTTGCAAGTAATAGATATCCTGACTCACAAAGGCAGATTCTAATGTTATGATCATGGTTTTGATCTCCATCATTTAGTGAGGATTTGTTTGGAATAGCATGTGAAATCAGGCATTAGCCCTGATCTGGGAGCAGAGGAAGAAAGCAAAAGGCCTTCAAGGCAGAATAGAAACTGAAAGCTGAAAAAAGGAATTAGAAGCAGCTCAGAGATGACACAGCACAACTGAACAAGGAGACAGTACTTGATTGCAGGTAGGGGACTTTTGTCAACAGAGAAGTGAGGGTTGAATGTTCTTAAATCAGTGACAATAAAGGTTTTAAGCTCTAATATATTGCTTCAGATGGGCACAGTCTTATAGGGAATTCCTGGTGATATTTGTTGAAAGAAGCTTAGCTGAAAAGATCAGGACAATAAAAAGTATTTAATAGTTTATATGTGAAATATGCAGAGGAGGAGAGGGAAAACAGATATTACAGCTAGGATCTCTAGAAAGCCACAGTACTGTGGCACCACAGGCTGAAAAAAGGACATACAGAAAGAGAAAATTCTTGCATTTTTCTAAAGAAGTCTAATTTATTTGCTCCATGAGTTTTAATTGATTACATGGCCTAAGTTATATATTCAAAGAAATGCTGGGTTATTTATATGAATGACATGTTCCAAATAATTGAAATGCACTGCAACTTTGCCTTTAGCAATGTATTATGCTACTAATGAAGGGTGAAAATATTCTTTGTCGGAAACAAAATTCAAAATGTTGAGGCTGACAGTAGGTAGACGTTCAGCATTAGTTCCTGCCCCATTTTTCTCTTGCAGCAAAGACCCTGTGTTGGGTACGCTAGATATTTAACAAACTGTTTTGAAGCTTTCTTACAGTGCCCATAAATGGGAATTCAGTTAACTTAAATATAAGCTCTGAATTTTTCTTCAAGAAGCTGAAAAGTGAACACTGTTTATTAGTTGTGGAGATCTGATAGAACAATAAAAACACCCAAAGCAGAACCAAGTCAGTTCACGTGGCTCAATTTTTTTGTTGCCTAAAAGTTAGGTGGTGTTACTTAGTTTTGAGAGGGTAGCTCTGCTTAGTGCTTAACCAGCTCTGAATGTACAGAACTGAGTTCAACAAAACCCAGAAGCACTCATATGGACTTGGCATAATAGATATTTTAGCATGAAAGGACTAGGGTGATCCCATAAAAACTAGAACATAAAAGATCTGTAATTATTATAGGCTCTGCTAAAAGTCAATGGTAATGGATAGTGTCAGTCTGTCATAGAAGAAAATTATAACCTGGGTCTAAAATCCTACAGGGAAAAAATATATATCCAACAAGTTCCATTTATTTCAAAGGCTAAAAAAGAAGAAAATAAACAACATGTTTTAGAAGAATGCACAATAATTCTGCAACACATTTGGTGTGACAGATGACAGATTTACCTATTTTATGCTTAATATGACTGTATTCAGAAGCTGATGATTTAAAAACATTTGACTTAATTCTGAGTGCAGAGAATTGCATCTTTTTGATAAATAATGTCCAGCCAGTAGTGTATATTAAAATCTGCAGGAATCAATCACAAAATACAGTGTACTAATAACAAACTGTGCATCTCTTACCTACTAGCATACTGCTCTATCCTGGAGTGTGTGTCATCATGAAATAGCTGTGGAGACTGGGAAGGACTAGGTTAAACAAACAAACAAACAAATTAGCAGTTTCTAACGCAATTAATTATATGGACAACATTATTTTTTAAGTTAGACTGATGACAAATAAATAAATTCACATTTCTGAGAGGGTTATTCTTTTGGATCAGGCATGCCCTGTAGCTCATGCAAATCAGGTTAGCAGTATTTGACCTAAAGAAAACCACTGGTATACTAAACTTTTCAGACAAAGGGGTTCTGCATACTCACTCATATTGCTCTGGCCACATACTGATGAGAGTGATAGGACTGTAAGGAAGACAAAAAAAAAAAAAAAAAAAAAAAAAAAGAAGAGAGAAAGAAAGAAGGAAACTATGAAACAAACACTTCAGTGCCATTTAAGCAAGAGAAAGCTGGAGAAACACGAAATATTTTAACCAGCAACCCACCCACATTGTTTGAATAGGCACCTACTGATGCAGAAAAGAGACAGCAATAGTGCCGTGTATCATGGAGAGACAGGAGATTGACTTCTTATTGTTAAATAAAAATCAATTTTTAAAAACCCCACCAAATCAGTGCTATTCATTGAACTGTGGTTCGTAAACCATTATCAGTCCATTTAAATTCTAGTCAAGTATTGGACTTTCTTTTTAAACTAACTAGAAAATATAGTTACAAAAACATATTGAGGGAAAAAAACAACCCACAACCACCAACAAAACCCCTCAATGTTATATTCCTACTGCACAACAATCAACAACATTATTTCTATATTGTACATGTTTCATTGCATTATGACACTTAGGTAACTATTTAGGTTATATTTAGGTTTTTATATTATTTAAAGGAACATATTACTGTGTTTTGCCACCTGCAGGGGAGACCAGCAGTTTCCATAGCATGATGCTGGCAATTTATCTGCATATTTCTCACATGTCTGGACCAAGAAAGTTTCATTCTGACCTGTAATTATAGTTTTGACATTCCAGTTTCTGGCAGCAGTGGCAAACTTTCATCACATCACAGCTTTTCTTTGTTGGCAGCAACTGAAGTGAGCAACATTTTAAAGTCTGAATGTGTGTTGCTTCCCTAGAAGCCAGGCCATCCATCAACAATGCCAGTTTTCTGATTACTTCCTCCTGTTTCTTAAACCACTAATGAGCAGGGTTTGTTTGCTTATTGTAAATAAAATGCACAATTCTCAGGTCATGAAAATGGAGCGTGGACCAGGGCACTGAGCTGTCACATGCAAGGAGAGCACATACATTGCAGCTTCACCCTCTCTGTCGCTAGCTAAGCAGTGCTGTGTTCAGACCATACAGCAGTACTGCAGACTCCTGGATTTCAAGACACTCAATCCATGGAACTACTTCTAGCATCCTGTCAACACACCTTAATTTAGCTATTTTAAGAGTGACCTTTGCTTATAACTACCAAGTAAGTAAATCAAGTGGAGTATTTCTGCTGGCACCATAAGTAATACTTTGGAGACACTGAGAGTGCTCTCTTTTACTAGGCCACCTGTATTTCTGAAGGCTGTAGCAATCTAATTAGCTAAGATATTTTTAACTCCAGAGATTCTGAGACAACAAAAGAAGCACTACAGTTCCAAAAGCCCAGTCTCCTCAGAGCTACAGAACTTTTCTCTGTAAAACAGCCATTCAGCTCTCTCCAACATTACCTGCTCAAGTCCATGCCTTTATGAGAAAATGCTTACAAAAATCAAAACATAAAATATGTTACTTTTTTTTCCCCTAAAAAAACCCAGGAAAGATCTACAAATAATATGAAACAATTCATAGAAAATAACACAGCAGGAGGCTTTGCAACTGCTGACAATTCTTTCTCAGGTTTCACTGTTCTGTTTTTAATGGAATAGGCCAGTGACCCCAGGAGCCATTACTCTATAATCAAGCTTACGTCTCCAGGTTGTCACCCTCCAGCACTGTTTGCACAGGCAGGTAGCCAAGCCGGGGATGCTTTGCGAAATACTTCTTGGACCGGAACTTATTCTTCAGCACCTTCGTGAAATCCCGTACATCTTCCCCAGATGTTGTCTTAAAAAGTTACAAGAAAATACATTGAACATTGCTAAATAGCATTGAAAGTATAGTGCTGCTGTTGTCCAGAAAAAGGATACAAGAAAGAACTATAAACATGTTAATGATGTGAAAAAAGCCTTTTCAGTGTCCCAAAATACGGTACCATTAGAACAGTAATGCATCTACAAATTATCTTCTATCAGAAAAAAAAAATCAGCACTGCTTCAAATTCCCAGCAATAAATGCACTACATTTACTGAATACTTTATACATTAGAGAAAAATCAAAACAGTTTCAAGTCTTCAGGTAAACATTTACAACCAGTCTTACAAAATAGAAAACAATTTTTCAAAAAAGAAGAAAAAAGGGTAAATCAGTTTATAAGAAGCTACTCTTAGCCACTGAATGCAATCTCAGCACTACACTCATATAGCTGAAAAAATACAGTTAATACTAATGACTTTGGCTAAAAAAACACCAACCTAACACAGCCCTTTATATTCACACAAAATATCCCCTGCCTCCCATTCTCTACCTAAACTGGAAAACTTTATCACAAGACTACATGGTAAACCATTCTCTGTTGCAATAGCAAAGTTTTTAATGAGCATTTTCTCAAGTTATCTGATCTCTTTCTACAGGTTTCTGCCATTATCTTTATAATTCCAGGGTCTGTCAGCCCTTATCCAGGCTCTCATCAAAGGCATAGCCAGAGGCAGGCCTGATAAGAACAGTTAGTGTGTGAAGTAACATACCCACAGACCGATTCTGTTGTTTCCTTTTGAATGCAGGATAAAACAAGTAGAAAAATTAGCCACAAGACTCTTCAAGTCTAAATTTACAAGTTGCAACTCCCATCATCACCCAGAGGTTTTTTTTTTAATGGTCCTCACTGATGCAGCCTCTTCCAGAAACCAAGTGATCACTCCCATCCCTAACCCCCACAAGAAGTTATTTATGTTCTTTAGAACAGACTTAAAATCGGTGCAACTGCTTTTAAGAAATCAATTTAACTGGAAATAGCCACAGCAACAATGGCAGCACTGCTTTGGTAATACTATTCAGTTAACTTCTGCTACAAAAACAGGGATACAAGTAAAACATGCAGGCATGAAATACAAGGTGAAAACAGCAATAAAGAGATATAAGAGTATATTTTAAGCCTTTAGAGTATATTTGCTCACAAACTGTACCGAGAACTTAAGCAGAATGCTTCTCACCACATATAGCAGTTACTAGTAAGCATTTCCTCTTGTAACTGCATTACCGAAAGTGGCCAACAACTTCCCGCATTAGCTGAAGATTTGCAATAGCAAACGGCAGATTGTATTTCTGTACCCCTCTGCTCTGGGAAAAGCTTGTTAACATAAAAGGATGCCAAAGCAGATGACTATCCATAGGGAGAACAGAGTTAAAGACTTTTCAGTTTTGTAAAGTTTTTCTATCACACACTACAAAGAGGTCTAGAAGCAAGTCAGGCAAAATATTGTTTAATTTTGCTCTCTGTTCTCAAAAAATAAAAATACTTCCCTAGTCACATACATATTTTAATGTATGTGTAATACATGTAGTTGCACACTCTGTAATGCAGATTAGATGAGCAATAAAAATTGTGGATAATCACATTGATGTTGGTAAGAGTTTCACGTCCGGCTTTAACAAGTAATAAAAAACTGAGCAAATTTGAAAATAAGAGGTGTTTGAACCCTCAATTTTTTCGCACAGGTAAATTCAAGGAAGTCTCACAAAATCACTCAAAAGGCATCTGCTCCCATCACTGCATCAACCAAACAAGGAATGTGAGGTAGCCCAAAGGGCTGCTGCTTCTCACGCAACAGTAACTCCAACAGATGGAACTCTGTCCCATGGCCAAGGAATGAAAGTTTCAGTACCTACACATTGCAAAAATAAATGCTTACTGAGTTCCCAAGCTTTTCCTCTGGTGTATTCTTTATTTAGTGTGATGGCCTGGCCCACTTCCTTGGAACGATTGAGGAAAATAAATACTTACCAGTGAGAATTGAGTAGATTGGGAAGAACTACTTTAATTTACATGCAAATGAGATGCAACTCTTAGAAGTATTTCTTGTATGATTTTTGCTATAACCCCACTACACACAAATTTAAGAAACCAGAATTTACATGGAAAGCAGTGGAGAAAACAGAATATGCTGAGACATGGCTTTGATATGTTGGTTAGTTGGTATATACTTTCAGTATATTAGAATTAGGACAAATCTTTGTTGGGAAAAAGTACTACCAAAAATGTAATACAGCAGTTGGAGAGCTCTAAATCATATGTATGAATTATAATATACATATAGAAAGCATAACATGCAGATAAAGAAGATATAATACTTATATACATGTATTTATTTATCACTATTCCTTTTTTCAAATTAAAAATAGTTAAGTGATAATGAAAGCTCAAAAGTTTGCCCATTCCTTCCACTGCATCCTAGCTGTAAAAGAACTAGTCTGAATCTAAGCCATAATTCCCTTAATTACATTTCTGATATTGTGTTTAACATCAATCCAAAGAGCTGTTCTAATACACTCATGGAAACCGATTCCCAGAAGAGATGTGAACCTCATTAGTAAATGCTGTTATTAACCCCAGCCAGACATTCATGATTACAAGGAAGCTGGAGAGAACTGTACACAGACATACAATACGCACTATAAAGTTCCAAGAGAATATATTTGGTATAATAAAACATGCTCAGTGATGCAAAATTTACAGTATAAAAGAACACCTATGCCATTTTAAAGGACTTATAGAAGCCCTAGTAGAAATACCTCATTTTCCTACCATTTGATACTCTGATAATGCTTTAGTATATCTTAAGTTTTGCAGTTAAAAAAAAAATGAAACAACTTTTTTACATCTCTGTAGTTTTATTTTTTGACATTTTATATATCTGTACCTGACTGTTCTTGATGGAAAACAAAATTCTTAGACCTACTTTTGGTAACAGCTACAATATGCGCAGGTATGATGAAAGCTGCATTTTAAAGAAGCTGTCAGCTAGGTACCACTAGAAGGCTGGGAAACTCCCCTGCATAGGATTTGGGGTGAAAAGATAGATACTTCATTCCTCTTCTTCTTCTTTTTTTTTTTTTTTTTTTTTAATTGACACTTAAGAATGCAATTCCCAATAACTTAAACACATGTTTAAATGCATTCTCCTTCAATGAAGAACAAACTATTTTAAAAAGCATCTCACATCCCTTGATAGTGGCATGAAACAGGATGAGATAGGATACCACAAACATCAGGTTATTAAAGACATAACAACTGTATTTATGGCCATCGCTGCCACATCATTGGTGTTTGCACTGTGTAATATTCTGAAGATTGCCCTTATGTCACCACTTTCAAATAGGGCAATTTCATAGCATTGTCTCACCAAAAGGAGAAACTGATTATAAATTGAGAGGTGTGTATTTTAGTTTACTGCAATGAAATCAAGTTGTAATTTCAAGAGTAACTAACTTACCTCAGAATTTAACAAAATAAGTTTCAAAAGGGTAGCAGATCACATAAGCCAGCTACCAGCAAGTGTGAGACCTAATGGAAAGCACATTGCCCAGCTGCTAGATACCACAAACTATGCTAACCAGATTGCTGTTCTTCTCCAGGCAGAGAGTAATATCTGAACTCCACAGCTGGAAGCAATGCTCTGAATGTGAAACAGCCAGATTCAAACACTCTTGCTGCTTTCTTTCATCTTCCCCACAGAACAAACCCATTTTGATAACAGAAAAGCAGTGTGTTTGGTACCCTGATAAGCATGTTGAGATGAAAACAGTAACTTACTTCTGACAGCTTGTTGCTTTTAAAACACTGAGACTGCTTAATATTCAAGAATGTATCTGTCTTCTCTGGATGTCAGTACCAATTAGATTTTCAGGTGAGTTACCTAGAGGAGAAGTCTTAACAGGCACTATTACAGATAAGCTTTATTGTGCCTGCAAAAAAATTCCATCTAGGATGAACTATCATTCAACCAGTAATTTCTGACACCTTGCCTATCATCTTTTGAGCTCTTTCAGGGAAATAAGATTCTGGTTATCTGGGAGAAGAGGCTCACCTTTGCTGCCATGATTTTGTATAGAAGGGCTACAAAAAAACAAAACAGTTCCCAAAAGAAGGAGCTGTACCAGGTGAGTGTAGTGGCACAGAACTACAAAAACTGATTATACTTTGACTGAGGGCAGGAAGTAAGACTACTTGCAATGAAAAAAAAATAAAATCAGAACTGCAGATTTGATATTTGTACACTACTTTGGAAAAGCTGCTTTTAAGGTTCTACTGTGGAATATAAGAGTTGTGAAGTGGAAACAGTCTGGAGAAAGAAAACTGATGCAGCAACTATTTCCACCTGAAATTCAAAGGAACCGTTGGTACAAAATTCCACATTAATATAACACAGGTATCACTACTGAGAGAATTTCTGTTCAAAAAAAAAGCTAAAAATAAATAATGTATGTTCTTATGTAAGACTATTCCTGAATTAGATACCAGGAAAATATTACAAAATTGTTACACATTAAAAATCACATTTCTCCATTTATTTAGGGAAAGTCTATTAAAGGTGAAAAAATAACTAGAATAACCTTTAATTTCTAATCCTTAGAGACAGCAGTCTTCTCAGTTCCTTACCCATCTCTAAATACTGAATGAAGAAAAGAAGACATAACCAAAATCCTTATTATAAATTTTTGCATTTCCAGCAAAGGAAAGACTATTAAAGGTGAAAAAATAACTAGAATAACCTTTAATTTCTAATCCTTAGAGACAGCAGTCTTCTCAGTTCCTTACCCATCTCTAAATACTGAATGAAGAAAAGAAGACATAACCAAAATCCTTATTATAAATTTTTGCATTTCCAGCAAAAACTGCAAGGTAAGATGAACACTAAGTGGCATTGCAGATCAGGATGCAATAACTACACATAACTAGGGAGTGTAAATATCCTTATTCTGAAATTATTAAGCAATTCTCATCTGATGCAAATATTGCAAAGCTCAGTAAAATATGGAATTGTCGCCTTAAAAATTTAATTTAAAAACAGATTCCTTAAGCTATTCTCTAAATTATTGCAAATTTAAGTAGAAGTAACTGAGCATCTGAGAGATATGAATCCTAAAGTGAACTGCTTACCTGAGGACAATTAAAAGGATTTCCCTCCATCTGTGACTAAGCCCCAGTCCTAAATGCCAGCTTTATTAATCAGGGAAGCATTTTTTTCCCCCTAATTACTGCTAGTATTCTTAAAGTTACCGTATTAATATACTTGAAGAAAGAGAAGCTAGATCTTACTAATGTAGTTTGATGAGTATGTGTATTTGTAATATGCTTTGCAACACCTGCCACAAAAGTAACATTTTAACATAAACAGTCTTTGCATTTGGCTGAAAAGGTAGAGTAGATACACTCTTCCTATTCAGGCTATCTGTACTGTAAGATAATGGATTTTAAGGAACAATTTATTTCCCTTTGGTACCTTCTTTTTGGTTTTGTTTTTCTGTTTTTTTTTTTAACTCACAGACCCAGCTCTTTGCTATTTTGGGGGTATTCTTCCATTTAAACATATAAGCTATTTTACTAACAATGCAAAAAAATTTGCAAATCTTGACTATTATATTGCATTAAATGAGTTTAATATGTAGAGAGGTTTAGTAAAAAATTAGTACACCAACCATAGCACACTATTACAACTAGCAATATTAAGTAAGACTAGATTATTTTTGTGAAATGAATCCTTTATTCCTGACCTAATTCTGATGAGATTAGTTAAAATGGATTGCATGTAGGTATTGATTATGGAATTCAATCAGGCATATAAGAATTCTGTTGATATAATTTCTTCTTCCAGAAATTGAGCTAGCAGAAAGTACTTACAGTAAGACTCAAGAAAAAATTCAACTCCCATATTCAGCATCCAAATTAATGGGGGTCCAGTACCGGACATATAATTTCATGCATCATCTATATTATATTCTACCTCTTTTATTCTGCCCTACTTTAAACTGCCCCAATTTCCTTCCTTCACTTCCCATACACTTACTTTCCTTCACTCACTCTTACTAAGAATGTCATCTTATTCTCCTTATTATTCTACAGTGGATGCACCTCAGTCCTCCCATATTTCATGGGAAGAAGGGACTTCTGCCCTAGGTTTCCTTATTTTGCACTTAATATTGCCTTAAAACTATGTTCTTTTTGCAGCAGGAACAGAAATATTCATTGTAATACAAGCTGTCCCTAGTCCCAGGGACACTGGGGATTGCAGCCATTCCCAGAACATACTTTTCTGTACAACAGGCTTTACTTGTAAATGAAAATGGCTTACACAGTTACATAATGTGAACGTGTTTAACAAGAACTGAGAATTTCTCTCAGATATCAAATGTGACACCTCGGACAAAACCCAGAAGTCATAAGAAACATACCATCCTCTTACACTTCCCAATATGTATTTGACTAATGCCACAGGAAGGGTATCTTATTCTGTGGACTGGTGGCATTATCTATTTTGACACATCTTACACCTGCATTTCTGATTTTTTCTGTATATTATAGGAATTAGAGAGCATTTCTGTTCTATGACCATGATATAAACTAAAGCTTAGGTTTGAGGGAACATCATAAGGAGAAGAAAAGTTAATCTAAGAAAAATACATCTCAAGCATGCTCAGATTGCTTGGGTTACAACAGTTAAGGAGGAAAGTAAACAGTGTCACCATATTTTTAATTATGTTTAATGAAGAAAAGAAACACAGTAGAGCTCCAGATCCTGAGGATTAGAACCTAAGTAACCTAAGTTACCTAAGTATAGGCAAAACTGGGCCTGTGTCATGCCATTAAAACAGTATAAAACAAAGGCAGACAATTACTTAGCTGTGAGCAGGAATATTTAAAAAGGAAATTAAACTTCAACCCAAAGTAATTTTAAGCATTAAAGATTCTAAGAATCAACTCTAGAATTCAGAAAAGTACAGTATTTTTTTTTTACTAGGTATTTTTAGAAATTAATCTCATAGCTGAAAACATAATAAGACTTATTACTTCTACATTCTAATGCAAATAAGAATATAAAATCACAGTATCACAGAATCTTAGGGGTTGGAAGGGACCTTGAAAGATCATCTAGTCCAACCCCCCTGCCAGAGCAGGATCACCTAGGGCACATCACACAGGAACTTGTCCAGGTGGGTTTTGAATGTCTCCAGTGAAGGAGACTCCACAACCTCTCTGGGCAGCCTGTTCCAGGGCTCTGTCACTCTCACAGTAAAAAAGTTTTTTTCTGATGTTTAAGTGGAACCTCCTATGTTCCTGTTTGCACCCATTGCCCCTTGTCCTTTCACTAAACATCAATGAAAAAAGCCTGGCTCCATCCTCCTGACGCTTGCCCTTAACATATTTGTAAACACTGATGAGGTCGCCTCTCAGTCTCCTCCGAGCTAAAGAGATCCAGCTCCCTCAGCCTTTCCTCATAAATGTTAGCATGGGCTTTGCTATACCTTGAAATCTGATAGTTAGTCATGCCCATGACCCATAATCATGTCCAGATCCCTGACCTACAGAGTATGGACTAAATCCTGACCTGATATCTGTTTTATATAGACTTGCCAGCTCCAACTATTAAAAAATTAAAATCATTTAAGATTCGTTAATATTAGTTGTCTTTTTCTTAATACTCGAGAAGGACGTACAAATCAGGTATGCATTTATGAAACAACAGTTAATTGTTTTTAGGAAAAATCAGCATTATCTATGTAGTCTGCTGTAGATAGATATCCTCAGGTCAATGGTCAATGAAATTGCTAAACTGGGCTTCCAGTCACTTCATATACAAAAAAAACAGTGTTACCAATCAAATAATTTCAGAAAGAAGAAATCAAACCCACAGAAAGATTCACAGATATAAATAGAGACTTTCTGATGATCAAAAAAATAAATAAATAAATCAACCCTGTTGTACAAATAAAGTTATGGGCCAGGCAATACTTCGAATTATGCCAAGGACATTTCTATGCCTAGGCAGCAGTACAGATGGAACATATTACTGCACATCTTCAGTTGCAGTCAGAAAATATTAGACTGCATGTTAAGAAACATGTAAAATCTGTAGCTAAAGCAGATGAATAATCTGTATTGCAAAAAAATATTATAGACTGATTTTACTGATTTATCAATCAAATCTTAACATTAGGTTATAGGATTAATGAAAATTAACATGACTTATGGTTTCATCTGCTACTAACAAAGTGAAAAACACTACTTAATAGAATTTCAATTCTGTTACGGGAGACACATTTGATGAAAAAGAGTGGGTAATAAGCCCAAC
This sequence comes from Chaetura pelagica, assembly GCF_000747805.2. Taxonomy (NCBI): domain Eukaryota; kingdom Metazoa; phylum Chordata; class Aves; order Apodiformes; family Apodidae; genus Chaetura; species Chaetura pelagica. The sequence continues at coordinate 4,082,708 of NW_009953649.1, forward strand.
TTATTCAGTAAAAACAGTCAAATACCTCAATGATTTTTTGTTAATAAAAGAACGCACAGAACCTAGTAACACTAGTGGAAATCAGCTCTAGTTACATTCTGGTCTGAATTTGTTTTGCTGAGCATACCAGGCCATTCACTACTGCTGTTTAAGTTACATATCAAATATGCTATTAATTTTTTTGTGACTGAGTTATAATTCTTAAGAATGGAAACAGACTTTTTTAAAAAGTGAAGGTGGTATTTGTATGAAGGAAGCTACCCACTCCTCCACTTCAAGTCTCCTAGAAACTTCCTTAGAAAAATAGTGTTTGAAATTCCATTAGGAAAATGTTGTGTTGTAAAATTAATTTATGTTTGCTGTTACAAGCAAGCTTCTCACACCATTTTTGGTTAGAAACTGCCAAGTCTGCTTGTTTTTTTCCAGCTACACATCAATTTTTAAACGTCCAAGTAAACAGTAATTACTCTGGGGAATAAAACATGACATATTTCCAACCACATTTTCATGAAGCAAGCAAAATGTTGCTTTCGAACATAAATATTACACACCTTAAAAAATATTGAAGCACATTTGTAGAATATGATATATTCTTTACTATGGTACAGTAATAGTAAAGTGTGTCCCATTCCTCTGACATGTTCTCACCCTTTTAGTGTATGGATGTGTGCAAGTATACAAATATTGCAATTATAGTTAATATTCCAGCTTTGTTTTTATTTAAAAAAAAGAAAAAAAAAAAAAAAAAAGATGAAGGTCAAGTTCTCTCAAAGGTGGATACTTCTACACATTGCTATAGAATTCAACCACTCCCCCATCAGCACAAGGAAAGACCTTGATGACTTCCAAAGAGAAAGGCAGGAAGACATGCCCAACCAAACATATGAAAAAGAAATCCTAGCAGATTATTTAGGTGACAAGACTATGAAAAATTTACACCTCAAATAACGCAACACCAATCCCTTAGGAACAGTCAGTAAATTGGTACTCACAGGTATACAATACTCCACCATTGGGTAATGCAATTTATGCCCCTTTGCTGTACGGCCAGAAAAGAAGCAGCTCTGACAGACATCATAGTTGAAATGTTTTAAGCTCCGGTACCTACAAAGACATTACATAAAGTGATTAGAGTTTCCTAGGTTTAGTTCTAATATTGACCTGTTATTAAGCTTTACAAGGCAAATTACTCCCTGAAATGGTGTCATGTGCTTTTCAGCAGTACCAACACAAGGACATAGGAAATTTGTTGGTTTAGAGAGTACCTTGAAGTGTGTGGGTGTGCTTGCCCAGGACATGGCACAACCAACACTCACCATACCTACAGACCCAGGGGCACTGGTGCCACTGAAACTGCTGTACAGGACACAGGAAAGCCACAGCCCTCTTAGTCCACTCCACACAACCTTCATACACTACACAGGTCATGTCACTGAGTATTTAAAATAAATGCCTGCCCCCTGTAGCCATACAGAGAGCCAATGTCAATCGTCTGCTGCTCAAGTCACTTTGAAGCAGAAAACTTTACAGGCATCAGCTTCGTAGATGGAATGTGAAGAGTTTATAATTTTAAGGTTCAAATTGACTTAAACCTGTATGGCTTTATTAGCATGCAGATGGTATCTCAGAATAAAATATTAATTATAAAACAGACTAGTTTATTTTTCTATTTTACATCATTTCGATGCTCAGAAATTCCAACATTTTTCAGAAAATAGAACTCTTAAGTATTCATTAATAAAATAAAGTTTAAAAATTGCATTGATTAATTTAATTCTGGGTTTTTTAAGAGCATGTATATGTATAAACAAAGTAACAAAATTATACAGTATACTTTGTATGAAATGTAGCCACCAGGAGCATGATTTTTTTCAACTAAAGTTGACTAAAGCAACAATACAACTCCAGATTCCACCCACGGATGAGGTTATATGTTTTGTATGAAACTAAAATAAGCTAATGGAACCAAACTGAATAGCTATGGAATAAAGTTTAAATTAAATTGCTTCCTGAGAGCAGATTTCAGTACCAATCTACATCTTTCCCCTGCTGAGTTTTATGGTTTGTTTTGCAAGACAATATGTGTCTATAAATGTAAAGGTTCAGTTCTAAGGATGTTGATGCAAATGTTTATAATCTTTACTCAGAGCCTATATATTAAATGGCCACATCTACCTTCTGCTAAGATGTTAGATGCTTTTGTTGTAGAATATTTCTAACTTCACTGTAGAAATTAGAATGAGCTACTCTTTTGTCCTCTTTTCTCTTCTTTTCCATTTCTTTGCCCTCCTTCACTACAGAAAATATTTCAGTACAGACAAGATTAATTAGCCCCAATTTAGGCATCTCAATTTATCTGAGCTGGAGCTCTGTCACCCTATACCCCCACAAGAGTTAATTAAGAAAGATAAGTAAGAGCATTTAGAGGAATTTCATCTCCTCTTAAGACAGGCAACTACATTTGACCAGATTAATTACTTTTAGAAATATTCACATATCTTTATTTATAGTAAAATAAGAGCATTTCTAGCTCAATCTTATAATGCTGACTAAAGGCAGTGTGCCTAAAGCTAGGTGAGATGAATCAGACCTCAAGATTCATATTCTTATCCTTTAAAAAGAATGGAGGAGAAGAAAAAGCATACAAAATGAAAATTACTCATCTTCCTAGATATATAAAATCTTAGAATTATTTACAGGAAATACATTGTACTTCATGACTCAACTTCATTATATTTTGTTGTGGTTGTTTGTGTTATTTTGTGGGTTTTTTTTGTTTTGTTTTTTTTTGGTTATTTTTGGGTTGGGGGGGTGTTTTTTGGTTATCATTTTCTTTGAGGGTGACAGAGCACTGGAACAGGCTGCCCACAGAGGCTGTGGAGTCTCCTTCTCTGGAGATACCCAAAAGCTGCCTGGATACAATCCTGTGTAATGTGTGATCCTGCTTTAGCAAGGAGTTTGGACTCCATGATCTCTAGAGGTCCCTTTCAACTCCAATGATTCCATGATTCTGAGGTTTTACACAGTGGAGCAACCAGTTCACAAACGCATGTTAGTTGTCATGATGATAATTCATAGTAAAATCACAAGGTTAGGTGGATAATATAGAGAATATCCCTGGTGTAATTTTTTTCCTCTAGAATTTACAGCTTCCTTTGAACAGATGAAAGTTAAATTATGTTTGATGCTTTAGATGGGAACAATGCAAGTCTCATCACAGTAATATATCAATGTTTGTGCTAAGCAAGAAAAGATTGATGTTGAAGGGTGTTTAGTATTTCCTGTCATAAATTAGTTTACCAAGCCTTAGACAGGAGAGCAGATAGTCCACATTTTTTCTTACTGATCAACTCTTTTTGGTTATGTGCTTAGAGAACACATGGAGTGCATTTATACTTCAATTGCTACCTATTGGATCCACCAATGCCAAGACACTGGATGACAGCCCACCCTGCATCCAGGTGGGTTTTGAATATCTCCAGAGAAGGACCCTCACCATAAATAAGTTTTTACTCATATTCTAAATGGAACTTCCTATGTTCCAGCTTATGCCCATTGCCCCTCATCCTGTCACTGGGAACTACTGAAAAGAGTCTGGCTACATCCTCCCTGCACCCACCCTTTAGATACTTAAAGGCATTAATAAGGTCTTACCTCAGCCTTCTCTTCTCCAGGTTAGAGTCCCAGCTCTCTCAGCTTTTCCTCATAAGAGAGATGCTTCAATCCCCCAGTCATCTTTGTTGCCCTCTGTTGGACTCTCTCTAGTAGTTCCCTGTCTCTCTTGAACTGGGGAGCCCAGAACTGGATGCAGTATTCCAGATGTGGCCTCATCAGGGCAGAGTAGATGGGGAGGATGACCTCTCTTGACCTACTGACCACACTCTTACTTATGAAACCCAGGATTCCATTGGCTCTCTTGGCAACAAAGGCACACTGCTGGCTCATGGATAATTTACTATCTACCAGGACTCCCAGATCCTTCTCCTCAGAACTGCTTTCCAGTAGGTCCACCCATAACCCATATCAGTACCTGGCATTCTTCCTCCCCAGGGACAGGACACTACACTTGCCCTTGTTGAACCTAATTAGGTTCTTCTCTATCCAATTCCCCAACCTGTCCAGGTCACAATGGATCGCAGCACAGCCCTCTGGAGTGTTAGCCATTCCTCTCAGTTTTGTATCAACAGCAAACATGCTGAGGATACACTCCATCTCCTTGTCCAGGTTGTTGATTAATATGCTGAACTAGACCGGACTGAGTACTGACCTCTGGGGGAATGGAACCTTGCACCCAACATCCCTCCTCTTACCTAAAGCCAACAATTGGACACTCTTTACAGATGTTGCACTTGGCCTGATGTTTTGCAGTTTCTGCAGCTGCCACACGGTGTAGAACTGGTAGCCATACCATAGACTGAGGCTCTAAGCGCATCCAATCTATAAATTGCTTTACAGTTATTTCTGGCTTATTATGGTTCTGTGGAGAGAAGAAACAAACACACCCAAATTAAAAAAATAAATAAATTATATAAACCCAAAACACACACAAGCAGCTTTTCCTTCAACTTCAACTAAAATAACTAAACCTGTGTCAATCCTTTCCATGCCACGTTAATGTAAAACCAGTTACAGGACATAAAGAGAAGCCTAAATTAAAATGCAAATAAAGAAAATAAGGTAGTCAGTAAGAACGTAGAGGACTAAATAGCTGTGATAGAAGAGACAGATGTAACAAAGATGGAGCACATAGTAAAGAAGTAATGGAGTCCACTCTAAAAACATCTTTGAATTGAAAGGGACTGAGAAAGTAAGGGAGCACAAAAGGGAAGCACTTCCTGCAGTTCACTGTCACACTGAAGACATGGTTGGTTTTTGTATCAAGATCAAAACTAAACTGCTAAAAGTCAGTAATGCTTGCATGCATCTACTAGCGGCCATGAGACTTGAGCAATGCTTTTTTTTTGTATTCAGAGCCCATTGTATTCTTTGAAGCTAGCCTATTAGGCAAACACACAAATAAATAGATAAATAAATAAATAAATAATGAGA
>NW_009953649.1:4087774-4092332 GCF_000747805.2 Chaetura pelagica
TGCTAGTATGATTGTTTTAAGAAGCAAACAAACACGCTTCCATTTTCTGTTTAAGTTGTAACCACCAGAGGAGCCTAGCTGTAAAGGCATTATATTCATCAACTTGAGCAGCAATAAGAAGAAAGATCATCTTTCTCAGCTCACTGGGATTAATAGAATCCAACTTAAACTGAAAGTTATACTTAAATGGTAACACATGACAAGAAGCAACCCTTGGCTTTTTAACCTGTTCATAGATCAAGGTGATTTTTGCCAGTAAGAGGGAGCAGCATGAAAGAAAAGATTAAGGTACTTTCCCCACTAGCAAAATACTTACTTTCCTAGGCTGAGATGACCCTGTTGCGCAGCTACATCCTTTCTATATGTGTTGTTAATGACCAAGGACTGAATCAGAGATCATGAGTGTAATTATAATATCACACCAAGTATATAAAAACTACCTTGCTAGTACCCCTGGGAAATGGGGCAGATCCTTGAGGGACATAAAGAGTACTCCTCTGTGAAGTCAGTAGTTTTATATATGTCATAGTGAATTTTCAATCCATATATAATTTCTGACAATGTTCAAAGCAGCCACTGCCATAGAAATAATGTACTCACGCAGTATAGTTATCACTAGCAAACAGTTGGACTCTTAGGCATCCTTGACAAAGTCTGAGTTCAGTTGTGTTCCATTATGTCAGCCTCTTTTTAATTCTCATCTTCTTTAAACAGACACTACTTGAAGCCTCATTAATCCCCTGCATGTAGCATGGAGCTGAACAGCATGATGCAAGACAGCTTTATTCCATGCTCTGATCAGCTGCCTGAAGACTCATGATATATAAATGGCTATGCTCAAAGTTTTGCACAACTGCAAGCCCCTTTGTCAGTAAAATGCCGCTAAGCAATTTCCTGATGCACAAGGTCAAAAATTACTATCAACATAGTTCTCCTGTTCTGTTCCCTACTGTTCACATCTTGTTCCAGTAGGGAAAAGCACATTCTCACAGTATCAGGTTGCTCTGAACAATGCAAAGCAGGATAATTATCTGCTACAAAAAATTTTAACAGCTTTTAGAACAGCCAGTATTGTCAAAACCACAAAGATTTATATCTTCTTTATGCTAAATAGTAATTTGTTTTATCCTCTCTTAAACCATAAGCCATCTTTTGCAGCCACATTTTAACAATAACTTTCTACAGTTGCAGGCACATATTCATTTCTGTTAAAAAACTCAACGGATGTTTTCAGATTCCTCTCTTCTTTTTATATCACATAAAAGTGAACCTCAAGATTTCAGAGAGAAGTTTTTTTTTTCATATGAAGCTCTTTGTTATCTAACCTGTTGGAAGCAGCTGCGCACACTGGGTTCAATGTTGCTGCCACCAAAAGCCGCCACCTCCCCGAGCTGCCGCGGGATCTGGATAGCGTCGTGAAGCAGCAGGCCCAGCTGCCTCTGGTCACACATTTCGGTGGCGCCTGCCACCTCCTTGAAGAGATCTGTAACACCAAAAGAAGCACCAGTTCATTTGATTTCCATGTACACCCCCTTTTATTAACTAACACTGCCGCTTGAGCTTTATCATTTTTGTAATCCAGACACGGTTACAGATGGCCACTGTCCCATTTTTAATCCTTTACACTCACCTAATCTTCATTACATTGACTGTGTTTTCTTGATTTGCAACCACACAAATGAGAAAAGTAAGGACAAATTAATTAAACTGTACAACCTTTTATGGCATCTCCTGGTAAAACTACATTGCAGCTCATATTTTACCAAGGAGCAGTTGTGTGACAAAACAAAACAGACAACACAAAATCAGAACAGCTTTTTGTTCTAATTCATCATTACCCCATTGCACCCCTAATATTTAATAAATTTTCTATGTTATCACTTGAGAAGAAGAAAACAATATTTCAGAAATCTCTACGTTATGCTAAAGTCTATGCCATCCTTTGTTTGGCTGGGGACAGAAGCAGTTTGCTCTGAACTGAGACTAGAAATTAGCACAAGTGATGGTTGGCCAAGTGAAATAGCAAGAGCTGCAGCCAGCAGGACATCTCAAGCTTAACATGAATCACATTTCCTTCCCAGTTAATCATGTCAGCTTCTACGTAATTTCCCTTTAATTATTCCCTTTTTCTAAGGTAGGAAACCTGCAGTATAAGTGGATGTTTTGGAATGACTCTGACAACAGAAAAAAATGAGGCTGAAAGGGGTTCAAGAAAATTCTTCCAGACACAGACACTTATTGGGAAGAAAGATATTGCTTTTGCCTACTTAAGAGTCAAAGTAAAGCACTGAATTAATAGGCTTGTCTGCAGTATAGATAATATTTCTTAAGTGCTTCTTAGAACACTTATTTGACTGGACATTTTTAATTGTTAAAATTTTCAACATGTTTCTGCCAATAACCTTTCATTTATGAACTCTGTAAACCTTGTAGCTGTGTATATTGGTATTTAGTCACAAGATTAATCTCTCCTGAAAATATTTTCAACACTGAGTTATTTCAGAAATATTTTTAAATAATGTGATTGTTACTAATGACAGAAGAAATAGAAGTGAATTCTTTGTGTTCATTGAAGTTGACTTTTACATTCTCCTTTTGCACCCAGTGGCTGACTAAGATTGAGGCTTCCAGTAATCTTTAAAAAAAAGGGGGGAAAAAAAATCCTTTTATACTGTTCTCTTACTTTTCAAGTTTCCCACCAGAGCAACCACTAATAAAGTAGAAAAAAATTAAATTTGAAAATTCAATCTGACTGCACTTCTTATTGAGAAACAGAGAAGCTTTGTTCAGAAACACTCAAGAGGAACTCTGTAAATTGTTTTGTCCTTCATTTGGAGCAACTGTGAAGCTTTTTCAGTGTGCTTCATAAAGTCTGGTCATACTTCTTTTCTTGGCAAAGGGGGCTGAGGCAGAAGAAAGGATTTTCACAAAACAGAAATCCAGATGACTGAATTTATTTTTTATTTTTCTTGCTCCTCTCTTGCCTAGTCAAACAAATGCTACAAAAACGGCAGCACTTGGTGAGAGGAAAACCCCACAGAAAACAGCAGTGACAGAACAGTTGCAGGCTCATCTTGGCAATCCCAGATCCTAGATAGCCTCTTCAGCTGTGGTTGGAATAGTTTTTCAGTTTCTAAGAGTCAGTTTAAAAAGACTGGATAGGTTAAAAAAAAACAAAAACAAAAACCAAACCAACAAAAAAAACCCCAAAAAAACAAACCAACCAACAAAAGCTTGTTTTATTCTCTTTGCATCAGCTTACAGTGGAAACAGGCACTAAATAACTGCTGCAGTTGGGAGGAAGATGCAGTAATTTCCCAAGCCCTAAGCCCCCAGTTGATTGGGGAGCTAGTAATTAGAGGAAAACCAAGGCCACAAGAGAGGGGAATAGGGAGAGCAATCAGTTAGGGTTGATCCAGGCAGGGAATCAGCAAATACCTTTGAAGAGCTCAAACTCCCCCAAGACACTCCACTTAAACAAAAAATAAATCTTAACACTGGAATTTGTGCCATAACTGATGAGTGTTTAAGTGCAAGGGAGTTTAAGAATGGTATCCTCTCTCTTTTCCCAAACTCTCAATGCCTTCAGAGTGATGAGAGTTTTTAAAATGTACATACATATTATATGAGTTTACACATAAAATTAACCAATATAAAGGGTAAACTGTATAAATAAGGGACTATACCAACAGGATAAAAAGCACAAATGGGGAAGGAAAGAAAAAAAACATTCAGATCTGAGCCATAGGGAAAAAAAAGAAACAAACCAAAAAAACGCATTAATCTTAAATTCATTTCAGCCTCACTGTAGGATCTCAAGGATCACAGCCAGTGGGACATAAACTGCAACTTAGCTGGACAACCTGAAAAAATGTATAGAAGAGGATACTTGAAAATGTTGAAAAGTTTATTTAATTCCTATAGAAATGGTGGGAAGATAGTTACAAGTAAGATGTCCATGACACACATTTTATGTCTTTGCTGAAGTTGCCTTGCGCTTTCAAAGCCGAGCAGTCTCACCTACCATCCAAGCAGCTCCAAGGAATCTAGTGATAAAGACTCCATAGGTACACCAAAATATATTTTAAAACACGCCAAATGGCAAATGTGCAATCATTTGCTCATATACACTGTTACAAAGATGATGTAGTTTTTTTCTCCCCCCTCCCCCCCTTTTATTTTTAAGTATTTCAGTGTTAGTACCAAATGGTTTGAAAATTAACAACAGAAACGTAACATTAAAAAAATCACATTCCAAGGATCATGTGCATCACTTGAAAACTGCTTCACAGTTGAGATTTTTCAAGTAGCCCTTTTTCACCTCAGACCCTACAGTTTTTAAGCATTAAATGGCATGGTATGACCAAAAATCTTCAAATCTATGGACTAAATAAAACTCCATGCATGTTCTCTCTTTCTGCCACCAGTCTGGGCTTTCTGTGCTACAAATAAATCCAGGTAACAGCAAAATTCACAAAATTGTACGCCAAGTTATTACACAGTGCTATTACTCTTCTCCATCTCTAAAACTGAAGAAAAGAGAGAGACTATAAAATTC
>NW_009953649.1:4092690-4104351 GCF_000747805.2 Chaetura pelagica
TGTCTCTTATGAAATCCATACACCCTGAGACATAATTTGTCCCCTGATTGCATGGCCAGGCATAAAACCTGCTGTGAATAATCACACATGCACATTAACATTTTTACTATTAAAAATACTTGCTGATATTATTGAAATTTATGTTTCAATAACATTTTCCCACAGTTTTCAGAAGTCTCGTAATAATGCATGAACAACTAGTGGCAAATAGGAGCAGTGTTTTGTCTACTGTATTCTGAGTGTTTTAGAGCTAAGCTCCTATTTTATTTTATTTTTTTGTCATGTGCACCTTTTTTTTCTTTTCTATTTTTTAAGGTTACTTCCATGTCCATTAACTAAGCAGTGCATCAAGGTGCAGGCCCAGGCACTGGAACAGAGTCATTCAAAGTGTTAAGCTGCTAGAAGTGTATCTGTCATGCTTTTGGATCAAGGTCAACTAACTCCTGCTCACTGAAGAGACAGGAATGATGTGAGAGTAAGGCAGGGTCAACAGATAGCTCATATGTGCTCCTCCTGCCACCCCTGTTTTGGGGAGTGAGGAGAGCATAACATGGATACAGCCAGACCAGGTCATTGGCCTCACTGACAATAAGAGGCTGTTGACTGTTTGCTCTACAAGCATAGACATAACCAGCTCACAGCAACTCAATTACATTTGTATGTCCATTTTTATTCACAGAAGCATCCAGGTGTGTCTTTGAAGTTAAGCACCTCTTTAAACATTTTCAAGACTAGGCATTGTTTAATTGAAGCTTAAATCTTTTCTCTAAAGTAACTCAGACTTTTTAAATTAAGGATCATTCTCATGTCAATCTTGAAGTCAAGCATCTTAATAAGAAGCTTAATTAAAAAAAAAATAATCACAGAAATTCATCTGGCAAAACATTTTTTAAAAAGTGTCAAGTGAGGAGATTCTACCTATGATGGAAATGAACATGCAGTTAACAAAATTTTTATTTTTTCTGTAAATAAATGTGATTAAAGGTCGCTATTAAAACAAAATTAAAACAAACAAATATTTTTAAAAAGGCTTTACATTAAAGAAAGAAAGAAAAAAAAAAGAACAAAAGCTTGATTTCTCCAAAAAGGTGAGAAAAAAAAGTAAGGTCAAATGCATTGCCCTTTTTATTTTACTAGCACACACAAAGTAACAATATAAAAATTAATTTGGTCTACTAATTTCTTCCTTCTGCTTAAATGTCTGCATTTGGTAACTGTAAGTATACTAATTAATTACTCATAGCAATTTAATGTGCATTTGTTCCCAGGTCTTGTTTTTTTTTTAAACCATCTTTTGGTAGGGTTACCATTCTCATTATCCATAGTATAAGTAACTGCTATACTTCATGAAAGCTTTTTCTGTCACACGGAATGGCAAATTACCTCCTCAATTGTGATTACTGAATAAAGGTATGTCTGCCAAGCTCATCTAGTTATGGACTAACTTACAGATATTCCAAATGACATAAGGAAACTAAAAAACCCGAAGTCGTAGTATGGGCTCAAGTTCAGATGTCGAAATATGCCCCAATGCATGACATATCTGTACTTTTGGTCAATGTTAATAACCAAGTTTACCTTCAAATGCCTCTCAGGAAAGTAGAAATTTTTGCGGAGCTCCTCCGGTACACAGCAAATAAAGTCTCTATACATATTTTACATGTGTTTCTGAAATGTGTCAAGAAACTACTGCAAAGAATAGTAATTTAAATATTATGTTCATAATATATAACTGTACATCAACCTAGGATGCTCTTATATAGTGCTTAATCTGTTGTTCTGTATTTTTCAGGAGATTTTGCCACAAAATTACTCAATTCTCTTACACTCCTGCAATTATTTTTGTGAAAACTGCTTATTGTTTCTTAAGCTTAAGAGATTACTTAAATCAACAAAATTTCAACTTTCATTGTACAATTCTAGCAGGAAGCACTGATGCTGAAAAACTGTTTCAGAGTTCAGATTAACTTTCTCATATACCACAAAAAAACAATTGCTGGGTTTTTTATGCATTTCCTTGCTTTATCAGACATATCAATCAATTCCAATCAAAACCTACTTGCTTGAATTTTCCCTAAACAAACCGTATATAGACACAAAAAGAGAACAAATCAGTCAAACAGAACACGTCTCTAGCTTCCATATGGCTACATTCTCCTCTAGTATTGGGGAGCACAATACTGTGCATTATGAGGATGCATAATTGACATCAATACTTTCCAATCAGGACGCAAATCTTACTTTCTGCATTGTCACAAATGGTAACAAAACCAACAATTCTATTTTACTTACAAGAACACTGTCTTGCTACAGGCCTGAGAAATGTTTCACTACAAATTCTGCTACAATGTATATTATTATTATACACGACTTAAATATATGATGTAAGCATTTTATAAAAGACATGCTTCCTTACATCTGTACTTTTCTTCCAGAAGGCCCTTAGATAGAGACATCAAGCCAATTTTCAGGGACTGCACTCGAATTTTTCCAGTTCGGCCACTGAAATTATAAAGATAAGACCACATAACACAGTTTAATTTTATATCATACCAACTCAAGTGTATTAAAAATGCAAAGGCATTGGTGAGCCCTACTTCAAATACACTTCAAATCTCAAAACAAATTAACACTACAGATCACATTAATAACGCTTCTTGTACAAAAGCTCAGTTTGCCTTCTAAGTGGTTTACATGTCAAAACAGTTCATACTACTCCAAAAGGGCAGACATTTAGCTATGTAAATCTCTCAATGTGATTTAATAATATGATATACACTGAAAAAAATACAGGAACACACAGCAGGAAAGCTTATTACCCAGTGTCAAACACAAAGACTGCAAAGTAGAACCAAGTTTTCATAGCACAGTATTTTGTCAATTTTTTCAATTCATTTTTTCCTTTGATGTTTAAAATGCTCTGACATACATGTGTAACAGGACACAAACAGCCAACCACATGCAGCAATTAAATGATGTGGAGCTATTGTTCTTTCTAAGCAATGTGACTTCAGGCTCATCTTGTCAAAAATGAGAAAAAAAAAATAAAATATAATGGCCAAACCTAAAAAACCTTACTCAACTTGAGAACAGGTAAGTGGCTACCAAAGTAATTGATTCTAAACCTGCAATAGAAGCACTGTTCAAAAAGATAAAACCAACAGCAATAAACAAGGGTACCTGGAAAAGGACAATTTTAAAGTTCAAAAGATAAGTGCAGAAACATCCTTAAAAGATCTGATGATATTTTATTTCAAAGATCAAAAAACACCACACAATTTCTCTTTAGATGAGACATTGCACACAACTAAATAAAACAGTAGCTAAATTGTATTATATACAACCCCTGCATTTAAGGTTAGCTGGGTCCTTCACCAGTAACACAACGCTAAAATTAATATGATCACAAAAGTTACTTTGGTCTGTTCTGTCATTCAGAAGTGATATATCCTTTAATTACTTCTGCAGTAGTTATTAGGTATCTTTTTCTGTCCTATCCTTTCAACATAGGGCCTGCTGTCTGATTCACTTCATAAATGTTGTGCTGAATAAAAAATTATTAATTTACTTCTGTGCTCTCACTAAATTAGCTAAGTGCCTCACAAATATTAATACATTTGTCTTCACCACCATCACCTAATCTAAGGAAACTAGATACTCTATTCCACAAGATAGAACAGAAGTACAGAGAAATTATTGCCAAATTAATCAAAAACACCCATTACTTGTACTGCCTAGTTTGAAAATCAGGACCCAATTTTCCAGTATGTTATAAAAGTGTCACCTATTTTATACATTCATGCTTAGCTTCAAATTACCTCTTTCAATCACAGACTCTACATCATTCTGGCATACCTTAGCGTGTAAATGGCTCAGTTTGCAACCTTAATGAAATTCTTTCATCATTCTTTCCTGTGTAGGGTTGTCTGTGTTTTAACTTTGTATTAAATGGGAAAAAAAAAAAAAAAGCAGAACACTCATTTGGCTTTGATTTAACTCAGGATTGACTAAAGAATCTGTTTATGAAGTTCAGAAAAAAACTATGCAGCTAAAAGGTAGAATATTAAGATCCAAAACTCCTTTGATACACAAACACAGTCTCCACCATAGTAAAAAAAGAGGTCTCTTTGATACACAGTCTCCACCATAGTAAAAAAAGAGGTCTGTGACATCTGTAAATTATAAATGCACTAATCAAGATATAATTGACATTAGATTGTTGAATATAAGCATACAAAACTATGGTTACCAGCAACGGTAGACAAGTATTCTGTAGTATCATGATGGCAGAGCCAGACATACTAAACATCTTACCTAAATCTGTGAACAATGTAAGGCCAAAGAGGCAACCAGTGATGGGCACGGCTGCACACTGGAGCTAGCCAGACAAGTTACCAGAGAGAGGACTTGATTAAGAACATAAGATTGCAAACAGAAATATGCAATAGGGATAGCTGCAAAATCAATGGAAAACACTTTAAGCAATATTGTTCAGAGGAAACTTATGTGACCCTGAGAGTGCAGGGCAACAGCATGAAAACATCAGGCACTAGCAAGTAAAACTAAGGACTACCAAGGATGGCAGCTACTAGTTATCTACGTCACCCAAAAACAGAAGGCAGCCTGATAGATGTCTAAAGGTCCCCACAGATACCTTCCCTTGATATCAGTGGAGACCAAGTAGCTCTTTTTCCTGCCTTACAGAGAACCAAGTCCTTCCTGGAGTGCTTCTGAAAACTACCATCAGCTGCCATCAAAACCAGAGAATAAAGTTAAGGCTGACTGAGCAGGTTTCTCTACCCTTATTATTCCTCAGAAGTCCAGATTTTACTGAACTTATCCCAGACCTTACCAGGATGTTACTGTTAGAATTTGCCAGGTGTGTAAGTGCAACAGTAAATAACGAAGTTGTAATTCTTCAGGGGAAGCCTGGGACATAGAGAATGATTATGAATGACAGATTGGATCATATGGAAAAGGTTAGTATATGTGCAATCCCACAGATACCCTTCCTAGACTAACGAACCAAAGAAATTAAAATTATAAGAATGCATTATCAAAAGTATCCTAACATCACAAAAATAAGAACATTTCAAAGTGGAAATAAAAGAAGTCAGATAAACATTGCAAAATTTTAAAGCAGTGCATGTAAAAGTTTCTTTATGGGCATTGGGTAATTTTGATTGAAATAATGAGTCATCCCCCACAGTTAGTACACATATTCTATATTATGTATGACAGATTTTGAATTATCTAAAAGAATTCATTTCAAGGGGTGATGAATTATTTCATTAGTCCATTTCATAGAAATTACTTTTGGAGATTTTAGAAAAATTGACAATATATATTCCAGAACAATAACCACCAGCTATTGCTCTTGGATGATTTAAACACAGGCCTGGCTAAATGATTTCATAGAGCAAACAATTTACTTCACAAATCTCATTGCAATATGCAATGTTTGTTTATTTATTATTTCATTTAAAAACCCAAACAAATAAAACAAAACAAAAACACCAAAACCAACAACAAAAAACCCCAAACGAAACTCTGGACTAACCAAAATAAGGAACTTTAACTTTGGAAAATGCTTACAGGGCAGATGTTGCTGCCTGGAACAACCTTTTAGTCCTTGAAGAAGTGAAAGTCACCAAATAAATTTAATGTTCCTCTCTGCTACTCAGCTTGAAGAATGAATCATTCCTGATGTGTCAGAAAATACCAGAACACAATAGACTTGCCTACTATTTCTAAAAATAAGCCACTTCTTTTTAAGGGCCAAAGAAAATCTGTAGGTAAGTCTGAAGAACTACCCAGTTTGTCATCAATCTGTGAATCATCAATTACATCTCTGGTTAATGGCATGCAAGTAAAAGACTCTTTTAATAGGCAGTTTAAGATTTGAAACACTATATAACACCAGTGCAATAAACAATGAAAATGCCAAGATACAAATTAATTCTTCCTAAAGGACAATTAACAACACACACACACACACACAAAAGGCAGCTCAAAATTAGTGACTGTTCTGCCTTTTCTGTTTTGTTTTGTTGGTTGTTTTTGTTGTGTTTTTTTTTTAAATCAAGAGGAACCATTAATAAAATAAAGGTTTGTTGCTTACTATTTGCATTTTAAATATGAACAGATGAAACAACTGACTTCTAACTGCAGTTAGGAAACAAAGATAAGCTGAAGAAAATAGAATGCATTTGTAAGCAATCTGAAAAAAAACCAGCGAGTAACTACAAGAAACTCTGTGACATTATTATTCTTCTAAATAACCAATAACATTTAAGTCAAGCAACCCATTTGATCTACTGTTCTATTTGCATGAGAAGCGTTCATTCAGCCACAATACAAAGCTGTGCAAAATAAAATTAATTGCAGAAAGAAGTCCTAGTTGTTATTGGGCTCTCCAATGTTCCAGCAGTAATGAGGAGTCCAACTAACAGAAATGTCACAATGCTAAACAGCAATATTTGAATGTCAAGGCATAATAGGTAAATAAATTATAAATGGTCTTTCTTCACTCCTTCCCTCTTTCCTAGAACAATATTTAAAATAAAAAATAAAATATCCAGAAAGCAAAGTCCTGGCATGCAATCTGCTAGAGGGCAAAAACCCAAAAAGCTATGAACTGTTAGAATTCGGTACTGACTTGAGTGCATGCAGCTAAGATACTGCATATGTCAAGAGGTAACACCTCTCTTTTGCAAAGCCACATATAAGAATTTCTGCCATTACTCAATAAATACTTCTGTTCTTCTATCTTCAAGTTGAGAGAAAGGAAAGAAATTGGCTAACTAATCTCATGCAGTTTAGAATCTGTGATTTTTAATTCCGTGTATAACTCTGAACAAAACCACATATTCGATTAGTCACACTAAAGTGATCACCCCATGTATTGCACTGCTGTGTCTTTAGTCAGCTCCAGAAGAAACCCAAAAAACCTTTGTTCATGCAATGTAAGGAGGTACATTACAGAGAACGGAGGAGTTTATGGAAACCAAGTCTATTCCCAGTTTTTACTACAGAAGGAGATGAGAATAGTAAACATCACTAAGAAAAATGATCAAACAACTCAAGACTCCAAACCACACTAAATAAAAGCATACTGATTTTAGGTCATGCAGACTGATATAGTGTGGGGCAGGACAGAGGTCAGAGCTCAACATTCAGCAGAAGTAAGAAGTGTCTGGGGGCTCAGAAAAGATTGTCCAAAACCATACAAGGGGCTGTTGAGGTGGACCTTTTCATGTCCTCTGAGACTCAATGCTTTCTCTGGAAATAGCAGACATGCATTTAAATAAGCCTACGAGTTCTTACTGTAAGCATCCTCAAACATTTTTGAGCAAATTCCCAATCCACTGGGAAATACGGCTTTGCTGCCAGTGCAGGTGGATCATATTGCACCAGCACTCAAAAATGATATGAGGCAGAAGCTACATATACTGGAAGTGAACTGGGACCAGGACACTGCTGTGCCTTCAGATTCTGAGAAGCTTTAGTGCTGAGATCAAAACAACCACCATCTGACAGAGGATTCAGGACAGGGAACTCAGCCAGGATTATGGCATGCCAGTAATTAAGTGTAAAGTAAATAAGTATAAGTAAAAACAACTATCCCCACCTGTGGCAGAGATAGGATCTGGTACAAATAGCAACCCATTTGGGCAATTTGGAACATTTACAGTAGAAACACAGCTAAAGCAGCATATTCAGTTCTCTACTCACATACACATTTCTTTAAACCACTTCAATGTTTTTTTGGTAAACAATGTAATGTAAGTTCAGTATATCTGAGCAGGACAGAATAAGAAGCGTCATTTTAAGCAACTGCACTTTCATTACAAAGGCAAAATTATTAAAAGGTAGACTTTTTACTAAAAAAAATCTTCAGGCTTTATAATTTTTTCTATTATCACAAAGATTTCCTTATGAAAGTAACTTAAAAAAATAAACAACAGTCCTGTAAGTCTAGCATTTTTTATATATTAGATGGGCAAATCTTATCAGTTGTGTCTCAATGGTTTATACTTTGTTACTATACATTGTATTCCTAAGGTACAGACTGTGAATAATTATTTATTTATTTTAACTTACCTGTCATATACATTGAGTAGCCAGTTAAGACACATGTCTACACAAAGAGGAACATTCACCAGATCTCTGTGTTTCTCTTCAAGTCCACTGTAGATGCTAGTGAGACAGCTGATCACATCCTGGACACCAATCAGCTGGTCATTTTGACTCAACTTGTGCTGTTTGAAAATTTCACTTGTTGTGTTCAGATCCAGCAGGTCCACTACTCGGTGATTAAAATAAAACACAAAGGAAACAAATTAAAAATCAAAACAAACAAACAAAACCAACAAACAAAAAACAACCAAACAACCAAAAAACCCCAAAACAAAACAAGGGCATTAATGTAGATGCTCAAGCATAGCATTCACAATACTTGTTCACATGAATATTGTAGCAAACACTGCAGACAAGTCAAGAAGTAGCTTTCATTTAGTAACATTATAACAAAAAGCTGTTCTCTGTTTGAAGCCTGCAGCATTTTGGTACTATGTATTTAAAAAAAAAAGAATCAACAAGAACACCATTGCAGCACTGCACTGCTCAGAACAACATTTTAAAAGCCACTGAAGTAGTCTATGTAATTAGAGGAAACTTACAGTGCAAAAGAAGGAAAAATAATGTAAGTTAAATGGTGGTGTAATTTGCAGTGGCTGTTTTTGACAGAAGTGAGGACTTAAGCAAAACAGTTACACAGTATCAGCATGCTTACTACACGTATACAGCATGAAGTTGAAGTACATTCTGAGCTCATAAAGAGATGGTTCTGGAGAGCCAATAATGCATTTACACTATAAATGTCATCTCTCCAAGGAAATGAAACATGACAATCTCAGATGTGTTGTAAATAACTCTGCACCGATAATGCTCAATAAGGACCCCAGAAGGAGAGTCTCTGCAAATCAGGTAAGTCCAGCTTGGGTTGGAAAGTAAGTAAAGCAGAAAAAAAGAAGCAAGACAACACTAA
This sequence comes from Chaetura pelagica, assembly GCF_000747805.2. Taxonomy (NCBI): domain Eukaryota; kingdom Metazoa; phylum Chordata; class Aves; order Apodiformes; family Apodidae; genus Chaetura; species Chaetura pelagica. The sequence goes on from NW_009953649.1 coordinate 4,101,740, forward strand.
CTACTATGAGCACTTATTTGAAGAAATCAATGACCACCTACCAAAAGATAAGGTTATGGGACAGAAGGTTACAGTCCCAATCCCGTTTCCTCAATTTACCCTTCCTATCACTATAAAATGAGAAACAGTACCTCACAATCCTCACTGACATCAGCACATTCTGTTCAAACTTGAAAGCATCAGACTTGCACAGACTTTCCCTTCCCTTCCTTTTCCTCTCCTTTTATTTATTTATTTATTTTTTTTAATTTACCAAACAGGCACACTGCTAATTGCAGCAAAACACCTTGCCACTAGGTTTGACCTGAGGTACCCAAAGTACTCAGGAGTTCACTGCAGTGCAATTTTCTACAACAGCTGGAACATAGGTAATACACCAGAAAAAACTCACAGGCATATTTAAAACCAAAAGAAAACCCACAACACAATGCAAAACAGGCTATTTTTTGAGGTAAGAGAGGAGGGGGATGAAGCTAAGTGCACAACTCTAACATGTTATCCAGCCACATAAATACTGCACACAGGAGAGATGACCACTTTTCTTGCTTCTCCTTCACGATGAACAGGAAAAATACCCCAACAAACTCTTAACATTATTGCAAATAATTTGGAGGTAGGATTTCTTTCAACATGTTTTTTTTTACTTACAACCTACCCTTTTTAAAGCCAAGGAATACTTGGAATGCTTTGGAATGTCACAAAATTTTAGTCCACTTGGCCTGGCTTAGCATAACCGCCCTTGCCCTGAAAAGGGCAATTCAAGAGAGAATGCAGCAAGCCTGCTCACTTCACGTCTTGATTTGCTGGTATTAAGATCTTGCATTCAACATCTCTGCCACAGAATTCTAGAGGGAACTGGGAGAGGCACTTTCAGTATTTTCATACAAAGAGGAAACTCTACTACTGTACCAATGCAAATTAAGCAAGGCTTACACTTTTGGATGACACCATTCATGGAGAACAACCAGAGGAATCTACTTCCATCCCTGCATCTCTTCAGCAGTTCCCTGGCTGTATGAACCTTGGGCACAGTCAGTTACTCTGTCATAGCAAGGTTTAATCTATCCACCAACAGAGCTCCTGGATTGGGCTGATCTAAAGAGGGATTATTTTCTCATTACATTTCCATTTCTGCAAGTTTTAAAATAAACTGTCTTTATGAAGATGAGGTAAAGCTAACCTGAAACTTGCATGCTGTAGCTGGCATGAAGCCTACTGTACATGACTACTAGTGCATTTTTGCAGTACCTTTCTGCACCTGCTCAAACATGCTGAATGACCAATCCGGTCGTTAAGCAACAAATGGACACAAGGGTACTTTCTACAGTGAGGAGAGTTTCCCAGAGAAAAACTATAAACAGAAACCACGTCAATCAGCACAGTTCAAGCAGAAGTGACTGACTGACTCAGGAGCAAGCAATGACATGCAGCTGCTAATGGCAAAATTGTATCTGCTGTAACCCCACAGCAAACAGGCTGAAATTGTTCTGGAGCTTTTTGTCACAGTTTGACTCAGGACTGGCAATTGAATCAGTGACAATAACGGTCTTGATGTCACTTTTGTATTAGAAAGACCTTGTGAATAATCACAGTTCCTGCAAAAGACTGGATAGCTCTTCCTTTTAGTCCAGTGTGCCTTAATGTACATTCCTTAGCCTTGTGTGGTTGATTTTCCTATTAGCATTCTTAAATTTTAAATCACACACAGAAGCTCAGTGACAGAAATTCAGAATATACATGGTTGTTTTTTTCCCCCTTTTTCCCTTCCAGTACTACAATTCAGTATCTGGGGCAATGTAATTTCTTGAAAAGGAGCTAAATTATGCTGCACAAGAATAAAATATTATAGTCAGAGCCTAGTGCTGCATAGCTGCCCAGTACAATTGCAACATAGGATACTCTCTCTGGCCTCATTCTTCTTCTGCTACAGCAGGAAAGTGCTCTTTAGTATGTCTGCCTCATTTAATCTGAGATGGAGAAGCTAATAAAGAATTTGTTCTTTCCAAAGTGCAACCTTGCTCAGATTCTTGCAAAATAAATACATGTAAGTAACACGCACACTTAGTCTCTGCAGGAATCTACTTTCCAAAAACCAGAACAAGATGAAACATGACTCTACTTGTTTGCTTCTAAAGATGAATAAGGGGAGTGGGAGAGAATAACTTCCCCAGAAACATGTTTTTTTGACACTTACTGAGTTGGAAGAGAGACTTGGCATCAGAAAGTTTTCCAAAGTAGCAGTTCTCAATCGCACACTCTTGAACCTGCTTGTATAGCACTAATACTGTGTTACCAGTCCTCACTACAAAGTCAGAACCTATCAGGTGCAAGTGAGACTGTGCGTCCAGCTTCAGTTCTGCCCTTGGAGTTCTCTGCAGATATACATACATTGTGGCTGTGACAGCAATTTGTCACATTTTACAGTTCTCATTTTCTAGCGACTTGTTTTGACAGTTTCTTTGCCTTAGGCATAAGCCTTTCTGAGGCATTCTGCATCCAACCACCTTTAACAATCATTCAGAGTTAATATTACAGGAAATGCAATGGAAGACTAAAGAAGACTAAATACTAAACTCTGATCAGAGACTGAAAGGCAGGGGCTCAGAAGATGA
>NW_009953649.1:4104396-4106679 GCF_000747805.2 Chaetura pelagica
AATCTAGATAGGGCTTAACTACTCTCCCCTTTCTCAGAGAGGTGTTAGAACATGCTGTGTTTTGGCAGTCATTCACAGGACAGAAACAGGCTGAGAATCATCACAGTCAAAGGGAATTTCACCTGTTCCCTGGCAAGAAATAATCTGCTAAGCGGACAATGACAAAAGGAACAGCATTGATTATATGTTTGAAGGTGCTCTTAACATTGTCCTACATCATAATGTGTTCCTGTTCTTAGACAGAAAAAATTTGGAGCATTTAGCCTTCTACATAATCTGTGGTGACTTTCTTAAAAACCCACAATGATGTGTTCTCAAAATCTGCACCAATCCTCTGTCAAATATGTGCATGTAATAAAAATTTCTGGTTGTTGTCTCCTTCCATGAAAGAGATGGAGCAAGCAAACAGTTTAATAAATAATGAGGTAGATTTAATCTGTAGAGATGACATTTTTTACTCCTGGCTCTTTCAAACTGGAACAGTCTCTTTCTTAATATTTCCCTCTGTCATCTTTCCACCCCCTTACTCTGAAACTGGAGGCAATATTCACTTTGATAGGCAGATACTTTTGAAACCTGTGAATGAGGAGAGCTAACTGTCACAGTTTTTACGGTATATTTTTCAGTAAAAGCAAGTGCAGGAAGTAAGATCCTCCTGAAAACTTATTAGAAGTAATAAAAGAGAAGTTCATTCTTTCCAGGTTGCTAGACTATCTGTGTGCCTGTCAGAAATAGGCAGGATGATTAGCATCCATCGTGTGCAGTCTGTTTTTTCATTCTTCCCTGGAGAACAGCATGAAAAAGGAGAATTTAACTTTGCTTTCTGGCATACTTTATACCATGCACATTGATATAAACAGAGTTCATAATGCTCCTCAGTATTGCTGGGAGATGAAACCATAGCCTCATACAAAACTACTATGGGACCAGATTTCTTTCACAGGGAAGCTCAAGACTGTGCCAAATATATACAGTTTTGTCTTTCAATGCCACCAAACAATCTGCATTTCCCAAATGTATGACCCTAAATCCAAGATCTTGACCTTGATTTGAAATTCTGTGAGAAGTCGGCATAGCATACGAAGAAGTGGAGAGAGGTACTCTGAAGAGCCTGTGCTATTGTGTAGAAGCATTCTAGCTTTCTGGAGTCAATAGCAACCATCTCAGACACAGCTTCATTTAATATAATGCAATAATATAATCTGAAGTACCACCAAAGGCTTCTGCCAAGATCATGCTGTTGTCTTCTAGGCTGGAAAGAAAACTAACTACCTAGAGGGCAGGAAGGGATCCCTCTGTGGAACTCTCCTTGCTTGCATCTTTAAGATGTCTTTGTTCTTCTCATGTTCCTACTCAGGCTGCAGTATTGTGCACCCTTCAGGTTCTAAAAGTCCTCCCACAGCAAGGACTCCCAAGTTTGAACAAGACAACTCTGGAATGTTGTGTAACATTTTATACCAGCTACTGCTAAAACCTTTTCAAAGGTCTAAAATTGGGGACCTTCACACTCAACCACATCTTCTTCCAAAATCGTCCGTTTTTCTTTTCTTTTTTTCCTACTTCACTCTGTTTTCCTTCTGGTTTATGTGCGGCCTTATGTATTTTCTTTTCCATTCATAGTCCTAATAGTTTTCAAAATCCATATTCTCATCATCTCAACAACAGAACTTTTTGCACTCCTCTCTTTCTGTACACCTTAATATCCAGTTCTACGTTTCTGCCAGTTTTCTTCCACATACCCTCTCTTCTCTGCCTGCTCGCAAAATCTCACATTCCTTTCAGGTTTTTGTGACCTTTCAGTTATCTTCCTTGTCTTTATGTGTCTTGCTCCTCTCCACAATGTAAACAATTTCTGTATTATAAGCTATTTGTTCAATACCATTTCCCTAAAATAAACATTGAGCAGTTACCAGCTGGCTCAGCTCCCTAGGATCTTTTCCTCATCCTGATTCTCAACAGCAATGCAGAAAAAAACTGTGGCAGTATGACTCCAAAGAGTACTCGAGTTTGTTTTGCTCAGGAGATTCAGGTGAGAGTCCAGAACTCCAGTGTTACACTTGTTGTGTGAACCAGAGAAGTTTTGAGTCTGGAGGCCACAACAAGACCCCACATATCTGCTCTGAGGCTGCTTAATTTTGAACATGGTAGTTGTGCAACTTATCTTTGAATTAAACCATACTTGTGATAAAATGTAAAATGCTTCCCTAAAAAGTTAGCAATACAGAAAAATGATATACAGATATGAACCTTGGAAATGAAGTTTGCAGCTGAGCCTACTCGATA
>NW_009953649.1:4106714-4181857 GCF_000747805.2 Chaetura pelagica
AATTATCAGATTGCTTAGGAATAGGGATAAATGCCAACACAGGTCTGGGCAGAAGGACCAACATCCATGTGAAAAGCATGTTTATTTCCCATCTAACTCAGACCCTTCCGCACACCTCCAATATATATACCCTTACTATTATTGCTAATAATTGTTTTATCAGAGTAGGTTTTTGTGATTAAAATGCAATACCAACTACCCATAACCAATCATACAGATTTGTGCCCTTTCCCCTCAGACTGAACTCAACTTTAACTGGAATTCACACAGGAAGATATCTTCTCTGTGAGGGAGGAATCTTTTCAAAGTTATCTAGCAGCATCAAACACAAAACAATGAAGTAGAACTCTCCTAAAAATATCATATAATATCTGAATTTATGTCAAAGGTAGAGATAGTAGCTTACATCATTTCAGCCTGGTTTGCATCAAGAACAGTATACAACAGTCAAGAAGTTCAGTATTTGTTTCCCTATCACTTCTCCAAGCATTCCAAGCAGGCACACCATTTCAACTTACCTGCTGCACCACTTTTTATTCATTAATTGATTTTACTTATTTGCAATAATGACACCTACTACTGGGAACTGTTCCTGCCATTTTGTTGGTTGACAATCTGTCAGGGATGTATCTAGTCCATTTTTAAACATCAATGTTGTTAGGCCTAAGGTGACCCTCCCTTCCCCAGGCACTGTTGAGAAACAATTTGTCTTGAAGGCCAAACTCACAGCACAGAGCTTTCTGCAGTCTCCGGATTTTGATGGCCGTCCGGTAGGCAGAGAAGCGTACATTGTTCAAGTCAGCTGTAATAGCAGAAACAGAAACATGAGCAGTCCTAAAAAGAGAGCTCAAATTTTTTCTTTCCATATACATTTTCATATTTTGGAAAAAGTCTGATAACCATCTCTTCTTTGCGATGAGTTAATAGGATATATCAGAACAAATAAAACTGAGAAGCTTGGACTTCAGTCCAATCCACTTGCAGGGAAAGTCTCCTGGCTCTGACAGTCCAGGGCCTGCAGAGATTGGCACACCAAAAATTCTGACACTATCTTGGCACACATAATACGTAGATATATAACAGAGTTTTACATACATTATGCAGTACTAAGCAGTTTCCAGAGAAGTGCTCAAATGCACTATGTTTCTTAAATAATTTAGACCTCCATCAGACAACATGTAAGAAACAGACAGCAGCAAAGGTCACAGTAACAGAGAAAAAAGGCATTTTAAGTCATTATTTCTATAGCAGGACTTTGTAAGCAGTGCTTTGAAAAGGACAGGCTGCTAGCAATAAGCTTTATTTTTTTCCTCACTTAACAGCATTATACTTTTTCATCCACTCATTAGAAAGGGAGATTTGCACAGTAAACGTAGGTGTTAGCATGGCATGTTGAAGTAAGTAGTGCAACAATACGGTCTACCCCTTACTGACAGAATATCTACTCTGATTTATTAGAAATATTAGTTCCCTGCAGACAAGGGTCCTGCTTTAAACACACAGCCTGCATCATTGGACAATCCCTCAGGGATTTAAAAGAAATAAACAAGATACTGCATTAAAGCAGTCAGAGCATATCGTTCAGAATGAAACTCACTGAAAGACAATAAACATTACATGGATCAAGGCAGTAAGTTTCTTGCAAAGTGTGTCTCATTGCTAAGTGGAACATGCCCTGTTATACACAGTTCATGGCAGGTCAGATGTGGTTAGTAGACAAATGCAGGCTTTTAGTCCTGGACCCACATAAGGATTTATTTTAAGAATGCACTCACCTAAGGACTGGAACAGCTCAGTCATTTTAGGATGATCCCAACAGGTTGTCTGTGTCTCATGACTACAAAGGAATGAGGCAAACAAAGTTTCAGGCAACACACATACACCCACACGTAACGCAAAGGACAAAAACCCAAAGATAATCTCATTTTCTGAGATTAAGTGGCAAGAAATCCCTCAGATCTTTAATTAAAATACATGATCCGTACCACTCAGCTCACTAATTTTTTAATCACAAAGCTAAACAATAGCCTACTATATTTAACAGTATTTATTTTTTATTTTAAGTCTAACTGTATCAGTTGGACTATGATTCTGAAGCTAGGAGGCACACTAATTAGGAAAAAAAGTAAATCTTCCTGTTACTGCAGCACAGTAAAATATTTATAAAAAACTTTAAAAGTAAAAAGCATTGAGGTTTTATTTTAGACTTCACTGCATATCTGAATACAGGTATCAGAACACATACAACAGTTTTAAACTTACCTTTAATGCATTAAATGGAAAGTCTGGTCAATCTTCAGACACCTGACTACTAGGTACCTTCATTTAGGGGTTGTGCTCACCTTACCCACCAGATAGCACTGCTGTTCAAATTCACCAAGGTATGACATGCAGCCATGGGGGTCAAAATGTGTATTATCTCAGGCCTACTAAAAATCTCCAATTCCCTTCTACAAGTCACATTTTACTTGTATTTCTGAATACTAATTTTTAGAATGATTGCACATTCTTGTCTCACAAATTCGAATTAGCTTTGTATGAAAATTAGAGAAACTGTATTTAAAAGACAATAGCACGCTCTTTAAAAGTTAATAATTAAATGAAACTACGCTAGGTTAGCAAATCTAACAATAACAATCTGAGAATAACACTTATTTCAACTGTATTTCTGTTTAAAAACTTTTTGTGCGCACACCTTTTTTTCACACATAGGTGTACTTACTTGTAAATAATTTCAAAAGGAACTTTGCCTTTAAAAGTAGCATCTTCGATTGGTATAAATGGCTGCAACTCAGTGAGTGCAGTAGAATTTATAATCTTTTTTGTTGTTGTTTTCCCCCTTATTGAGAAAACAAGGAAAACTGAAGTCTGTTATGCCAAGTGATGAAAAAAGAAAGGGGTAGAAGATCCCTGCTCCAAGGAGCTACAAAGACAGGACAGGTACCACGAAGGGGAAGCTGACTCCAAACAAAGTAAACGCTGAGGGCCCTTCCTTACATTACCTTTCAAGATACACTACTGGAGAGTGCATGCTTTGGATCTCTGCACAGGGGATATGATCCCCATTTTACATTCTGTACATCAGTCTGACCTTTCTAGTTCTGTGTCTGGTCTAGGTCTCCAGAGTCACCTTCTCTCTGCTGTTAGGCTTGACTCTGCCATGGGTCTTGCATATCTGGCACCATCACAACTTTGTGAGGTGTTCTTCATCGAAGTTTATACACAAAATCACATAGAATCACAGAATCCTAGGGGTTGGAAGGGACCTCGAAAGATCATCTAGTCCAACCCCCAGAATAATAAGAAATATGTATTTCTTATTAATACAGTAGGTATAAAATTGTTATTATTCCACACTAGGCAACTGGAAGGAGGGAAAAACTCTGAATATGGCTTAAATGTATATTCAAAACTGCATCTTCTGTTACATCTTGGCTGACTGAAATACTACAGCAAACCCTCCATAATTCAGAAGAACACTGCAGTACTTCTTTGCATCTGAATACATTTTTCCTGAACTAAAGCTTTTATTTGGTTTCAGTTTGATGACAATACCACATGAATTACGTTCACGTTCGTCACCATTTAACTCAGGTTCGACAACAATGCTCTCTCTCATTCCCTGCCTGGGTGGGAGGGGATCAAGGACAACGTTTCAAATTCTGACTGAGGTGGTCAAGGTGCTGACATGCTGAACTCCAAAGCTAAGGCATACAAGTATCTAAATGAGTGTTTTTGCAATTTCTAGAAAGACACTTTTAAAACAGCACTATGTGTATCCTTGTCCAAAAAAGTAATTTCAAAAACAAGTAGCTTGACAATTATTTCCCTGGAAGGGGAACACCAATAAATCATCATGAAGCCAGCAACAACAAAGAAGGGTCTGGTGCTGTGCCAAGGTAAAGGCAATTGACTGTCCAGCATTCTCAAAAACCCTGGTATAAAAAGATCCTTACAGTATATTAGAAAGAAGAACATATACTTCAGTAAACAGGTACAGAAAATGTAATATAGTAGTTCGTTCTGACCAACCTATCTAAAAGTCTCAAAACTAGTCCTGAAGCTGCCAAATACCTGCACTATCATCTTAAGCAGGATGCCATCAATACCATATTGACCATTTAAAATTGAATTATGTTGATGAAACCCATTGTGACTGCCTAGAAAAAAGGATCCAATATGTAGTCAGTGTAATACAACTTGTTTTAAGGAAATTGCTTTACCTCAGCTTCCCTGACCAAGAAATGCCTGCCCCAACAATAAACAACAAAACAACCCTAAGACTGGTGATCTTACTTTCAACTTTGTAAGTTAAAGGATCTCTTTGGATTTTCTGAGCAAAGACTTGACTAAAACCTTCAAACCTTCTATGTTAAAAGTAAAGGTAGGTGGGGATACTGTGACAGAAACTCTAAATATATGTATGTATGTATGCACATATGTATAAAAACACATTGCACTCTTTTAAATGCTGGAATATTAGGGCAAACACTACATGTAAACAACAAGCAGTTTACCTGAGTCAAGGCCTGTTTACTGCCTTAGAAACTATCATGTTAAAATTAGCCATGACTGTAAGAACTTTGCTGAATCGCAGCCTTTGTTTCTCAGTTCACTATTTTCTGACCATAAAAAATATGCTTCCATGAAGGAATCCATTTCCTGTTTGGGGGGTGCTGCAAGGATCTCACCTGGGAAGCCCTGCAGAAGTAGAAAGGTTTATTAGCAGCAAATGCCGCTCTACATAAACAACAATGGATCAATAGCAGAAGTTGATTTGAAATTCTTTTCTGGCAATGAATTGTTAAATTTTGCTAGGTCCAGAGACCTTAAGTGAATTTTAAAAAGTTAAATACTTGAATAAATCCTTGTGCTCTCCCCTCCCCAGCAAGAAATATACTGATATACTCCAGTATGCATCTGTAAAAGCCTAATGAGGATGTAGGCAGGTCTAATTGCAATTTAGATTCCAGCTTGTAAGAAACGTATAAACCCAAATGCAATTAATGAAAGCTGATATTACCAAACCTTTTCCTTAAACCAAGATTTAAGAACAAACAAGAGTTTCATTATGAAAAGTCTATGCTTAAATAGGTAGTTTCAGTAGCAGTTTTATCTGAAAGACTGAAGAACACTTTAATCATGACAACATGCCATGCAAAAATCTTATTTTTTATATTTTGTATGTGCTGGACATAAAGCAGAAAAAAGTGAAGCAAGTGAAGAAGATACCAAAAAACCTCTGTATCCTGCACTATCATCTTGTTTCTCCATTTAGTGTAGTAAGTACCTGAACAGCTAAATTTCCTCTTTAAAGAAAAAAGCACAGAACATTAAACGGATACCTAATAACGTAATTACCAGAAAATTGTTTATGTTTCTATTTTAATTTGAAATAAAAACACATTTTTTCAAGGCTGTGTATAGACTTAGGGGCTTTTAAAACTTATTACTCTGTTCTTTCATACTGCCACACGTGGCAGGCACTTGCCACTAGGTTTCCGTGAGAAAGGGAGTCCCCATGAACATCACCCGGTGGGAGAGAAAAAAGGTGAGAGTGAATCCCTTCATCCAGGTTTGTCCATAATTACCCAAAAGTCAGTACCACCTGACGGCTGCAAAAGGAAGACACAAGGTGAATGCGATGGTGCCAGCCTCATCCCAAAACACCTAGCAAGAAAGCACACATAATGGCTGAGCAATCCTGTACATGGTTCTAGCAGAGACAAGGAACGGGCTTAGAGTGAGCGAATTGCCCACTGACTCAACAGTCTGGTGAGGTCAAAGGAGGCAGCAACTCCACTGCCATGGCCAGTACTGCTTGTCCCACTGAATGTATTCCATGAAGATAGGCTTCATTTTTGAGACAGAAGATACCAAAGCCAGACTACACTGGGCAGAGCTGAGGGAAAAAAAAAACAAACCAAACCTGTAAATGTAAAGAGCTATAAAAAACTAGGGGAGAGGGGAGAAATCAGTCTCAACAGAGACATTTCTTAATATAAAATTTTGTTTTATAACAATTTCGTAATATGTAGGGATTTTTATGTGCACACAAATTGATTTTCACAGGAGGAAAAAAAATGGGTGTGCAGATAACCTTCCTATGCTACAAATAAAACTGTCAGAGAAGGCAATCATGTTATCAGGCACTCCAAAGAGGAGGCATGCAAGACAAAGTGCTTTCTGGTGATTTGGTTTGTAAAGCAGCTCTTCGAAATAAGATCTATCTTTCTCTGCTGTAGCTACAGTAGGGTTTTTTTGTTGTTGATGCAAGACTAATGCAAGTACATCAAGCACTGAGAGTTGTGCTCAGAAACTTTACAGTACTGAATGTCTGTAACAGATGAGACAGACTTGATGAAACTGGGGGAGATCTTCCTGACTGGGATCTCATAGTTCCTTTTTATGCAAGTTCATTACACAACAGCCTCTTTAAAAGTCTGCACTGCAGTAGCTACCAATGCCTAACAGTCACTGTCCAGTGAGTAAAAGCAGACTTGGATGCTGCCCTGCTCCTCTGACAATTTGCTCAGTAAGCAGAAATAACACACAAGACATCAGGCCTACAAGAACAAAGAAACTGGTAAACAAAAGACAACACACTTTATTTACATGTATTCTACATGTAAAAGTGAAAGATACTGTCCTTGGAGAAAATGACCAGAAATTGCTGAATTGCTTATTACCAGAGCTGTTAAAATAACTAAAGCAGCAACTAAAGCAGAATGCAATTCACTCACAGAAGCTCTCCAGTCATGTTCTGAAGACTTCTGGCCAAAGGGATTTTATTACATCATAAGGAGAGCTCAAACTTCATTCCTCTGGAAGCCATAACTTCAGTCCCAAGAGGCAATTAGGTCAAACTGAGTAGATTATTTTCACCATAGACAACAGGAAGCCTTCACACAAATCAGGCCTGCTAGCAGATATTAACTAAGAATGTGAAGAAATTACATTTTCTGTATTTCTCTATAGAACACACTCTGTAATGTAATGGAAAACTAAGCCTGCAGTGAAGCCAATGGAAATCTAAATTTAGAAGTATTTTGAAATTAAATAAAAAAATAATATTTTTAAATGATAACTAGAGAAAATACATGAGAAGGTTATAAATATTAGTCATCTTACTGAATTTGGAAAAGACTCATAACAAGCACATAACCAAACCAGTCTTCACTCTCTGTTACAACTACTGTGGCAGTTCTGTCCCAGGTTGCAGTGACACTTGCACCAAGGAGCACACCCTCTCTCACAAGTACTCCAATAGCTTCAGGAGGAACTGCTTGTAGAGTTAGGTGCTATTTACTTCGAGTGAAAGTGAACAACATTTGAGCTCATTATTCATCTTGCACATAGATGACAATGGGTAAAAAGAACTCTTCAAGGTTTACAGGAGCTGCAGTTATGAGCTTTTGTTCCACACGGTGGGTGGCATAAGAAGGGATTTTTGCTATGAATCACAGAATTTTGAATCACAGAATCCTTAGGGGTTGGAAGGGACCTCGAAAGATCATCTAGTCCAACCCCCCTGCCAGAGCAGGATGATGCAGAGCACATCACACAGGAATGTGTCCAGGCGGGTTTTGAATGTTTCCAGTGGAGACTCCAGAACCTCTCTGGGCAGCCTCTTCCAGTGCTCTGTCACTCTCACAGGAAAGAAGTTTTTTCTGATGCTTAAGTGGAACCTTCTATGTTCCAGTTTGCCCCCACTGCCATGACAGAAGTGAAAGGGTCTACAGGACAGGAACACAAAAGGGTGTGAAGATGTTACATCTTCCCATGTGGTTCAGTCAAGGAAGAATTAAACGTGTTTCACTGATTGAGCCACAGAAGAATTAATTCTGTGTTATTTTTGTTGTTGTTGCTGTATCAAAAGACTGTGTTATTTAAAGTGAGTGTCTCCTAAGGCTCTTCTGCCAAAACTTACGGACAAATATAAACCATGCAGCAAAACACACATCCATTAATAGATTATATGAAAAAACTGTGTAATTTCAAAAGTCTAAATATATTTGTGTAAATTTCACTAACTAAAAGTAAACATTATAACCATACAATATTCCAGATTTTAAAAACTATATACTAATGAAGTGCTCTAGAGCTTAAATTACAAACATTTACCCTTACAATCTGTTTCTTATCCATTATGTTTACTGGCAGCTTTCTAGCTATAATTGGCAAACTAATCAGCATTAAAAACACTTCCCAGTTGTAAATAAACAGCTGATCAACAGCACATCATTTAACTCATCATCTCTAGAAATATGAGAACAATCCTGTTGAAATTAACAGAGTAAGTTGTACATCTTCAGGTCTTTGAAGCTCCCCATAGAATTGTGGGGGAAAACAAACAAATATTTTTTAGCCTACAAGAAAGAAAACTAGAGACATGTTTGTGGGGCTTTTTTATCATTCCTTAGCATGGACAAGGCTGATGACTGTGTTGATAATCACTGGCAAACACCACCAGAACAGACACCGAAACAGTAACCTGGCATTATGCTAAGCAGCTTTCTGTTCCTGTAGTCATTTGCATAAAACATTAACTGAAATCAGGATCTTTACTGATCTCTAGTGAATCAACAGCACTCAGAACCTTGACTTTGCTGCCCTTGACAAATTTCAAAAGGTATAATAGATACTGTATATTTTCTTTTTCTTCTTTTTTCTTAAACCCTTTTTTTTGTGTGGTGAGAAAGAATGGACACAATTAATTGCATGGGTACTGTATACTAGAGGTTGATGGAGCAATTTATATGTAGATATTTTGAAATCCCTGCAGAGAAGCTGTACTATTGCACTTCAATAGAAAACAAAGACCAGCACAAGAACTGGTAATTAAAGAAACTGAAAAAATGAAACCTGTATTATCTCTTTCTGCAAATTGTATTTTATTTGTGCTTCTAAGAGAAATACTTAATACTTCTAAGAATGGGATTATGGATATAACTAGGAATAAGAAAAAAAAATAAATGTTTCCCAGTTCCATTAGTTCTCCCCCTTTCCCCCATGCAGGCATATATCAAACATCAGGAAAGATCTCATGAAGAGTCTTGAAAAAGATTGAGAAGCAGAAAGCATTTTATTCCATCCTCCATAAAGTTGAACATGATGTAAGAGGTGATAAAATGGGATTTCTAAGAACTTAGCGATGCCACCCACTTCGCAGGGTTACAGAGAAGCAACCAGGGTGACTCTGGATTTTGATATTGATCAGTTTAATGACTGCACCAAGAAATTGCTCTCCCTATGTAATGCCTTCCATGAGGGCATCATTAAACTCACTGTGACCCTTTCTGTATTACCCTTTTGTTTCTTCTGCACAGTACAAATACCTAATAATTTATAGCACTGAAAGGTACACAGCCGAAGAACACTGAAATCATAGTTAAAAGAACAGCAGTGAGAAATGCCAGGGTAATTATAATTTCTGCACATTCCTTCCAGTTCCTTGTGTATTTCTTAAAGGTGTTTAACAATCATACGATGTCTCCTGTATCCCTGTCTCTTTAAAATATTTTTATTGAAGTGGTATGTAAATATAGACTTTATTTTTTAAAATTTCTGTTATAGAGGCAAATTATGCCTTATTTGTGTGATTTAGATAGTTACAAATGAACAAAAGCAGAACACTCTCCTTATTAAAACTCAAATATTTTGCAAAAAAACCTATGAAATATGTATTCAATGGCATTGTTGCCAAATCTTTCTGTCTGAATTTCACACTTTCATTACCAGAAATGCGTAAGTGAATGCTGGGGTCTGATATGTTGTATCCCACTCCGTACTGCTCATGAGTTCAATTATCTTTTATAAAGTATGAAAGATGAAGTTCATTTTTTTTTTTCAACAGCATTGAGATTTTACAGATTCAGGTTTTCATTTATTGAATTCTACCACAACAGAGAAGACACAGACTACAGAAATACAGAAAATTCTATCAATTGCCATTAAGAAAACAAATCTGACAGTAGGCAAAAAGGACTAAAAATCCTATCAACAGAGGTAAAGCCATTTGGCAAATTTGTTTTATATAGTAAGACAATTCAAGAGCAGAAAGCTAAATCATGTGTGTAGGTTCAGTTCAGCCAAGTATCTGCCATAACTCAGAGCACATACACCTTGATAAACAATGAATTATAGCCAAGCAGAACAGTCACACCTTTCCAAACTGCCTGAAACCCAGACTGCATTTCTCTGAACTTAGGGAGCAGAGGAGTGTGTACAGTGGCTTTTTAATCTTTCATATGCTCCCATTACAGACGCTGGAAAGGGCTGACATCCCAACTACTAGTAAGCAGTCCAAAGCTATCATGGTGTGCTAGCACACTAAGGACATCTTTCTCTGAGCCACTCATCTCTATGCATGTAAGTGCTAGTTACTTCTGGCATCAGGAAACAAACAGAATAAATGCTGCTCATCTGAAAATACAGATGCTTTGCATCATTTCTACAGTCTCCTTACAAATTCATTGTTACCTAAAGTGCTTCCTCCTGCCTTCTCAGCTGCAGTTCCCCATATTTTTTTAAACTCAATTCTCTGTATGCAATAAAACTACAAAGAGTGCACTTGTTTTTTAAAATACTCCTCTTAACAGATGTACAACTGTACTATCATCCACAGCTAAGTCACTTTTGAATACATTTTACTTTCAAGAACACTCACAAAAAACAACTGATGAAATGAAGTAAAGGTATGAATTTATGCTTTTCTAAGAAGAATGTATGTTCTTATCCAGAATTAGTCTCATTTCAATTAGCATTTATTTCCCTTTCAAAAATATTTTTTTTTAAATTTTCATTTTTCAGCCACCAATCATTGAATTATACTTTTATTTTCCTCCTTCTGCTGTTTTTCTTCCTTAACCCATAAAATGAAAAACTGGCACCTCAACCTGAATATACAAGTCTTGCTGCAAAACCAGAAAATATCATTGTTCTTGAATGACCATTCAAGTTCAATACTGCTCCTTCTACTCATGATGTGTTGTACATCAAAGGCACATCATTCAACAAGGTTAATACAATTAAACAAAAAAGAAAATTAACTTAATCTTTGTCTCTTTCCCAGAATTTCTGTGTGCATAAAAAACCACCATTAAATCCAGGTGACTCTACTCCTGAATTGTATTTCAAAAGCTCATTTAATCACTCCAATCAACTAAGTTTTTTTGTCAACATTGTTTTCCTCTCTTTTTTAAACTATATCTCAAATTAGGGAGTAGATGCAGATTTAAAATAACCTTTGAAGATAAGACGACTTTCCAGCTTGACCATACCAAAACAAATCAAATTCCAAATAATCTCTTTCCTGCTTTATTTTCCATGACTCTGTTTTTTATCTAGCTGTTCCTGCTAAAATTGAATTTTAGATCAGTAAGCAAAAAGAAATAAAGGGAACTGCCAAGGTCAGCCTGCTTGTCAGACCATGGAGCTATTGAAATTCAGTGTTCCTCCTCAAGATTAAAAAAATAATAAAAATCCTACTGATTACATGTAACACTATTCTCCTCTTACAAGACAGAAGAATCAAGACATTGCTTCAGCAGCATATGTGATGTTGAAAGTAGGGAAAGATAACCAGAAAAGTCTTCTTTGAGATGCAGTAGTTATTTTCTGTTGACTCCATTAAAGCCAGTCTCAAACTAAACCAGTGGTCTCTGCTTCTACACAGACCTCAGCCCTCAAAGAACTTGCTAACACTTCTGAACCTTTATCAAACCTTCTGTGCAAGGCCATTAAAACAATTTCTGAGATCCTGGGGTTTTGTTTCTCAGCCCACAGTATCAGTGAGTACTTTGCCATCAAGTTCTGTACTTACAGGATTGCACCTAGTCCACACACTGGATAGACTTACTTTCTTCTGAACTAGTCACGATAAAAAAATATTTCTTGAAAACTGAAGGGAGATGCCCAAAAAAGGTACTATGAACTATGGAAAAAAGGATGTATGTATGAAAAAATTCAAGTTAAAAATATTTGCTTTGCTTAGCACAGATCAGAAGATCTTAGCCTGTTCCATTTGATGTGGTGCTAGGACCATTCTATCTCTATCCTCCAACTCTGAACGTACCCATGAGCTCTCCATGGACTCACAGATTTCCTTCAGCCTAAAATTAACTACTTTGAGTCTGGCTTACTATACACTGTACCTTAAACAATCATCTACCCTGACAAAAAAGTTATCCTTCCCTCAAAGGTGCAATATTTAACCTTTAAAGTATTGGCAAACAGTACATAAATAAATAGTGATAGGACATGGGCTAATGGTTTTAAACTGAGAGAGGGGAGATTTAGGTTAGATACTGGGAAGAAACTCTTCCCTATAAGGGTGGTGAGGAACTGGAATGGGTTGCCCAGGGAGGTTGTTGATGCCTCATCCCTGGAGTTTTTTAGGGGCAGGTTGGATGGAGTTTTGAGCAGCCTGGTCTAGTGGTAGGGATCCCTGCTCATGGCAGGGGGGTTGGAACTTGATGATCTTTGAGGTCCCTTCCAACCTTAATGATTCTATGGTTCTATGATTCTAAATGATGATGGAATGAGAAAACCCAAGTTATGGATTGCTCTGAGTATAACACATCAAAATCTCCATAACTAAGATTTCTTATTAGTTTTAAAATAAATAGCTTGACCATTCTGCTCAGTAATCAAGGTATTTGAACTATTTTTTCCAATATTTACACTAATTGTACATTTATATTAATATCAAGCATTATAAAAATTTCAATAAAGTGAAGAAAATGACAGAAAGACAATAAACACATCTATTTCTGAATTAATTTTGCACAAAAATGATGAATGGATTCTATAGATATTTGTTACCACTGTTCTGCTATAGGTTATAAGCTTTGTATTTTCAAATACATTATGTATTCAGCTGTTTTCCCTTTACAGGTAATACTCTGGATGAGACACACACATAAGAACAAGTCTAATTTGAATGTTGATACTACATTTCCCTGGAGCATCTTTGCTGCTTCCTATCTGAGTGGGGTTTTTAGTTAGGGTTTGTCAATGACTTATTTTGACATATTTCTAAATTATATAATATGCAAAGCAATAAACATGAAAAGATACAGCACATGCAGCATAATACTAAGTATTTGATAAATTCTCTAGTTACTACTTAGTACCTATGTTTTTCCACTACCTTATGGTGATAAGCCCCTTTGTTATTCTTAAGGAAAAAAAAAATCAAGGCAAACTTACTTGATATAATAGGGCACTTTGTTATGTGAAACAGATCTCTGCCATGGAAACTGTACTGAGGCTGAGGAAATAAAGAGAAGGTAATTATTAGAAAGCATCTGCCAAAAAAATCCAACTGTCTTTATTTTATTTATTTTACAATTAAAGCAGCTATAATAAATTAAATGGAAACAAATTTTCCCAGACAGCTTCTAGTAATTAGAAAAACAGCTGGAGAAAATGACAACAATCTATCAAGATGATACTAGGCATCTATTTAATGCTGGGAAAAAAACACAACCCTAATGTGGTGATTCTACTTCAAAGAAAGATAATAAATTCTGAGCAAGAATGCTATCCATCCAGGTGAAATGGAGACACTGGTTTTCCTACCTCCATAGAATTATTATCAGTTCAAGCTTTGAAAATAAATGCTTCCACTACTCTAATTAATGCTCCACAACAGAACAAAACAGAGAAATATAAATCTTATTTTTATTAGTTGCAACTCTTAGCTCCTACTTCCAACTCAAATTAATATTGATTAACACTCTGTGACCCACAGAAAGGCATTAAAAATTGCCTTTGCACTCGCTGCTGAACAGAGCAATCTGTGCAGAATTTATGCAAGTATGACACATCAACAGATATCATCCATAACATCAAGAAGCCTCCTGCACACTGAGTTGCAAAAGGCATGAAATCATACATGACATTACAACTCTGCTTATGTAAAGACACCAGGAGATAAAACAGGAAAAAACATTTAGGCCAACAGGACTGCTGGTGCACAACTTCAAAGCAGCAATTTACTGAAGAACCATAGGTACATATACATACTGCCAGAAATTCCCAGACTAGTGCCTGGTTAATTAGGGTTTTATCACAGAATAAACTCAATTCACTAGATTCACTGTAGAAGCAGAGATTGAAAGAACAGGTAGAAATAACTGAGCATCACAAAGGGATGAATTTGTAATGTACACTTGCTGACACTTCCAAAACAGACTGCCTACTCTTAGGTGCTAACACCCTTGTTTAAAAACCTGGTAAAATAAGACATAGCTTTGATCCACATTGGATCTCTTAGTAATTAAAGTCTCAATTAATGTAATTTTCTACAAGCACAGGCTTCTTTAGAGCTCATCCTTCTTTGCAAAAAAAAAAATCAATTTGAAAGTAACTCTCTCCTCTTCCCCTAAGACCTCTAAGGCTGCATCAAAGACTCAGCAGTTTTGTAAGCCTCACAGGCTGGTGTTGCTGCAGAGAGAGAGGCAGGTCTTGCCCTGCTCACAGCTGGCTGTTCCCTGAACAGTTTAATAATTGTGACCTCTTCATGGACCTCACAAAATTTCATGGCTTATAATTTAACAACCATTCATATATTGAAAAGACAGATTAAGGAAGATTAGGAAGAATATTTGGGAAGCTACAGGAACCAAATAAACCACATTATTCACTGGAAAACATAGAGAAAATTCCATATAACTATTTAAAAAATAAAAGAACATTTGCAATAACTGGGTAGGTAGTCACCTGGCAAAGAAAAAGCATAGCAAAGGCTAAATACTCAGATGTAGATAACTAAATATTCTTTAGTATTGCAATTTGGCACCCATGATGGCTCTGGTATTACTACACTAATTATGTCAGCTAACTGAAGAAAAATTGGCCACAATTTGCTTAGGTACGATTTATGTGCTATTACAGACTACAGGTACTCTGCACTGACACAGACATTGACTAAACAACAAAATAAATTAAATTGTTAATTATTACAGAAAAAATCATACTCTGTTTATCTGGGAACAATCTTTTGCTCTCTTATTACAGAGGAGATTGTACAATTACATGGATAAAATGATCACTAAATAGAAAAGATGCAAGTACGGGTCTCAAGATGAAGTGATGCAGGTTTGCTTTCCCCACTCCTTTATTAGAATTTCCAGGAATGTATGACATTCATTACCAACACCTAAAGATTCTAGATCAGCCACAGCTCTGACTTTGGAGCAAACAGAGGACAAAGAATGAAGGAACCACAGGCACAACCATAACTCAGTAAAATATTGCAGTGATCCTGAGGGGAAGCTGAAGATGAAACATCCCTATAAAAACAAGGAGGTAGATAACACAGAACAGTAATTTCCTGTTCCTCAAGCCACAGGTAAAAATGGAGCAAAGAGCAGTCAGTGTTTGAGAAAGCAGTTGTATCTCACATGCATCTATCAATTCAAATAACTTACTGGAAAGAAAGTGCTGTGATGCAGGTCCAAAATCTCGGTGTGCCTCCTGTAACTGTTTAAGGCGATCCTCTACAGACACCTACACGTAAACACACATACACAAAATTCACATTGCATTTTCTCTGTAACACCAGGTCCATGACAATAAACCCAATTGTTTACATTCATTTTTAGTTCACTGAATTTCAGTTGTCTATGTGTCATAGCACTTATTTGACACCCAGCTACTGAAGGATACTGTTTTGATTTATAAAAGTCATAGAATTACAGAATTATTTGGGCTGGAAGGGAACTTAAAGATCACCTAGTTCCAAGCCCCCTGCATGGGCAGGGACACCTCCCACTGGATGAGGCCCTGGATACTTCCGGGGAGGCTTTGACAATTCTTGAAGTGTTCCTTATTATCTTTGTTCCTTTCTGAAATAAATTACTTGGATACCTGCAGTGTTCTCATGAGTACTGCAGACGAATAACGAACAATAGTCATTTCATGATGACCATAGTTGACAGCTGAAGTTTCTGACCTCACAACCTTTCCCTTATCCATATTTCCATAGTCAGCAGGTCTGACTGACTGTATTGATCTCTCAGCTGTCTTTCCAGTATGGAACCATTTTGGAAGATACTGCTTCACTGGCTGACATGATTCGACTGGTTTATTAACTGAAACTGCATTAGCACACCCAGCAGCAGTCTGAAGTTTGGCTGCTTAGTTCTCTCAATTTGAGAGGAGTGCAGAAAATAAAACAAAAAAACAACCTACTACCAAATTACATTAGGAAAGGGAAGGACCAATATGACTCATTAATAGTTGCTCCTGAGGGACAAAACTAAGTCAAAGCTACTAGCCCAGAAGCTGATGTCCAGGATTTGAAAAGTCAGTCCCACTACCCCCAGGGGTGACATCCTCCATCCTTCCCTCAGTTCTTTCAGACATTCAATATCACCAATAGAAACCAGGTCAAGAAATAAATAGTAGCTGAATCCAAATAAGCATTTCCTAGAGGAAAATTAGAGTGAGAAAGTGCAAAAAAAAAAAAAGATAAATGAACTTTAACTGATGTAAGAAACTTTATTAAACTATTTACTGTGAAAATGTGCATGAGCTTGAACTGTAATCAGTCACATTGATTTACATTTCTCAGACCATTTAAGTACAATAACAATAACTAAGCAGTATTAATCTCTCTCACAGCATACCCTCTTCTGTTGTATAACACTAAACCTGCTATTGCTCACACCTTGTTATAGCACTACTAATACTTCAGTCACTTTAACTGAAATTCCCTGCAGAAACTGAACATTCAAAACCAAAACAAAACAGCTTTCACAAGAAACTGGAAACACAACAGAAATAAGTACACCAGTTTTCAGTAACAATGATTCATGTAGTAAAAATACTGCTATAAGACATAAAAAAAGCATGCAGCAGTAGTTCCCACTAGTCTCCAGAGATTAATGCAGATTACTCCTGAATGAGTAAACCGCTGAGACAGCTTGACAGGAGTTTTTGGTCAAGCCACATAAGGAAAGACAGCTCTCTTGCTTGCTTTGGTACTACTAAAGTAATACCTTAAAGACAGAAATAATGAACAAATGGCAATAATGCGTCTTTGAAGAGAACAAAAAGGAGTGAGAAGCATTCCTCTCCCCCCCACCACCTACTGCACACATTCAGAAGAATACCTGTAAAAGTTTCCAACGCATATTAAGATCATCCAATTGACGAGACATCTTTAGTGATGGGTAAAGATCAAGTGGAGACAGCTGACTGGACAAATCATTCACTGTTTTGACTTTCAGGTTGATGGGAGCAATTTCTTCTCTAAAAGCCTAGAAGAGTAAGAAGCATATATCTTTTTTTAATGGACATCTGAGTAGCACAAAAGCCAATGTAAACTCAACGTGGTGATGACTGGCTCAATGGGGAGGCTTAACTTTAACAACTGTAAGCAACTGTGAGTTCTCCAGTAATGACAAGTCCATTCACGTCAATATTTTCAGTAAATCCTTTATATCCATCATTAGAGAAAAACAGTATGAAATTTACCCAAATGCCCATATCCAAGCTGCACCCCTAAATCTATTTCCATAAGGGTTTTAGTGGTGTAATTTGACTTTAGAGCTTTTATTTCAAAAAAGAAATATGCAATGCTCTATCAGGAGCTTTTAACAATATATAACCTGTCTAATGCTCATAAGAAAAAAATGTGTTCAGTAACTACAGTTTTCCAGTATTAAGCAGCTGACAAAAATTCAACTTAAGAACTATTATTGAATCAGTAAAGCATGAAGGAATGTATCTTCTAAGGAAAAGGAGTACTGTGGTTTACCTAATTAGAACAGTAGAGTAAAACTATTACAAAGATTGAAAAAAGAAAAAGGCTGTTGAATCAAATAGAACAGTATTAAGACAAAATTGATGCAAGTTTTAACTACAGTTGAGAAGATGTATCAACTGTCTCTCTTGCTGCGAGCAGTTAATTGTGCAATCATATAAATGGCCTGATAAGACATCACGAAACAAGCTAAAAATAACTGGGGAAAAAAAATACTTGCTTTGGACAATTCAATTATTTACCTCCCTTCAAAATGTCTCTCATTACACCCAGGAACAGAAGGCACCTACTGGCAAGAAGGAAGCATTTGTTTTCTGGACAGGCAGCAGGTCCCTCTTACTTCGGCAGCTGTTTCAGTTTTCCCACAGCAATGAAAATCTAAAAGATTCTACTTTACACTTTTCTTTACAGAAAAAGCCATCAAGACATGACAAATTGCTTCTTAACATTAGACAAAAACACCTATTCAGCATCAGCATCTTCATGCTTGCTTTAGTATCTATATTAAAATGTAGGGGTGGGGGAAGGAAAGGCATTAGTCTTCTCAAATCAACAGTAGTCTGGACATAAATCAGCCTTGACTGCCTTTGTTCTTAAGATTTTGGTTCCATTAAACCTGAAAGTAACAACAAAATTTGAAGAATGAGAATTATTTTATTGATACAAGTGAACTAAGGCAGCCTGTGTTAATTTCAGGTGATTGCACACGTTGCGTATAAATAATTTGGTTGCAGACCAGGGCTCTTCATTCTTCTAACACCAGTGTCCTGTCTGAAGACCTGGATGGCCAGGTACATGACCCCAGGTTTCTCTAATGTTTTGCCATATTAATTCTTGAGTTTGAAAACTAATGAGTTGTGTTTGTGAAACAGAAGATCAGTGATAAACGCTACATTTGCCTGAAACAGCAATTTCCTCTATCTACTTGTGCATACTTACATGTTCTCCTGGAATCCCTGATATCCAGACACTACCCCAAGCACTGTGCTGTTTCCAGTCAGGTTTCCTGGACAATGTGAGCTATTAGAAGGTATTCCTTCTTTGGGAAGCTCTGCATTACTCCAACCTATGCAGCTAAGCAAGGGATGACTACTACCCTTTATGAGCAGCCATGCCTTGGGGTGCTGAGCCCTGCATGGATGCCCTGGGACCCTGGCTGCAAGAGCTGATGTGCCCATGAGAATATTATACATAAGTGTGTGTTCTTCACTTCGAAATAACCCTGAAGAGAAGCCAGGCTAAAGTAAAAGGACACATAAATACTCACTCACACAAGCTAAAATAGATAACAGGTACGTGAAGTTTCTGGAAGTTAAGGAACAGAAGTTGAAACTATGTCTATATTCCTGCGTGACCGAAAGAGCTCTAAATGTTTTTCTAAGAAGAAAGCTATACATGATAGCCCAACAGAGCTGACAGTTCACCACTACAAAAAGGAGGGGTGACTACTGTCAACTGCTGGGATAATAATTGACTCAGCTCACTCATTCTCCAGTGCCTAGGTAAAGCTCCAAACACACCCATGGCCTAACTATGGATTAGATAGTACTTTTAGGAGGAAAATATTTAAATCCTAGAACACCATGTTTTTTTCATTTCCTGAACATTATATTCTGTACACATCTGTAGCTTGCTGATCACATGTGGTTATACAATCACAGTTGACGCAATGAATGTGGCAAAGTATTGGACTTCCTTTGAAATCTCAGATCTAGTCTTTAAAGAGAACTTTAAACCGTACGTAAAAATTTAAGTACACAGTGTATACATTTCTAACATGTCTAGGGGTAGAAGAATGGTGGGGTCTGACTCTCACACAAGTTAGTATTTCCCAGGAGTTCCACACTTACTGTAGTTTTCTCAATGTGGTCTGGTAATGAATCTATGAGCAAGTCTCCCACTGGCTTCCAGGCATTCCTCACGTTTTCAGCCTCCTTCAAGTCAGCGTCGAGGTCATCCATGGCACACTGCAAGTCTTTCAGTTTTTCTAATGCTTTGTCTACTTGCTTCTGCCAGATACTGGCACTGGCATTTAGGTTCTCCCACTTCTCTTTTACCTCTGATGACTGCTTACGCATAGCTTTGGCAACCCTCATGGCTTTCTCCTCAGGAGTCAACTCTGCAGAAGGAAAGAAAAGTTACAGTTTGTTTGTTTGTTTTCTCTTATTCATGTCATTCAACATACAGTGCTTCTGAGGTACAAACTCAAGCAGTAAGTCCAGTCAACTGATGATTTATTGAAGTAGGTACGAGGTAGAAGAAAGCCCACTTTTCCCTAAGTGAAGTAAACCTTAATCACTTCTCATGACAAATAAAGCTTGATCAGAAGACAGGAAACTCTTCCTGACTTCCATGTATTATGATATCCACAATGCAATGGCAGCTTACTGCTGGTTTGTTACTTTTGGAGGTAAAGGAGGAAATAAAAGATTATTCTTCTCTACTGGAAACTGATACAGGGAATTGGGGACCATTTCACGTAGAAAGAAAAAGAACAGTGCTTTATTCCTGGGTCACTTGCCATCACCTATCACTCTACCTCCAGGCTGTCTCCTCTCTTCCTATTCCCTAGCAAAAACCAAGGTCTACTGAGTAACATGTGGCGAGTAGTTCTGCAGATCTGCACATCCATTTTTCTGTGTTAACACCAAAGTCCTAAAAGGCTGTCTTAGACAGCTTTTGAAAGGCTAAAAATGGTCAATGAACATGTCTGAAAAAGAGCCAAACTTATCATGAACTGTTTCTCACAAATTTCAAGTTTACATGTCTAAATTCCATACAATCCATCAACCATGGTAATCCTATTCAGGTTAGTAAAATGTGCCACTGAATAAGCAAAGCCAAAATGGGTGCACACACAACCTCAGGATGTAGTCACAGGAGATTATATTAATATTTCAGTAAAATGCTTATATTTAAATCCCCAGTCCCTGCTAAGTCTGCCAGACACTGGAGAGAACTCCACATCCCAGACATGCCTCAGCCCTCTTTGACAACACAAATTGAATCAGCTGGTGGCTCCACAACATATAATTTCTGCAAACCAGGTGGTCTATCAATAAAAGACTATGCTACCTTTCCTGGGTCTTCAGTTTGAGACTGAGCAAGACCCAGACAGTCAGAAAGTTAAAAAGAAAAACCAAAGACATCCCCACCAGCAGGTCCTGCTGCCATTTGGCAGGGACCTTGCTGAAAAAAGTCATGGGTAGCTTCCATTCACTAGGGAAGTTACTTCAGTAATTACAAACAAACAAAGCCAGTCTCAGAGGACTCCTCCTCTATGTAACAATCTTGTTTTATCTGCAGGCAAAGAACTAAGCAGGGGAAACTTGATATAATGCACAAACCAGAGAACAAAAAAGGGGAAGAGACAGGGTATACACAGAAACTAAGCCAACTGGCCTCCTATTCACTCCTATATGAAACCCTTATAAAAGGTTTATGACAGTATTTTTTGAGATTAAAATTCAAGTGTTGTCTATGAATAAACTATACACAATCAAGCAAAGATGAAAGCAACACCATTTTTGTCAGAATTCAATAGTGATACGCTGTCTTTAAATTCATTATAACTGATTAAGCTTGGAATTGCCAAGTTGGGGGAAGAGGGTGAGAGGGGAACATGCAAAAAATGGGGGGAGGAACCTTTCTGCTTTTCGCAGGCTAGATGACTGTCAAAGTAAATGCACTGTTTTGGTGCAAAAGTTCTTTTACTATGCCTCTGGGCACAGTATTTTCCCATAGCACCCAATATAGGAAAATATATTGCAAGCAATTAATACTAAATGAATCATTAGAACAGATCCACGTTGTTGCGGAGAAAGGCAGGCACATTTTTCCCAGATGTAAAAGAAACAGGGAGTTGTTTGGATTAAAAACAGAGCTTTTGCCCAACAATTCCACATATTTATTATTTTTTTCAAGTTTTTTTCAATCTTGTTAGCCCATATTAGTCCATACATGCTAGACTACAAATACCAGAAGAGTCTGGTGAAGAGGATGTTGGCAAATGATCGAGTATTGCCCAAAAGCACAAGGCAACTTGCTAAAAAGTGGTTGCATAAGAGAAAAAACACCACCAATGATAACCAAAGAACAATGGGAGGCAAGGAAAGGCAACAAAAGCCTAGGTCACCAAAAGAAGAGTCAAATACCTAGGTTGTAGGTTGCAGAGCATTTTTTGACTTCTAGAATTAGACAAGCTCTTTTAATTAAAAGAACCATTTGGAGAAAGAGAGGAGCTGAGAAGGGCAAAAGAAATGTTGAATTTACAAATGTATTTCAGTGACTTGCTGGGTGTCATAAGCTATCACATGAGCATTCCTCACGTGCACTGTCTGCAAAGGCAGAGGCAAGTCAGGCTTAGGGATGCCACAATGGCAAGAGGGCACTTCAGAAGAATTTGGGGAGGAATAGTTGTGACAAAAACTTGCAATGCTTAACTAGATGCAAAGGGATATAAATTATGCATGTAGCTCTGGGATATAGAGACATGGCAGTAACCTACAATTTACAATACTGACAGACCAGAATAAAGATGAAGACCAAAGATAGGCTATGATAAATTATACCTTGTCTCTGGCATTCCAGCAATTCATAGCAGAATAAGCTACATGATAGGACAACAAAGTTCTGGGGTGATCTTTACCCCAGGCTTCACAACACATTTTAGAAAAAGGAAAAGATATAAAGCTTAAGATCTAAGAAAAAAACAAACAAAAAAAACCTTTCAGATAAGTTTAATCTTAAAAAAAACAACAGCTACAAATTGTTTACTTATAGGTATCAACCAAGTTGCTACTGGAAGTAATTTTCAAATTAATCACTGACAAGAAAAATAACATACCACTGATGAATGAATAAGAGTCCACTACAGTTCAATGACTGAGGGTCTGTGAACAATGTAGGAGCCAAGCTAAACTGCAGCATGCAGAAAACCTGCATCTAGTGGCAGAGGTTCAGTATCATAGAATGCCTCAACTCATGAGGTATCCTATGATATCCTATGTTACAACTATAGATTGCATAGATTGTATAGATTCCAGGCCTCAGGAATAGAAGTTGCAGGAGTTCAAATGAGGATTAAGAGAGCAGCTGGAATTAGAACACTTTAAAGAAGTAAAGGGAATACTGAGCTTCATTGAAAGGGGACAGAAAATAATAGAATCATAGAACACCAAGTTGGAAGAGACCTCAAGGATCATATGGTAAAACCTTTTTAGGTAATGCTATAGTTTATAATGAGATAGCTCAGCACCCTGCCAAACTGAGACTGTCCAGCACGGGAGAATCTACCATTCCCTTTCCAGCCTCTTTTGTTGGCATCTTGAATGTATGAATATAGGGTACACTATGCCCAGAAACTGGATTCAGTAGAAGTTACATTTGTGCAAAGCTGCAATCTGCCATTTTTTATCCAACATCATGTATTTTCATCATCCTTTACCTGCTACCAGAGCCAAAACCTAACAATTTTGCAGGAAGTTGGAAGGACTTAACCATTCTAAACTAGGCAGGTCATTTAAAATGATCAGTCACTGACAAGGGACATGCTGGAAGCTTTAGTAAGAGTTGAAGATCTTGCAAAACATTTGGACTGTCTATAAAGATACTGACGTGAGAGATTCAATGAATGCTTCTTGCTTCAGTGGAAGCAATAAGGAAAAAAGTGGCTGTAGCAATAAGTACGAATTGAAAAGGTAAACAGCAGCCTGACTTTATTTGTCTGGCCAGCTAAAAAAAGGCAGCTTTATTCATGATAAACTACACACATATTTAGGGAGGAAAAAAAATTCCAGATTGACTGGGGTGATACAAGTATCACAACAGAAATGAAAACTGAAACACCTTTGAAGACCTTTTATCAAATCAGCATAACTGTGTAAGGGTATCTGCCACAGATTTTCTTTGAAGAACATTAACTCATTGCAAGACTGCTTTATTTTACAAAAGCCTTGGAAGTGCTTGCAAACTTGCCCTAAAAAGACATTTACTAGAGAAATAAAGCAAAACACACATTTTTATGAGCGATAAAAGCATTCTGCATCTATTCATTTAAAAAAAGAAATACATCTTGTATAACTTCATGTTTTCCATCATGAAAACCCAACTCATTAATGAGCAACACACTACTTTTTTCCAAGCAGATAACATATTCCCCAAGATACTGATTGCATAGCATAGAATGGTAAACCTCATTAAAAAAAAGTCTTCACGTATATTCTATGAATTTGGAATTTGTTTCATCAGTCTGTTGTTACCTATGCTTGCAGACAGAGTTCCTTTTTGCTGGGAAAAAAAGGTACACAGCGGTTGTTGCCTTTTTGTCCCCACTTAGTATAAAGTCTTCACATGATCAGCCACCTCCCCCCCGCCCCTTGTTGTTGTTTTTTTTCTTCATGGTACTTATTACATTTTTTTTACTTCAGCAGCTGTTCAGAAAGTAAGAAAAGCCTATATTCACTGGACCACCTGTTTACCAGAGAGGAAAGATATTAACCAACCTTGCAGTCATGAAGAAAGAGAAGAAAAAATGTCTGCTTCTGTAGTGGAAAAAACCTAGATTTTAAAATAGCATTTTTGGTCACAAACAAAACAATGAAAGCAACAATGGTTTTTCTGTGCTCTAGCAGAGACAGTGCCATGGAAGCGAAACTTTCAAGCCTGAACTTAACAGCATATAAATTCCTTACATGCTTACATCTATGGAGAACACTTCCCTGGGAAAGTTACCAGTGAAGAAAATTCCTCTTGCTTAAGAATTTATTTTAGATCTCTCAAATTATTTCTTGCTCTAGCAGTTTTGATTCTAAGCAACTTTTCTCGATCCTCATTATGTGGACTTGAACTTGTGATCTTTTTCCATCTTGCCAAAATTACACTATTTTCTTCTCACTTTTGCTATATTCTTCATAAAATATACTAGAACTGGAGCTGACCTCATGCCTTCTGGCTCTCCCAGTATGTCAAATGTTGTGCCTTCCTTGGCTCAATCAATCTTTGCAGCAAAAAGCAATGGGTGACACAGCACTGTAATCATTATGAACACTTTCAGAG
Organism: Chaetura pelagica; assembly: GCF_000747805.2. NCBI lineage: Eukaryota > Metazoa > Chordata > Aves > Apodiformes > Apodidae > Chaetura > Chaetura pelagica. The sequence goes on from NW_009953649.1 coordinate 4,131,547, forward strand.
CATTGAAACAGACAGAACGGCACATTGTCAGACTCCTAAGCAGAAGAACCAAAAGCACTGCTACAGCTGCAGGATGAAGTCTTTAGAGCTGCTCCAGTGAAAGCATTCTCTGCCTCTCTGAAAACCTGGAAAAAAACTTAGGTCTGATGGGATGGGAATAGGAAGTTTAAAGAATAAACAGCAATTGGTTAATGTGGAAACAGAGCAATTAGTAATATTCCAAGTATGCAAGCATAACCCAGAATGTCACCTTTTCTTCCATTCAATTATTTACGGCATATGTAGTCGAAACAAAGAAAAAGCACAGCCATTTTCATGTTAGTCCATTGAGGTTTTCTTCTATCAAAACGGAAAGTTTTTCAACCCCCAAAAAATATAATTAAATAATGAATGAAAAAAAACTCTGCAAGACAAAAGACAAATTACCTTTGGTCTGCAGAAGACAGATTGCAAAAGCAGAGAAAATGAAAGCTGTTAACCTCATGTATAATGAACGCGTCTGGAAAGCGCCCAGAGTATGGGCTTCAGTTAGAGACTAATGAGAACAATGCTAGCAAATATTCATATCTGATAATGGTTGTTGATACGTCCTTTTGGGTGCTGGTGGGGAAGACATAGAAGGATGAAACAAAGAGAAAACAGCTTCTAGTTAAAAGAGATAAGTAAGTGTCTATCTCCAGAATACTACAGATCACAGCAATCCTGAGAACCATGCGTTTATGTAGCATAACCAGTATAATTTGTCAATATTATTAAAACACATATAAATATTTTCCACTAAAATAGGCCACCATTTTGTAACAAATGGTGTGATCCAATGAAAGTTCACAATACTTTTGCCTAGTGGCAGTCCAAAGTTTCTGTTGCTCCAGGAAAACAAACCAGGTATGAATTCCATTTTAGTCTGCTCCTGCCACAAAACCAGAAAAATCCAAATATAACAGCACTGTCATGGCACCCCAAGCTACCATGCCTTCTTCCAATTTCTGTTGAAGGCAGAGCACTAACAGAGAGAAGGCTATCACCACTGTTTCCCAGTTACTGTAGGTAAGCAAGGAATCAATCCTATGTTTCTTCCCAAAACACTGTTGACTGCAGACTGTAACAGGCCATTTGCTTCTTTCAAGGATCAATGAAGATTTTTTTCTGGCACAGTACATATGGCAGATAGTACCTCACAGCAAGGCTGCAGGAGACACACATACATCCTCGAACTGCATTTCAAAACAAAACAAAGGCACCTATTTTATTCCAAAACAATACAAAAACAGAAAATGGAGACAAGTCTGACTTGATGTCATCCTATTACAGCAAGACACTATTTTAACACATCCATGTTCTCAGCCTTTTGTGAACCTTATAAGTAAGTTTCCTCAGCCTGTTTTCTCTTTTTGTTTAATATTCTGCAGTTTCCAGTGTGCTTTCCTGAGGCTCATTTACAATGTTCTTCAGCTATGTTTACTCTAGAGGTTAAGAAAGGAATTTTCTTTCAAACAAGGTCCTAACTTCTGACATCCATCAGTCATCTGCAGTGCTAGTTGCATAACTGAGAATTCTCTTGCAGATAAAGCTGTAATGATTTCTGGAGTCTTTAAAATAAGGCAATAATTAAACTTAAAGAACATGGCTTCCACCCGGGAAGCATCCTGTTCTTCAGCTAAAACCAGGCCATAACATGGCATACAGGTCAAGACTGAATGTAACTCTGTTTATACCCTGAGGTCTTCATGGTTAAAAAAAAAATCAATAATAAAATTAACCACTATGGTCTCAAGGCCAGCCTTTTTCCAATACTCAGCTGTTAAAAACTCAGGCTGAAAACTCCTCTAAGTTTGCATCACAACACCACCTAGCAAACAGAAACCACTTCCTTCAACTTTACAAAAAGAACTCCAAGCAGGCAACCATGTAGGCTCTACAGGAAGAAATCCAAGGCTCTATCCAGGTGGACTAAACTTGTAGGGTGACTAAGAGATGTATTTAAAAAAAAAGATATACACTTAGTTTGAGATTCTCTCTCGTGTAACTGCAGGTTTCTCGCATCTTATTAAGAAAGTCTCAAAAGTCACAAGCGAATGAGCTCCAACTGAAACAGAGGCAGCAATGTCCAAAGTAGTGTAAGAAGTATATGGGCATGATTCCACTAACATCCAGTGGGCCACGACCTTTTCATTCTCCTAAGCACTTCTAATTTTCACACTCAAGACTTCATAGTCAACCCAGCTCTATAGAAGAACAAAAAAAAAATATTCCAGCTGAGTGTGACAGCTACCAGACAGGCACAATTGGCTGGGAGTAGAAATGCTGCCTGCTATATACATTAGAAAACAGTAAATTGCCTATTTCCTTGCTAAGATGAAAAAATGTGGCAGAAAATTTATCTGAATGTGTTCACTGGCAGGAAGTAAAGTTCAACTTTATGTCTGAAACGGGTGACTAGGTTGTGTGTCCACAAGTCTAAAGTATATGCATATAATTCACTGGCACCTATTAATATATTTATCTTAAAACACAGATGTAATTTATGGGGTTTTCTACTCTTTCATAACAGATGGTAAATACTTAATTTTAAACAATGCATTTATGACAACAACCTTTGCTACCAAATAACAGCTTTCAAAGCTTGGAATCTGATTGTCATAAGAAAACAAGAATCTACTGCTGCACTTTGACAATACTGCTGACTCCTGGAAACATGCACTATTGCAGTGAGAATCAGTGAAGTGGCCTCTGGTAACCTGCTAGGGTGTTAGTTTATCCTGTCCTCTAAAAAATTGTCTCTACTCTCTGACTACATCAGTGGAGTTTTAAGGACAGATTTTCAGCAAAGTTATATGGTTGGGTCATAGAAACCTGGAGACAGAAAATACTGTTTCTGCTTTCCTTCATGTTTCCCATGGCCTATAACTTTACTAATAGTACAGAGACCTAAGAAGCCATCTGCAACTATGCCACAGAGAATTATAGTTAACATTTTTAGATCTAAGTTTTCTCCTATACCATGGACAAGTAACAACAAATCTAAAAATATTATGATTTCCAACGTCCTTATCCTAGTCCATCTACAAAATTCAGCAGCTGGATATTTTCTGACCTGTTTTTGAATGTAAGTTTCTTCGTGGTTCCTCAGGCCCCTCAATTGGTTGGTCAGCAAGGAAAACTCGTGCCTGGTCCACAGCGTTGAGAATGGTTTGCTCTTTGTCCTTCAGTTCATGCCTCAGTGCCTTTAGGGAAGGGAAAGAAGAAAGCCATTTATAACTTCATCTTGTGAACAACAAAATGCTACATCATTCCTCTGTTTTAATCTCTCTCTACCAGACCTGTCTAATGAGTAATAGACAACATGTCATTCAGAATGAAAGATAAAATGTAAATTTTACAAAACAGAGATGGCAAGAAATTAATTAAGGTTAGAAAGGTAAACTTTATAGAACTGAGTTGAAGAACTAAACACAAGAAAGATGATGTTGGTAGGTTTTTAAAACACTCACCTAACAGAAACAGACACTACTACATTCAACTTCTAAAAAAAAAGTAAAATTAAAGGGTTTATTGCTATTAGAAGAATCACTAATACATAGTAGATTACAGATACTACTAACAGACTTTTTTTTTTTTAGGTAGCTGGAATAACAGAAAACTGAATCTACTGAAACTTCAGAAGATAATCTCACAACTAAATGCTAAACTCCTGCTAAAAATAATTACAGTACTTAGAAAATTCCTTAGAAAATGCTACCTCTTATTTATGTCTCCTATTTACTAATGTTTTTAAGACTTAGGAGATATGTAACCAGCATTTCAATGATGAGAATACATTTTGAAAAAAACAACATTCAAATTAGCCACAAATATTTTGAGTCTTATTACAGAGAAACAGTTAAGTCTTATATACAGAAAAAAATATATATTTTTTTCTTCAAGAGGTTTTTATGCTAATGGAATACTTTGGTGTCCAGTGACTATGGCATTTCAAAATTTTTTTTTTAAGGGTTAGGTGTAACCACTCTTTTTAAAGAAAGTGTTCATAAGCAGTCATGTGTAATGTTTCTTGTAATGCATTTTCTTCCATTAATTTTTTTATGCATAAATCTTTCCCACCTAAAAAAAAAAAACTGCTTTGCATTTTTTACTTAGATTACTTTCTGCCAATACGACACAAAAGAAGATACTTTAAACATTATTAAAATGCTATACCAAAATTTTCCAATCTATTTTTTGGTTGTAATTACAAAATCAAGGCTTATTTTGCTAACACAATCTGCTCAGGCCCCATCAAGAAAACCAGTTAGTGTTCACATTACCTAAATGAGTGAGTGCTTTCCACTACAGAAGATGGTGACAAAAATTACTATGAAAGTCTTGCAATTGCCATCTTATGCTTCTCATCAGAAAGTCTCTTGGTGCCACAAATAAAAAAAACAACACCTAGCTCTTGACTTTAGCCTATGAGGCAAGACATCAGTTTCTGCCCCTTCTCCTCCCCCACTCTATTCCTTTATCTTTCCCCCCAAATCCTTCCATTCCTTCTCACTCTGCTTCTGCTCCAGATTAAATAAAAAATCCCAAACCCAACAAAAACTAATCACTGAGAATATGCTTAACTCCATTAAAGTTAGGAACTTGCACTTTAGAGTCTTATCTTCAGTAACCATTAGCTATTGTCTTTACAAAAAAGCCTCTCCAGAAAGGTGTTATCTCTATGTGCTTTTGTATAGTAATAAGTCCTGTTCTTCGTAGAATTCATTATATATTTCATACGAATTGGAAATTTCAATTTAAAAACCAAGCCCTATTCTGTAAAAAAAAAATAATTAAAAAATAAAGTATTGTAAAAGCAACATTCCTGAAGAATCCCTTCAAATCAGCACAGTATGTATCAATATTTTTATTTCACAGAACACACATTAGCATGCTCTTCAAATTCATCCATATTTTACAAATCGTGAAAACATTCTCTATGCAGGAATTTGTTTCAAGAAAGATGGAAGACAGGAAGCTATTACCATTGCTGTGCAATTAAGGCTCAAAAATCACCCATTTAAAAAGCTTTTGCTTAGCAGAGCCTATGTGGATGTCTTCACTTTAAAATTAAAACTTTTTTTCAGAGAGAGAGGTGTGATTACTTCAGTGTGAAGCAGGAAATCTTTCTAGGATTCTTTTTTCCCCTCAATGCAATTTTCCAAATATTTCCAAAGCATATAGGAAAAAGGAGGCTGTGACAGATTTTGAGCCTACTACAAAATTTCAGCAGTTAGAAATAATCTAGAGATAGATCTCTCTTGCTGTCTCTCTCCTGTTTACTTTCACAGTGTGTTCATCAATTTTGCCAATCATCATCAATAAAACTTAAATCCAGTTAGACCTAAGAGACCTTGGATTAAACTTTATGTCCCCACCACCATCCCTGTCACTGAAGCTGTCCAAATTGAGGTTGACAACACAAAGATTTTAAGACTTTGGCCCATGAAATCTAAGTCATCCCTAGCGTTCCTTATTAATATAACTTGACAAAGAAATCTTCTAACATGAAATAAACCTTGCACATTAAATAATAACATTGAAATAATTTAAGAGTAGAGAAGAGTATCTTCAGCACACCTGAGACTTCTTACATTATGGTTTATACTTTTTTTTTCTTATGCTACAGACACAAAAGTAATTTTTGGAACAGCCACTCAGACTTTATTCCTCACTTCTTAGCAATACTCAGTATATCTCCCTGTCTCTCTCAGCCAGTAAACAAGAAAAGTAAGGAGAGCACATGAAGCAAGAATAACCAAATTTATTAATAATACCCTCTTGTCCTTCTAGGCAAGCCTCTCTGCAACAGAACAAAAAAGAAACCCACTATAAATCTTATCTTGAAATGAAATGTCATCTGGGTGGACTGCAGAAATACTTCATTGAAAAATCACATCTACAGGAACACTACCAAGTAAATCATAAAAAGCCCAGCAAGAAACAAAAAAACCTGCAATATTGATTATTGTATTAAAGATTTTTATACAGTAAGAAGTGCAATCGTTTATTTAGTTTTGTAAAAGATACCTTCCCAATGGCTACTCAGAGTTGATGCTTCTCTTTCACTATGGAAGGATTTAATTGTGTCATTTTATTCCCTCTTGATCGCCATTAAAGATTAGAACAGACAAAGCATTCGTACAGTTTGCAGTGTAGCACAGGTTTGGGTAGAGACAGAATTCTTTCCCTGCAGCTACCTATACTTTTCAGGGAGAGAATTAGGAGCGAATTATTACTAGAGTTTTGGTATAGATTAAATAAATAATAAGTAAAGGTAGGGCAAAAAACTGAGAACCATCTCAAAACTTGTCACTGAAACTGTCCACTGATAAGGTAAACACATATGGATGCAAGCATTTTTTGAGTCCTGCTGGGTATGCAGATGTGAAAGCAAATTGAAAATGTGAATGCTGTGCACATAAATAGCATAATTTATTATTTTTTCCCACAAGTTTCCTACTTTTAAATTTGCATGACCAATGATATGGTCATGCAAAAAGGTATTATATGCAACTTTGTCAGTAATTCACACTACCATATTTCATACTGCAGTTCTAAGTTGCACAATTATTTACACACCAGATAATGTGTTGAAATTCAAGCTTCATCTCCCTCACTAATCTGATAGGTAACAAACTACCAAATCCAACATCTACGCTGCTGAAAGTTTTGTTGCACTGTAAATACATTAATATTTTAATTAATATATTAATATGTAAACCAGGACATGGATTTTTAAATCCCAGAGGAACCATCACTAATTGTTTTAACTCTTGATTGTGGAAACCTAAAATCTGGTGTGCTGATTAAGTGCCAACAGTTTTCAGAGCTGACCTTAAATAGTACTAGCCAAGAATAATTTTTTAAAAATTCCTTTTTGTCACTTGACTATGTCAGAATAACCCAGGACTCCACTAACACAAACCTCTTGGGGAACAGAATGAAGTGTTACCTCCCTGTTTTACAAGTATTAGCCAATTATTTACTCCCCATTTTGATTTGTTCCTCTTTCAGTATGTGTAAATAATGTGTTTTTCCCATTATAACTCTGGAAATTATATACCACTTACTCTTTTACATCAAGATAATAATTTGCCCTTTCTTCATTAGAGATGCTTATGATTTCTAATACAAAAACCTAACTCTTCTTGCAAGCTAAACATTTTTAACTTACTATCCAAATTTATAGACAAGGAATTTGCCTAAACCAAGGACTTGCAAAGTTTCTGTTGAGAATGCTTTGTAGCTAAAGCCTCTTCCACTCTTGAAAAATTAGAAAGTTAGAAAAAATTTTGCTATTAATGATTTTTTACTCTGTTTAGTGCATCCTGTAAGCACGTATTTCCTTCCATTTCATCTTAAAATCATTTTTGAGCACAGTAAGTGGGCTTTCAAAATTATGCACTGTTCATTTACAGCTTCTTTTTTCTTTTTTTCGAATGATACAGGCTTCTCTAGAATAATTCAAGAAACAGACTGGCTTAATAGTTCCAACAGATGAAGGCAAAGATAAATTCAAAGAAAACACATGGGATGTTTCTTAAAACCAGAACACTCTTTCAAGGAAATAAAGATGCACGTTATTGTAACTCATATCAGTTGATCACACTGTAGCTTTATGTGCCAATCAGCAGCTCCTGTAGTCTTTAATTACTTAGTCATTTTATTCTGCAGCCAGAGTTTGAAAAATGTCTGTTTCTTTTATATACTAACATGAAATGGAAAAAAATCATCTGTAGCGTACAATAGGATGAAGAGAATAAGCAGGATGATTGAGAAGACTCAGGAAGAAAAATTTTAAAGAAATCACACCGAGATCAAGGTTATGACTAAGCCTCTGCCAGCTGTCTGCATCGTTAAAGAATCAACCAGAAAGAAAGTGTAGCATGTTTAAAAGCTGTTCCTTCACAACAGACACTATTTAATAAACATAAGGGTGAATTTTCAAAAGTAAGCATTTTGGTTTCTGGATACATCTCTATGTAAAAGTCAGGTTTATAATGTCTCCACCCCAGCTGATACAGAATATATTCAAATAATGAGCAATATCTAATTTGAGATGGCACATCTCACCATGCATTTATCTGTTATTACATCATACTTAATCAATGTGGTGAGATCAATAATGAAGGAGAAAAATGGTGCATAATACTTGCCCATTAACATCTGGAGATACATAGAGACGTGCAGCACATGGGACTTCAAAGATGAGACTCAATCCTACATGTTCTAATAATCAGTGACAAACTTATTATCATAACACCAGAATAAGGTAAGAAAAGCAAAGATCAGATTGGGGGGGGGGGGAAAGAAAAAATAAACGAAAAAAGAAACTATTTGCTCCTATAATAAGTATATGTTTACCACTTCAGATGTCATTTTTAAAAAAAACCAGAAGAATCTAAACAGAAGTTTAAGTTTTGGACATTTAGGTTGCAAAACAAATTTTCAAAAAAAGACCAGAGACCAAAGTGAGTGGTGAAGGTTGCATTTTTTTTACATTGTCTCTCAGTTTAGATTTACCACTTGCTGCCTCTATTGCTGTAGTGGCAAAACAGTATCCAAACAGTAGGAGTAGACTTGGAAGTCACGTCCATACCATAGTCCTTTGTCCTTCTTTGTCTGCATGCCCAGTGAGATGGAATTGACAGGAACATGAGAATGCAAATGTAGGCAAAAGAGTGAATGAGATGATGCATACTGGTGATATTTTACCAGCAGCAAATAAATGTCAGCTTAAGATGTTCCTTTTGATTTAGGGGGAAAAAAGAAAAAAAAAGAAAAAAAAAGAAAAAAAAGGAAAAAAAAAAAAAAAAAAAAATTCTTTGTCTGCATGCCCAGTGAGATGGAATTGACAGGAACATGAGAATGCAAATGTAGGCAAAAGAGTGAATGAGATGATGCATACTGGTGATATTTTACCAGCAGCAAATAAATGTCAGCTTAAGATGTTCCTTTTGATTTAGGGGGAAAAAAGAAAAAAAAAGAAAAAGAAAAAAAAGGGAAAAAAAAAAAAAAAAAAAAAGGGCTGTTCACTGAGACTGTCACTTGATAACTTCCCTTCCCAGTTTGGCCTATGAATGAGTGCATGTGGTCATGGATATTCACTGAAAATATCACCCATCTCTGTATATGCACGAATATATGCACGAAGGTTTGCATTACATGACATAAGCATCTATAACTAATTCTCAAATGAAGTTCTTCAGAGTAGTACAGCCAGGTAGAGGATGGAAAGCATGCTTTATTGTCTTCTGCTCAGACTTAGATCCATGAAATTTTAAGCTATTACTAATATTTTATAAACCAATAAACTGACAATCTCAAGCTGCATCTATGCATTTATGTGGTGATGTTTTAATTAAGAAAGTGTAACTGACTTCCTTCTGAATTTATTAAAATAGTTTAAAACCAGTAAGGCTGTTTTTAGTTTATTTTTTCATTTTCTTCTAACAGCATTTTAAAATCAGAAAAAGATGTTTTGAAGCCTGTTTGAAAAGTTTTCATTTAAAATAACCTTGCAGAGACTTTGAAAGGACTCCTTTGTGCACTAGAAAAGAATCCAATACTACATCATAATAGCAGAGGTAAGATTAATTTTCATACAGATTGCAACAAAAACTATATTAAACAGCTATTCTTGAATTAAGGAGTACAAGGCTACACTTCTTAAAATCTAAAATAAAAATTGTTTTTCACACAGTTAGTTATCTGCTTAGAAAGAGCCTCTCTATTCTTTTCTGAATGAAGAACTGCTGCAAGTCCTGCATTCCCTAGAGATGCTAACGACTCTAAATCCAACTAGGGATGAAGGGAGACACTGCTTAATTGAGCAAAAGTTACAAAAAATGAGGCATAATGATGGTCATTAATGTTTTCCAGCACCTATAATCTTATGTAACTAGATTTCATATTTCCACATCCAATGAAATGCGACTTCGTTATTCGTATTTCTAGGTCAGTCATAATCAAGCTTTGGTTGCCCTGAGAAGTTTGAAGGCTTGACAGAGCATAGTCCTTGGCACCAAATACTGGAAAGCTTGCAGCTAGTTTTGTTGTGTTTTTTTCCTTTTTAATATGATTTGGAAGCATGTTGGGGAAAAAAAAAATCACTCTGTGTGTCCCTGAGCTGTTGACATTACCTTCAAAACAGTTTTTCTAAAAATGTATTTTTAATTTTTCTGAAAAGACTTTCAGTGTGTTAACACAAATTGCCCACTGAATGAAGTACTGAAATCCTCAGAATTACAACCACTGCACATTTCTCCAAAAAGGTTAGTGGAATCCTGCTGCGGTTGGTTTTCTACACGCTAAGCACACATCCACTGAACTTGCTCTATTTGTTTTATTTAACATACCTCATATCAAGATTTAATATAAGGATTTATGCATGTTGCATCCCAGAGACAGCAAAAATACTCGAATCAGAGCGTGGAGTCTGACACAGAGGCAGAGAGGGAAGCTCTTTAGGCTTTCCACTCTTTGGGTGATATAAAAATGTATTTACTTTTACACAACTGCAGTAATAATCCTGCTAGCAGCAGAACCAACTTTCAAATGCCAAACTGCTTGTAAATACACATTCAGTTTTACATCAAAGGACTACAATGTGCTTTCAGTGAAGGAAAAGTAATCTCACCAATCTTTACCATGGAAATATGAAAAGCACCCAGTATCAACAGCCTTGAAAGACTAGATTTTTTTAAAATTTATTTTATTTTATTTTTTAAACCAAACCAAACTAAACCTACTCTGAGAAAAGTCTTAGAGTGCTGCTTTGTCATCAGCCTGCCATGTGCTCAGGAGGATCCAAATCCATCAAGTGCTGGGAAGAGCCTTGGACCCTTTTCCCAAGTCAGCTCTGCTGCAAGGGACCTTCAGACACTTACATCAGTGATCGCTGCAATTGGGGTTTATATTTATATATTTGTGTATTTTTTCCTTATCCCATGTTACTTCTCTGTTCTATTAAACCTGTTTGAGATTTAACTCCCAACCTTGAAGACTCTCTTCCTTATCCCCCTTTTATCTTCCCTTGGGAAGTGGCAGGAGAATAATAGTGAGCAATTCTGTTCTCTGGGTTTTGGTTTGCCATGACCACTAAACCAAGATTATTATAAAAAATACGGATACCAACCACAATGCTTTAGATATGTATGCCAAAAGAAACAATGACATACCTTCTGCCATTGCATGTGAAATACACGAAAAACATCTATCATTCCTATAGGTACCAAAAATTTGTTTAATGATGAATATCAGTAGCATAATACAAACTGCATCTTCCTATACTGAAGAAAACAGAAGTGATTTGATGGTATCTGTGGAATTAGCATGAAAATGAATTTTCAGCAATTTTAAAGACAAATCTCCATTTTCTAAGTGTACAGAATTATCTGTGCAACTCTGGGAAAAAACACATCATGGATTTTCATGAAGAAACTAGTTTCAAATTCTTAAAGGCAATGTGAGGATTTTGCAATCCAAGAGAGATATCATGGGCATTAATGTACATCTCTGATCCACAGAAGGTGCGAAACGAAGTAACCCTCTCTACTTGTTCCATTTTGTTCTGCCTGCCACCCCAACCTCTGCTATAGGCTCTTGTCAGAAACAAGACAACGGCTTATATGAAACTTGGAGACCAACCAGAACTTTTATTCTAATGTGTACGAGAACTGGTGTCCAGACAAAGAGGACTGACACTAAGAAATGAGCAAAGATGCAATGTCATTTTAAATTGTCAAACAAACCCCAAGCAACCCCACAGGAAAACATTACTGTACAATGCCAAATAAAGCACTGCAGTGAGTCAATTTCAAAGGCATTTAAAGAGATTACACTCTCTCAAAATCACCCTTCAAGACAAGGCAATACATCATCAAAATAAGTACCCTTCTATTTCAGATGAAAACGTTTTGCAGAGCTATCTACAGAACAGAATTTAGATTTCTTCCACAGTCTTCATTACAGTTTTCCCTCCTTTGAAAAAGAAAAGGATACTTGTGTCCTCAATGCTAACTTTAATTAGCTTCAAACTGTGAAACTATGCAGTACATAGCATATAACAGTATAGCTTTGGACAAGTTTTACTACTTGCTTACATAAATCCCAACAAATGAGGTTATGGTGGAACACTGTCAGTGTCAAACTCATGTCTCTTCTCTATGGGTAGCAACTGGTATAACTTCTGCCTTTTATATCAGGAAATACAGGGAAAGGTGGGAGAATAATAAAGAACAAATAAAAAGTGTTTTTTAAATGCATCCTAAACATACAACATCTCCAGCTTGACACAAGACATACAAAACATTTACTTAATTTAGCAAGAGTCCTCAAATATTCTATTAGCACTAGTAACCACATACAGTTGCAGTGTCTTGCACTACTTCTCTGCACCATGCAATGGTAAACATCTACCTCTTCAACATAAGGGAGAAATTCCTCTTTCTTTGACAGCAGCAGACAGACTTGGGTTTCTTTAGCCTGTATTATTACTGAGCACTGATGAATTGTCAGTCTTAACAGGCCACATGATTCTTGCTTCAGACTGAGATGATAATACCATTAACAAACTGGGTGCTGCACTGTTGTTGGTAGGAGTATTTAGGCTCATGTCACCTTCGGCTCACCTTCAGCAATTAAAATTTCCTCTGCATTTCTTCAAATAAACATCAATGGGACAAAAGTAATATGTTTGCCTCATAAGCTACTTTACTATTAAATGGTCTTGCACAGGACTTGAGAAAGACTTTTAGTAATTGTGTTTCAAACTTCAGGCACCCAAGAGCTACTTTATGATTGCAGCATTACGAATATTTGTTTCGTATATAAAACATAGAATGGTTTGAGTTGGAAAGGACCTTAAAGTTCATCTAGTTCCAACCCCTCCCACTAGTCCAGGTTGCTCCAAGACTCAGCCAGCCGTGCCTTGAATACTTCCAGGGAGGGGGCAGCCACAACTTTCTAAGGCAACCTGTTCCAGCAGCTCCCCACCCTCACAGTAAAGAATTTCCCTCTGGTTAGTCACCATCTTCAGCTGGTTCTAGTTGCCATCAAAAGTCATAGGAACACGATAAAAGCAGAACCTGACACCTGTGTCAGGTCTGTACAAAGCAATGACATTTAATAAAACAAATATTAAAAAAAAAAAAGTGAAGAAAATAAGTTTTTTAAAGAAGCAAGCCCCAACTGTGATATGCCACATGTTCTATGGCACAGCAGCAATGCAGCAGTTACCACAACATAGTTCTGGGGTGTCTGGTTTGGGGTGTGTTTTGTGAGTTGGGGGTGGGTGTGTTTGTTTTAAGTAGAAGAGGACTTTCCCTCATCATGAATCACACCCAAAACAAATAACAAACAGAACTTCAGCTGGGAATTTTAGCCCCTTCTCAAACAAAGAACATCCAAACTTGTCACAACATGCAATATTCTGTATCTCTTTAGTAAGTTCTACCTCTGCAAATTAAACTTGTCCAACGTTAACAGCCTTGCTAAGTCTTTGCACTTTCAAATAGGTGCTCTTACAACGTCTCATAAAAACAACAGAAAACCCAGCTGGAGCTGTAAATTAAGCTAAGCAGATAAAAAAACATGACTGCTTTAAGTCAACTCTACCATTAAGAAAGTATACACCCATACACCATCAATACAGATTTTAAAAACAGTAAAGGAATTTCACTTTTTTAGTTATTTGACATTGTTATTTAGCAATGGGGTGCTGCAGCTTCAGTGCTCCTAACCCAGGAAAGAAGTAGTTGATTTCTTAGAAATCTCTCCACATTTATCTAGAAGTATAATCATAATACAGTGAGTGTGTTTATTTGCTATATATATAGATTCTGAGACCACACACAGCATCTCAGTACCCAAATGTTTTCCAGGATAGCATTGACCAATGGGATTTATATCTGCCCTGTATTTGTTCTTTCATCTTCTCTCCAGTGAGAAAAGTACCTTTGTTTTTTGCACATTCTGGGGTTTTATTTGTTCGGTTTATATACTGTACTGTTTTTACTAATAACCATTCCTTCATGCAAGTTTACTCCGTAATTTTAGATTCAGTGTTAAAAAAAATAACTTTTTCCTCTTCTTCTGCTTTCCTCTTCCTCTTAGCTGCTGCACCACTATCATGGAAAGTGTAAGTAGGAAGACATGGGTGAAAAAAGAGTTTGAGTAACTGCAGCTAAGCAGCTACATTCACCAGACCAAGAATCTCTTAGCAGCCAGAAATGTCAGCAGGCATTATCAGCACACTCACACAGAAGAGCACAAAATCATCAGAAAATCATCCCAAATGAGGGTGACCTATTGAAAATGATTTCAACCAAGCATGACTGTCCTGTAGCTTCAGACTTCCTGGTGCATTTCTCTCTGCCTGTACACATCACCTTCTCTCTGCTCAGCTCTATCCACTGCATCCAAGCATCACAAATACAGCCTGACAGAAAACAATGCTGATCTTTTTAACATTGCTGCTGTTGGAGAAGCTGCTACATGGTCATTTCTCATACTGACTGCATACAGACATCAAGCACCACTGCAGAACGAATTGATCTTTGAGAATGTCAACTCAAAGCTAAGTGTTGAATTTCAGAGATACAGCTTTCAAAGAACCTGTCATTGGGCTCCTCTCTTCAAAAAAGGCTAGTGCCATCATAGCCCATCACTGGGCACCTCTACAAATCCTCAGAGAAGAAAAGCTATAGCAGAGTTTAGGACTTTAATAAGCAGTGTTGGTTAGGCTTGGATATTTATTACTGCAAACCGTAGCTCATCTTTTAGTTGAGTTTCTTAGTGTAGCCCTTGTACATGGAAGACTCGGGATAAATCAGGTATGCACAATCCTACAAGCATGTCTTCACCTAGCTTTTTTGTGTGTGTGTCCACCACTGATCAACTTGTCACTACCAAAATGACAGTTTAAAGTATCGATAATATTAAGGATGCAAATTGAGTTAACCAGAAAGTCAAGCTGTTATGATAGTTTTGCTTCAGTTACAAGGGCAGCCTGATCATAAACTTACGTGTTCTTCCTCCTGCAAAATCCTTCAGACTTTGAATGACTAATGTCAATCAAATGCAACGAATAGAAAAGCTTGTTCTGTATTCCCTGTACTTCCTCATAACACAGAGAAAAAGCCAAGCAACACATCCATAAGACAGAACGGGTGAAAATCATAGCAACTTTTCAATTGGGTAGACTCATCTATTTACTGTCTATCTCATAACCATTAAAGATTTGCTTAATCATAGAACCATATAATCGAATGGTTTTAGTTGGAGGGGATCTTCAAGATCATCTAGTTCAAAACCCTCTGGATGGGCAGGGATATCTTCCTCTAGACCAGGTTGCGCAAAGCCCCATCCAGTCTGGCCTCAAATACTTCCAGAGATGGGGTTTCCACAACTTCCCTGAGCATTGTGTTCTAGCATCTCACCACCCTCACAGGAAATAATTTCTTCCTAATATCTAATCTAAATCTACTCTCTTTTAGTTTGACACTGCTTTTACCCCTCTGTCTATCACTACAAGCCCTTGCAAAATGTCCCTCCCCAGCTTTCCTGTAGGCCTCTGCAGGTACTACCAGGAAGGCTGCTGGAAGGTCTCCCTGGAGCCTTCTCTTCTCCAGGCTGAACTACTCCAACCCTCTCAGCCTGTCTTCACAGGAGAGGTGCTCCAGTCCACTGATCATCTTCATGGCCCTCCTCTGTACTTGCTCATGTTGAGCTTCTCATCAACCAGCACCCCCAATTCCTTTTCCTCAGGGCTGTTCTCAATCCATTCTCCATCCAGCCCATAACTGTGCTTGGGAGTGCCCTGACCTTGCACTTGGCCTTACTGAACTTGATAAGGTTGGCACGGGCCCACCTCTCAAGCCTGTCAAGGTCCCTCTGGATGGCCTCCTTTCCCTCTAGTGTGTGCACACACTTTGGTGTTGTCAGCAAACTTTCTGAGGGTGCACTCAATGTTACTGTCCATGTCACTGACAAAGTTGTTAAATAGCACTGGTCCCAGTACTGACCCTTGAGGAATGCCTCTGGGTCACTTGTCTCCATTTGGACATAAAGCTGTTGACTACAACTCTTTCAGTGCAGCCATCCAGCCAATTCCTTATCCACCAAGTAGTCCATCTGTCAAATCTATATCTTTCCAATTTAGAGACCAGGATGTCATGTGGGAATGTGTTGAACACTTTACACATGTCCAGGTGGATGCTCTCCCCTTGTCCACCGATGCTGTGACCCCATTGTAAAAGGCCACCAATTTTTTCAAGCATGATTTGCCCCTGCTGAAGCTATGCTGGTTGCCACCAACAACCTCCACCTTTTCCATGTGCCTTAGCAGAGCCTTCAGGAGGATCTGCTCTGCGATCTTGCTAGGCACGGAGGTGACACTGACTGGCCTGTAGTTCCCTATGTCCTCCTTTTTTTCTTTTTTTGAAAATGGGGTTATGTTTCCCCTTTTTCAGTCAGTAAAAACTTCACCATTCTAAAATATTCCTTTCCAAGTTAAGGAAATACAACATAAATATTACGCTACACCTGTGACTAGTGCACTAAAATAAGGAATGATGAAGCAGCAATGCCATAAATAAAGTTTCTGAGTTAAAGAAAGAAAAAAAAAATCACAGTACTTGTCTGAACCTCAGCTTGAGTACCTTTAAGTGACTCACTCCCAGCTCTCCACACCTGGGATTTAATTCAGACATGGGAGTACTGAATTTAAAGTTCTGTACAGAGGTAGTCCTCTTCCCCATCTCCAAAAAACGAACGAAAGTGATATTATCTCAACAGAACAAAGTAATACAGTGTGAAAGTATCCAAGTTTGCTTCATAAGCACTACAACTGCTGACAGCTAGATCTCTACATAGGCTGATATCTCTTACTCAAAATCTCATTTGTTACTAGAATAGGTACCTGTGCTGCACTACTAGATAGATGTGACCTATCTGTTATGTATGAAAGAAAAAATGGAAATAGTTGGATCATCAGGAACTCACAGAGAATAGAGAACTAAGACAGACTATTTAAACACTCCTCAGCAAGGGAAAATACTTTTCTGGTAAAATGCTGTTCCCTCTTCAGTCTGGATTCAGAACTTCTCAATTTTTTAAAACCTCAGCAGTATGGAGCTTTACAGATCTGCCTTGCCACTGCAAGTCTGTCAGATTTTCAGTTTCCTATGCCTCCTACTTCCCTGGGGAAGATGCCTGCTGTGTGGAGTTGGTGTGCACGTACCCAGCCAATGGTACAGCTGCTCTGTGGCTCCGGGAACAGTCACAGAAGTGAAGCAGAACATGCAGATGCCGATCGTACTTTACATGAAACTACTGTATAAGGCTGTGCAACTTCTAGAAGCCCCCCAAGGCCTCATTTACACCTTTTCAATCCAACGTGTACACTTTTCAACTCAATCCACAAACGAAGTACCAGGAACAGAAGCATTTTGTGGATGTGGGCAAGTCCTCACACACACAGAGGAGACCAAGGGCATGATGTCTGCTGGCCAGAGGTGAAGGAGAGTCCTTTAAGTGCAAGCTAAGTGGTGCTAACGGACAGCTGTCAAACCGCTGAGAGACACCAAGAATTGACATGTGAATACGTGCCAAAACAGACCAAGAGATTGATTATGTATTTCCCCATCTAGAATTCCAGTAGAAGAAAAAGTAAATTGTTCAGCTAAATCAATCCGGACCCAAACACCAGTTTAAGCTCACTTAACAAGGATATTAGGAACTTACTACTCTGAGAGCAGAAGTCCATGTAAGGGATTTTATCCCTGTATGGAACTATTCCTATCTTTTCATTTTTCTCTCCTTTTACTCACTTTTTATAATTCCAGACTTTGTTATAATTTGTAAATACAGCCTTGTATTTACAAACAACAAGTGCACAGTTTCAACACATTCCAGCTTATGTCACTTAATCAAGACTCTGGAAAATAAAACAACACATCCCTTATGCTTTTGCAATTTTCCCTCCATCTACCTACACAGCACTCAAAATAGCCGCCTTCAGGTCTCTCTCTTCCAACAGCTCCAGAGAGCATTGCTAGGCTTTACAACGTAAAAGAAAAAAGCAAAATTTAAATAGTATTTTCTGTCAACTTTGCTGGAGTAAATCAGCTCCAAGCACTGTTGACAAGTAACCAAACAGTGGTTCTACCAGCTACGTTTTGTGTTTCAACCTTGAAATCATTAGCAGTTTGAAGCTAAATTCCCTGTCAAATGCATAACAGGTTTAAATTTTAAAATATTGAAATAGAGTTCTCTAATCCTTACAATGAGTATACAGCTCCCTTCTCTGTGTATTTTATTAGAAAAACATGTAGATTTCTACATATGTTAAAAACACTTTTAAAAATTAATCAACAAATCAATAGTGCTTAATGTAAGGAAGCTAAGCACTGCCTTTTTTAATGAATCATGCCTAGAAACTTTAAATCCTCACAATTAAAAGAAATACACATAATCCCAAGATCTCATTCATTTTTATTCATACACAAAATCTGCCAGGATTAATAAGCATCCACCTCTAGAAAAAGTCTAATAAACTTAGAAGATACCACTTCTCAGATACAATATTTAGGTTACAAGTGGCCGGTGTTATTTTTCACTCTCAGTTTAGAGGATTCTGGGTCACTACCACAGCAGGGGAAAAAAGGTTAATCAGAGTCTCCTTTTTAGTCAGAGCCTGGGGACTCACTTCTGAATCAGATGCTGAGGCTCCTGAAGGTGTCCATACCCAGCGTGATGGGACATTGCACAGCACCTCTGCTTCCAAACTCCAGATGGAAAACCATGAGAATGCACAGGGCACAACTGTCAAGACACCACCAATAACTATCTAAATATGGCACCTTCCTCCTCCCCTGCATTCATTTGGTGCTGAAATATCTTCCCATTAGTCTTATCTTTCCTTGTCATGAGCATCAAAATTTTCTTCTTAAATCTGATCCCTTTAAGGTTGTGAATGTTTACAAAAATGATCCTACCTCATTTGAGGCAGCCTCATCACTCAAACAGGAGATGGAACCGCAAAAGAGAGAATGTACAAATTGTTGTTAGATTTAAAGAAACACAGCAACAAAACAAACAAAACCACAAAAAACTAACTCTATGTCAGGTTGATTCCAAGGTGAATGAATATAGACCGTATAAAACCTAGAACAAAAGGACAACAATGAAAAAATTTTAGAAGACAACTTCAAGTAATATTTAAGGGAAAAATTATGTATTTTTCCACTAACTTATTTAAAATTATCTTACTTACTTTCTCTTCAGTTGCTGCTATTTCTAAACTCTTCCTGTCCTGTTGCATGGACTTAATGAAAAATACATTAAACGTAATTAATTTATTCTATCCCTAAAGTCTCTGTTGGTAATGAATATTTTGATTTACACCAAAGTGAATCCCACATTTATTATAGTATATATATTTTAATGACTGTAAAATAATAAATATAGTCCTTTCATTAATCCAATGATTTTACTTTAGATTTTAGAAATTTTTCAAGCATGTAAGTTGCAAACAGCTGCTTCAAGGGAGAGGAAGTCTTCCATTTTATTTTTTTAAACCATTGCATTATCTACATTAGGACTTTTCAACTAAAAAAGCTTCAGTAATGTAGAAGGAACATATAAAACTCATTCCAACATCAAACAAGAGTGAAAAGAAATGTATGAAAACATTTACTTAATGATTCATGGCTTTAGTTTACTACTCTCTCTAAAGCTTATAAACACTTGTTTGCAAAAACAAAATTGCCAGCAGCATTTTTACAAACTTAACTGGGAAATATAATGATTTTATTGTAATATATCATGAAACATTAGCACAATTTTATTTTTTCTGTCCATTTACACTTTCATTTAAAGCAGAAGGTCTAAAAGATTAAAATCATAGTGTAAAATAAAAAAATTACTACTATCGAAACCTATCATGTTCTTTGAGAAGACCTTTAAGATGTTCTTTTTCACTACAGGATATGCCTGTTCATTTAAGTAACAGCCCACATTGACTAGAAGTTCCGCAGAACTATGCAGCCTCTTACACATCCCTCAACTCCATCCTGCAAAGAGGGTCTAGAGATACCCAAGCCACAGACATCTATCATTAGCACAACCATGTGTCAGCAGCAGCATGGAGACTCTGACGAGAAAATCTAGTTAGGGTTGATCTTCATGCACTGCAGAACCAGAAGATGCTGCTCATGTCACAGAAGCTCCTGCATACGCACTCTGTTTGGCAGAAAGGGCTGTGAAGCTTCACAGCCAGTTGATAATATACCACTTGCAATCACTCTAGAAAACAGTTGCTTCACTGCTGGCCCTGACATAATGTTACACCATCATTAAAATCAAAAAAGAAATCTTTGGGTTTTATCAGGATGATTTTAAAATGTCCTCACACATTGCAGGGGAGTGAATTATAAGGTGTGCAACCAAGTATGTAAAATAGCTTGTTAGTAATAAATAGGTGATTGTGAGAACAACACTGCACTCCTTCCAGACAGAGGTGCCTAAAAAACCACCCCAAAACCAAAACATAAACCAAGAAAAACCCAAACCCCATAGGCAAGTAACAGCAACATCACAAGTGCAAATACTTCCTATTGAAATTACACACTGTGCTCAAAAGAATTCAATAAACTGTTGATTAAAACTAAATGATCTCAGGAACCCTATGAGGAATGACTGTAAACATTGCAGGCCTATCAGGCACTACACTATATGGAGGGATTGTACTCGTACTTTATTATTGATGCTCAGAGTGCCCTGAGTCTGCTGATGTGGACAACCACTGAAGATAGTTTAAGTGATGCTAGGAAGGAGTCATTTTACTGGCCTGGATTCAGCTTCCAAATCTCATGGAAAAAGAAAAAAAATATATATTAAAAAATCCTTCTTTTCCCTGTAACAAGTAACTGGCCCAGACAGATCTGTAAGGAGTATATAAGAACCTCTAGCAGGAGTGGGAATGCTAAACGCAGTACAGTAGCTTTCTGAAGCACAACACTAAACTTACTTTGCAGGAAACGTGTGTTAGTACAAACATAACTTGCAGCAGTTTTCCCAAAAAAAAGCTCCAAATCTTTAAGGAACATAGTAGGTGTAGACACCATTTGGCTGCTGAACTTGAAAGACCGTAACTTCAGAAGAGCAAGCTACTTTCAGTAATCTTCCCAACAGTTTCCCAGCCTCTCTGATTAACCACCCTGGATGAGAGGAATTCACTGAAACCCAGGTCAGAAGATACAGATGTACGGTAACTTTCTAGGAGCACCTAATAGCTTAGGTTAAGAGTTCCTGTAAGGAAAAATAATAATAAAATACTACTACTACTACTAAGTACTCTAGGTGATCCTGCTCTGTCAGCAGGGTTGGACTAGATGATCTTTCAAGGTCCCTTCCAACCCCTAAGATTCTGTGATAATAATTACAATAATAATATCAAAAAACACCACCCCCTGCAAAATTAACCTGCCCATTAAAACCAGTATCCATCCTTTCATTTCTTCTGCATTCTAAAAAGGAATAAAAAGAAAAAATGGGAACTAATAAAAATAAGAGAAAAAGCAGAATCCCATTTCCTCCCTATTTTGTACATACATTTAGAAGCCCAGCCTTTAATCTTATGAATCTGCATGAAAACAGGAGTGGGTGGCTGCCATGGTAACACAATTTTTCCAATTTATTGCTGGTGTTCCTAGGGTGGATTACTGGCTGTAATAACAAGGGACTGAGAATCCAATAGTTGAGGAGTTAAGTGGAATAAATATTCTTCTCCCCTAAAGAGTTTGCCTGCAGTAGCAAGAGGCAGGATCTAGATGAAGATACTCTTAACGGAAAACATAATGGATTCTTCACCAGTCCATGCCTGCAAATGCAGTGAAAGTTTCAGAAGGATTTTAAAGTGACAGCAGTCTCTCTTTTACTGTATTTTGAAGAATACAGAGTGCAAGATAAACTCCAGTTTTCTCCAAAACAATGATGCAGAGGGGACTCTGTCTTTCGAGAACATCTGATGACAGAGGTAAAACTCTCTAGCACTCACACAAAATTCATACAGAGAAGTGTCAGTTATGTAAAGAGGTTCTCAAAAGATTTGGAGTAACCCCTGCAAGCTCCATTCTGTACCTTGAATGACAAGTGAACAGCTTTGTTAAATACAGCATATGTATCTGTATCAAAACAGATCACAGAAAAATAATGGAGATCTGAGAAGATTCTGTGATCACACACAAAGCATTTCAATTGGTTTCAGAATTAGAAAGGTATGAGCAGGACGAATAATTTTTCAGCTGTAGCTGATACAGAGTATGAAAGCTCTTGGGAAAAAGTAGTATTTTTTAAAAAAAGTAAATAATCATGTTCATTTTATTATTGTGGTGCTCTCACAGTTCTCTGTAGTTGGAAAAACAGATTCACTGAGGCTGTGCCTGTGGGTTTTTTCCTGGCTCTCTGCCTTTGGAAAAACAGACCTCAGCAAAAAAATATTTGCATTCAGAGAAATGCCCTCCTTGTACCAATTCATTTCTGTGATCCAGCGTGGGAGCTCATATGTTTCAAGTAATATCCAGCACTTTTCAATGCAACTGAAAGACCACCTAATATTAAAAAAGCATACACTAGTAGACCGAAAGCCCCGAATAATTTTCTGGGCAATTACAGCTTACAAAAAAGGTTTTGGGAGTTTCACTGGCAGGTCTCTGAACTAATTTGCTCAATACACAGCTGCAACCAAAAAGATAAGCCAACAAAATGCTGAGCACCACCAAAAAGGAAAAAAAAAAAAAAAGCCATTGTTTTATTACAGTATAAAACATTGATGCAACTTCATCCAAGGTATCACATGCAATACCAGTCCCTACACCTCCATATGGATATAGCTGAGTCAGAAGTAGGCAGAGAAATGAACAATAGAGGCAGTTAAGGGAACGCAAAAGCTGTCTTATGGGTAGAGATTAGAAATGGGTCACCAATGTGCTTGTGCTCCATCACTTTAACTGGCTACACACATGGCTCACCTCTGAAGGTCAGGCCAAAGCCAGTCTTGATCTTCCAGCTCAAAACACAGGAGTGGAAACAGACAGTCTGGTATATCTTTGTGTACCACAGTGTTCTGAGATTTCATTAGTAGTAGATGGCTACTGTTAATAATGATGGAAGCAGAGTGGTCTTTTGGGATGTAAGACAAGAACAGAAGTAGATGTACTAGACTCACTGCAGCCTTTTATGGGACTGAGAAAAATGCTGTTTCTGCACTGTAAGCCTCATTTCTGTCCCACACATTTTCCTTCACAGCAATGTCAGAATGTCCTTTTAGATATTTGAGGATAACTATAAACCTTCAAGAAGAATAGGCTTTATTCAGTGGCTTGAAGAAGACCCAGTGAGGACTTCAAAGTTTATATAGGAATCTTTGATTGAAACCAATGACACATTGGATTCTCAGAAAAGAGCGACATGAGATGTACATACTGATTAATACCTCTATCAAGATGACAATATTAAAAAGGTAAACCCATAGAAATATTTTATTTATTGTACTAAAAAAGTGCTTATCAGTTGTTTTTTCCACAGTAAGACAACCTGCTTTACTCTGCATTAGTGACAGAGTATTTTGCTCTTTCATTATTCAGGTTATTTATTATTTTAAGTGCTGACCCACTGCAATTTTCCTGAGTTATCACAAGAAAACCGTGCTTCTGGGAACAAGCTGAAATACAGCCAGAAGCAACATTCTTTATCAAAGTTAAAAATACATTGCATTGACATCTTAATGCAACACTTCATTCTTTGTGCCATGCTTTTGTTTACATATAATTCTTTTGGAGAAATAGCCCAGGAGAGCAGAGTGATACACACCTGAATCATTAATGGAACACACAAATCAATTTGAGTAAATCCTTAGCGAGCAATGGCTTTAAGTCAGATGGGTCTACCTGAGAACTCTCATTTAACTTCAGCTATTAATTACACACTTCCTTTCCTGTAACAAAATATTCCCACCCACAATTACCACTTCTTCCTCCTAAACACACCTCAAAGAGTCTCAGTGACAGCTTAATTAATGGTGAAATGTCTCTTTTCCATCAATAATCAATGTTCAGGATTCTCGAATATGCAGAGCACTTAAAACTTCAAGAGTCCTTAAAAACCTCCTCTGTTACAAGCTTACTTAAGGAACTCTTAAACTGTTCAGTAATGGTGTCTGTCTAGTGGGGAGGTTATTTCTTCTCTTGATAGAGTACATAGTTTTTGAAAACACATTCTTACTTTGAAGAGCCACTTCACTGCAGTATGGTACAGATCACTCAGCTTCCTGCATCAGTCACACCCTGGTCCATCAGACTAGGTTGCAGCCCTTCCTCTAAGCAAAAGCCTATATTGATTCTTTTCTTCCAACCACAGATTAATTCTCCTTTCTCACCCCCTCACAGCTCACATCTCAGTGTAAATTATTATTTCAGTTACACAGCTGACCACCTCTATGCAGAAGATTTTCTGAATGCTTCATGTCATAAGTGATAAGATGTGCAACAAATTAATAAAGCCCATTCTAGACTATAATGAAGAGCACAGAGTAGGGCAGCCCTGGTATCATAATACTCAACTTTTGATTCTTACAATTAGTAATTCCTAATTTGAAAGCAGATTTTAATACAGAAAATATCCTAGAAAAACAAATCTAGAATAATTAACTAGGAAATAATTCCAGAATAAGCCAATTGCCTGAAGTTAGGCAGGCACAGCAAACCAGCACAACTTAAAATAATTATTTTTTTTTTCCTCACAGACTTTTCCTGCTAGTAAAGAGAAAATTGGAATTACAGGCACCCTGAAGAGATAGCAATGAGTAGAAATCCATTTCCGGCTGGCTATGCTAACATTTTTGATCAAGTGGCAGCAGCTAAGTAAACCAGAAAGAGATACTTGCAACTTTCAGCATCTGATTACTTTAACAAAACAAATTTGAAACATGAAGTATGTAGACAGCAACTCAAAAAGTCTGAAGAGTACCTGAAATATTAATGAACCATCCATAGACATAAAATTACCGAGCAAACTTTCACAGGTCCTTGGCCAATTCATTTTGAGCTCAAATGAAGCTGTGATCCAAGATGCATGCATTATTTAGCATTAGCTAGACATCTGTTCATCTATGCAGACAGATACCAACAGGATTTATCCGAGAAGGTACTCATTTCTGCTTCATTTGAAAAGTCCTGTTCTCTTTCTGAAAGCAGGGACTCACATCATTTCGGAAGTCTTTGCTTGTTAGCAAAAGCACACTTTTAAAAAGGTATAGACAGGAACTCTTCCAGCAGAAAAGCGAGATGAAGAGCTCTCAGTGCATCTTCAGAGAACAAGGTGTCAGGACCTGCATTGCCTCTGCTCGTACACAGGCATGACTCTAGGTATTTCCCTTTGCACAAAACCAGCACACTGATTTTTCATGATCTGTTTGTAGCTTTTCCTTTTCAGTAGAATAAGATATCCACATAAGAGCAGTCTCTTGGCCTTTTGGGAAGTCAGGTTGTTGACAGTTTCGGTGGTGGTTTGGTTTGGCTTTTATCATGGTCTGTGCAGCTGACACTGTACATCACACACTTTCAAATCCTAAAGTAATATTTGTAAGGAAGACTGGGAAAGAACAGAATGAAATGGAAAACTTAAGCTGGTAAGGAGAACAAGACTCAGAAACTGGAATTACGAAAAAATCATCATCAATAAACTCTGAAAAGTCAGCTGCCTTCACTTTTTTTTCCCTATAAGTCATTCCTTGTGTCAGTGCCTTTGTAGATGTTTGCTACACTTCAGCTTCAGTGAATCCAGCCTCAGCTACACAGATGACTTTTTAACTTGGGTACTTTTAAACTTCCTCTCAACATCCCAAAGTATTTAGGAATTTTCCAGTATTCTTGGGGCTACCACCACTCTTAAATACAAAGAAAATTTGATAATAATTAAAATAGGAAATTCACACTTACTTAAGCTTCCTCTTGCCCTCCCCCCTGCACAACACAGAGCACAACTCAGTATCCAAACAGGATGTGCTCACTGCTCAACTGCACTTAGCATTTAGTATGTGATAAGACTACGAACTACCACAGATTATGGAAGTTTGTCTGATCAACATAAAAAACCAGTCCATAATTTATAAATATTTGATGCATCCTGAAACAGTTCTGTTAATCTGGAAAATATAGGCCAAATATGTAGCGCTGTCTCAGGTGACAAACATTACATCAAGTAGTGCTTGTTTTTAAAGCAGAGGAGAATAATAGGTATTTAAAAGAAAAACAAGTTTAAAAAAACAAATTGAAAACCATTTATTTCCTCCTGTTCAAACAGACCTCAGTAGCCCATAAACTATGTGAGCTAACCCAAACTGTCACATAATACTGAACTTGCTTTTCTAGGACTGCTGAAGCCAAGCACTGAGTGAGATACTAACAGAGGGAAAGAGCAATATAATTAGTGTCATTAAACTGAAGTGAACAAGTCATCATTTCATGTATTTGAAGGGAAAAGAGCAGGTCAATAAGGATAATGATTATTGAATAACCAGAAGCATAAACCTCTGTGCAAGAAGGATTGAAGACCCAGAAAAATAAAGAGCAGGAGATGAGACTACCAGGAATCCACATCTTACAGATCTGAGCCACTGTTTCACCATTTAAATTTTGAAATACCAAGTGAGGTGTGGGATGGCCCAATTTGCATGAGGCCAACTTCAAAGTATCACTCAGATGTGAAACTAAAGGAAGGAGGAGAGAAGTGTCGCCCAACCCCTGCTTAGAGAAGCCTGTGGAGAACCTTTTCAAGACCAGCTGATGTGGTGTGGCAGAAGCTCAACATGGAATCATAAAAAAGCAGTTGATTACAAGTAAATCTCAGCAATAGCATGAAATGCTTAGAAGGTTTAACACTGTAAGAAGTCTAGGCAAATAAACATTTAAAACACAGCCCATGATGAGAGGTGGAATAAAGGGAGTATCCTTGAGAGTGAAAGAAATTAAGTAATATTTCTGCAATATTTTTCTGATACAGTTGCACCTCAAATTTCCACTGAAATCTTTCAGCTTAACACAGGATACTTATTCTAAAAGCAGCACCTGAAATGCAAAGTGACACCAGTCAGTGACATCCCTACAAGGCATGGAGTGACTGACAGTATGGAACAACATAAAGTTATTTTGTGAAGAGTCTGCTGAAAGGACAGATTTGGTATAAGGTTTGGAAAAGGAAATAAAAAATAAAAAATTAAACCACAGCAGTCATAAACTAAGGGTATCTTTATTCAACATTCTAAACACACCAAACAATCACTTAACTATGCTGAGGAAGCAGAAAAAGCACCTTGAACGGGTTTCATTTCAGCTTTACCTTCCTGCTGGAAAAAATCACAACTGTTTTGCTTTATGTAGTTTATTAGTAAACTGCAGCTTCAGCAAGGAGTGGACAGTTCCTGCTCAGAAACAGCTGCAAATGCTGCCATTGAGAATCAAACCAACAGGCAGCTGTGATCCCTTCCTCTAGCATTGTCTGAAGAGAAGCACTCCAGTTGAAAGTGAAATAAAATGGGCTGTTAATTCATGTTTGGTATGGCACAGTATTCACATGATGTATGGGGGAAATTTCCTGGTCCCTACCAAAATAATTGTTAGAAAATAATCATTCAATAATCATCAAAGAAGTATCTGCAATTCCATACTGCTCTCTTGCATATCTTAAATGGACAAAAAACACTCAGCACTGGAAAGGCCACACATCAAATACTGTGTTTAGTTTTGAGCCCCTCATTACAAGGACACAGAGGTGCTGGAGTGCATCCAGAGGACAACAAAGATGGGGAAGGGTCTAGGGGACAAGTCTCACAAGGAGTGTCTGAGGGAACAGGGCTTGTTCAGCCTGGAGAAAAGGAGGTTGAGGGGAGACCTTATCACTCTCCACAACTGCCTGAAGGAAGGATGTAACTCACCAGCAGGCCAGAGGTGGGTAAGATCTGCCAGAACGGCTGACCAGAAATGAACAAAGGGATATTCCATACCATTCAACACCTGCTCAGCAATAAATCTAAGGGAAAGGAGTGTGTGTGTGTGTGTGTTTATTCATTATTACGATGTTTGCTTCCATATCAACTGCTAATCATACTGAGGTCCTACTTCTGGAAAGTGGCTGGACATCAACTGCTCATGGGAAGTATGGAATCAATCTTTTGTTTTCCTTTGCTTCCGTAAGCAGCCTTTGTTTTTGCTTTATTAAACTGCTTCTATCTTGACCCGCGAGTTTTTTCCACTGTATTTTCTGCCCCCCTCCTTGTACTGCTGAGGAGAGGAGTGATAGAGCAACTTGGTAGGCACTTGGCATCCAGCCACAGCCAACTAACTGATCACACATGTGTATACTATGATCTAGCATGAGATACAAACAAGTCGTTAGACAATGACCTGTAGAAATCCATCGCCTCTCACTATCCTCCTTCAAAACACATTTGAATCTGTTCCAGCTTCCTACTGCTCTTTGGCACAAGTTATCACCATTTGATCATTAGAAAACATTCACAGCAGATGTGCCTACAAACAGAGTATGATGATTTAAGTGGTTAAGAACAGGAAGAGATGAACTCTCAAGAAACACAGATCCTCACTGTATGCTAATAACTTCACTTTAAAAGACTAAATTAAGGAAAAACATATGCAGGTTTTCTTAAGCTCTTCTATTTTTGAGTTAAGTCTTACAAGTGCTGCTCACATCAGGCTACTTTTACTTTAATTCATCACAGCAATCTAAGTATTTTTGCATCATTAAGTGTTTTCCCAAATTCAATTTTGCCCTCACTAAATGCCACAGCAAAAAGACATCAGTGTTGTGTTGGCAGAGGGTAACATAGTAGAACAAAACTAGGAAAATCAGAGTCCTAGAATAGCACTTTATAGTTACAACAGTACAAGCACAGGGAAGTTTTAGTTCTCAAAGACATTTTTGAGTCATCTTTGCAGTATAAATCTGTACCGGTCAGAGGGCTGCTACTACTGTTCAATTTATTAACATTTAGGAAGCCAGTTTACATAATTTTACTAAATTTATATAAGACATTGCTTCCACAGTTCTTGTTCAGTTCTTACTTTTGCATGCCTTCTCTAATTTTACTTACAGTAGGACAGCAGTTCTACCCAGTAGGAATCAACAAACATCAGGAAACATTAAAAAACAACACTGTTTGAAATGAACATATGTATCAGAATTCTCTTAGATTAAATTAAATAAAGAGTATCTCAGTTGTACTTTACTGGGCAAGCTGCAGAAGCAAAAGTGGTGGAGACCTAGAGTTTTTTTCTAGAAATTTGTCACTATGACATAATTTCTCCTGTACTCAAATTTGCTCCATTCTGTTATTCACAGTACTGTATTTATGGATGAAACATAAGCAACTTACTTTGCAGTGGTCGTACTGTTGCTGTAAGGTTGGAACATCCCCTCCAATGGGCATTTGCTTTTTTAGTTCTTCATCTTTTGTATTCAGCCATTTGATCAGCTCTTCCAGGGATGTCAGCAATCTGTTCCATTTCTCTGCACTGGCCTCCAAGTGAGCCCTGTGAAACAACATTAAAGCATCTTTAAAGTCCTGAATGGCAAAACCAGCATGGGGATACAGTAAGTAAATAAAATTCCTCCATCATTAAGATAGGAATGTTTGAAGTGTTTAACTGCAAAGCAGCTTCATTTTAAAAATGTCTCTACTTCAAAGTATTTTGCACACCAAATAAACATAAATAGAGGAAAAAAATGAGTGAAAGCAGACAAATATATATATCTGATATTTGAACTTATCTAAAACCTTGAACACTGCAGGTCTAAGCAACATAAACAAATGCTGGGTTTTTTGTGACTCCAGCACCACAGTGCACAAAGTTACTTTGTGAGCTAAAGCACTGCAAAACTGAATTCTTCCATGCCAGAATCTTGACTCTTCAGCAGTGAAAGCAACAACTTCTCCTAGCAGGGATCAACAATAAATTGCCTGTGCTATGGAACATATCAGTGGCACAGATTATTTAGTACATCATATTTAGTCAGTGATAAGTTACTAGAGAATTAACACAGTGAATGTGCCCCTCAGATTAAATGTCAAAAACCCTGGATTCCACAATATCCTTTTCCAAAATTTTCAAAAATGCCTTGACTTGATGGTGTCTCCCTACATAGCTGCAGGGAAATCTCTAAAAGACCAGCTACCCTCTTTTACTGCAGTCATTCTGTGTTAGGGATTCATTTCAGACCAGTTAAATGCAAGCTAAACTTGTGGGGGTAAAGCAGTAAGGGGTGGGGAGGAAACGGAGTACGCTAACAGGGACTTGAAAATTCATTGAACACAAAATGAGCTAATCTCTGCCTTGAAAGGTCAGGAAGACATTAAAGGGAAAAAATAAACAGGAGAAAATATATCACATCAATCTCTGTTTTCCTGAATGTTACTCTTATTCTTATCAGAAGCAATATTGAAAATAAAAGTGAGTTTCAGCAGCAGCTGAAGAATGGACACAAGCATGCCATTCTCCTGGGGGGTAGAGACACACACATTCAGTTAGCCCCACTCAAAGTAAATATTGGACAGGAGCAAGGCGACTGATCTATGCTCCAAGTTGCTCTTCAGTGTGAAATGTTAGCATCACGTTTACATTTGTCATACTGACATTATCAAAGAGAGCCTACAAACTATGTTGAGATTCTGAAATGTTTCTTGGGCTTCTTTGCTTTCAAAGACAGGATTTCTGGCCTTTGTTTTAAAACTGGTACTTCTACCAATACACCACCTGCAAACAAAACTTCAGGTGTTTGTGCTCATGTGACAAATGACTTGGCAATTTCCAGGGATTCACCAGATCTGGTGGTGGCTTAAGAATCAGCTCTGATAAAAAACAAGTCAGTTACAGATGATCATTCTGTTTTGAATACTCGTTGGAGCAATATTGCCCAGTATCAACCACCTGGTATTCAGAAGCACTCCTAGGGGAATCCTGGATAACCCTGAAAAACACAGATGCTTCTACACAGCTGACCAGGCTGAGAGCACTCCCGCTCCACCCAGGCCAAATAAAACCATGCAGAAGAGCAGGAACTCTGACATAATTCCCCTACTGTTGACCCTGAGAGGCTCTCTACACAGCTGGAGACCTCCTTAGCTTTTGCATCTGCTATGGAGGTAACACTCCCTGCTGAGAAACAAGGCAACACATGAAAGAAAAAGATTGGTGGGTGGTCTAAATATAGAGAATCTTTCTGTTTCTCCCATACCTTTACTTCTATCCTCCCCCACAAACTAACACCTTCACACCGCCTGACCCAAGAGGAAAGATTCTCTCCTAAACATTTGGCTTTAAAAGGCACACCAGCACAAACTTGCAGGTTTGTATTTTTCCTGGGAATGAGATAATAAAGACAGAAAAAGAAAGAAGAGTGACTGAGTCTACAAGTAATTTCAAGGAGAGGTATAGTCTTCTAAGGTAATGTCACAGTCACAAGAAGTACAGTTTTAAGTACTTTCCATGCATTTAAAAATATGTCTCAAAAGCACTGCTTTTCCAGTTTGGAACTCCCTTTAGTTACAGTAGCAGAGAAGTGATGCCAACACAGTTAACTAGCACCATCAGCTCTGAGGACTGAAGTGATGACAAAAAACCCATACTATCCCTAAAGGGGAGCATACTTTCAGCAACTGAAAATCAACATTATCAAAGTGTACACATAGCTGTAAATACTCTAAAAAAAAAATCACAGAAACCTTAATCTGGAAACACTATCCCAAGCTAAAACCCATACCCAAATAATCAGACTTTTCAATCATCAGTTCAAGCGTCTAACACAGTTATATGCTGTTTTCACAAGACTCATCCATTCAGTTTTGCTTTCCAATGCATCCTTGAAATACGGTACACCAAGAAAGCAGAAAATGAAGGCAAACAGCTACATCAACACAATGACTTTGAATCAGGGCTATGCTTTGTTTCCCTATGAAGGCTTTCAGCACTCTTGCATGAGTTGGAAAAGTGAATTGCAATTGAACAGAGCCAAATACAAATGCTTACAAATGCTATGTCCAGTGGCAACTGAAATTTAAAAGGTTAATTTGAAAGGTAATTTATTTGTATTATGTTTGCTACAGTATTCTCTTCCTCGCCTGTCTTTTACTTGTAGCTCTGCAGCATTGCAGGTATCAGCAGAGTTACACAAACAATGCAAACATTAATGCTGCCCAGTGGGATGCACATGCTAATCTACACAGAAGTTAAAAGATGGGTCTGTATTCAGAATAGCAGGTATTCACCCTTTTCTAAGCATTCACTGCACAACCGTTGTACTAATGCCTTGGAACTCGGAACTCACAGCTGGGCCAGGGTAAATGACTCAAAGACCATGGGCCAAGCAACTGAATTGTTCTTGCAAGAACTCCACAGTTGCTGTTGTTATGTTATGAGCATGTTTTAACCTTTCTCTCATGTTGACTTGTGAGTAGAGCTCATGACAGCTCAGGTTTAGTAGCTCTTGCATCAAATTACTTGTGTGATGTGGCCAGCCTCTGCAAACCCCCACACTGAATAGCTTGGTTTGTCTGGTTCATGCCCTGCCTATGGGCTTTCATGGAGCTGATCTACCTGTTTCACTTAACTGTTCAGTGTGTTGGCGATGCAATGAGTGGAGATGGAAAGTAAATGGCATATTCTGCTATCTATCTCACTCTTTCAAGCTCTTGTGCCTGCATTCCAATATCAATTAATTCTTCTAGCCCTTGAAAAATTCAAATGAATGCTTAACATTGTTCTGTTCTATTAAAAGAATAGTTTCTCTTAATGAACAAGCAAACAGTGGGAATTAAAAGCTCTAGAAATTCTTTTCTATGCATTTCATTTTAATGAGGAATTTTATTCACATTTACAAATATGGAAATATCAGCTGTCAAAATGACAGAAAAAATGTAACAATGACTACACAGTGAAAGCGTCTGGCATTGGTAGGGTCAAAAATTGCAAAAGGCATTCCTTGTTCAATATCTATTTTAAAATATTTCTTAATGGAATAGCAGCAATAAAAGAATGTTACTACCAATATGGATCACGACACTTAAGATGCAAGCCTTAAAAAATTATTCATTTCAGTGGTAAAAACAAAAGCTACAACAAAACACTGATTTCTCATCACAGTAATTGTAGATTCACAAAATTATGTCACTGACACTGATATCAATTTACACTAAGGAAAGATTCAACATACTTTCTGAAAATTTAGTGTGGATACTAACTACACAGTCTGGAGAGAGAAGAAAAGGCAGTTACGCCTGCACGGTGAGCAAGTGCAACAAGTTTTTATATTTGGATTCGGGGGTCCTTTACAGGAGAAAATGGAGATTTCACTTAAATGCTGTGGTCATATTTCTCAAGCTTTTTAGAAGACAGCAACTGTACCCTGTTCATGTCTTGACATTTTCATTACCTGATGTTAGTTGACTTTGCCCTCAGGTCATTCCAGCGGTGGTTCATGTCATCGAGGCGGTGCTGGAGCAGGGCAGCTTCCTCAGAGTTTCCCAAGGCTTTCACCATCTTTTGTCTGTTCCCATCGATGCTTTTAAAGATGTCACTGTGGGCATCAATCTCAGCTTGGATATCCTGAAATATCAGCAAGAAAAGTCCAAACATCTTAGTTCTCTAAACTAAGGAAGGAAAGGCTTATTCATATTAGTACTCCTAAGCACTAGGACAGAGCACACAGTCTCTGTGTGACTCTGAAGAGAGATGCAGAAGGGAAAACCTGCGACCCTATTAACATCAGTATAAAAGATCCAGCTTTCTTAAGTGTGAGAAAGGGAGTTTGAAAGTCATCCTTGACTGTGAATCAGGACTTAGAACTACTAGCACTACTTTTTCTGCATGTTTTTGTAGCACTGAAGGTAGCTTATTGACTACTGTTCCCTCATGCTTTTCACACAGTGAAGCATTTGCAAATGCACTAGAAATTGTTTCCTGCTCAGAAATTACACAGACTCAGCCTTAGCTATGATGTCTCTTTCCTCTTTGAAATAAAAGATAGCAGAAACCTTCCCCAGCTCAGTGAAATTC
Source organism: Chaetura pelagica (assembly GCF_000747805.2). Taxonomy (NCBI): domain Eukaryota; kingdom Metazoa; phylum Chordata; class Aves; order Apodiformes; family Apodidae; genus Chaetura; species Chaetura pelagica. The sequence goes on from NW_009953649.1 coordinate 4,165,698, forward strand.
AAACTCTTTGTACTGTTTTAGATCTTATGCAATTAAAGTTTTTAACTAAAACCTATGTTATTAAACTGCAACTAAATTACTATAGCTACCACAAGCCCATTTTTACAGTTAAACTACTGTACACCATGACCTGCAATATACATGGAGAGGCAGACATAAAACTGCAAAAAGTATTATAACTAAATTTCTTAGTAAATACAGCGAAGAAAAAGAAGTGATAGTGATTTTGATTCAGCTTACTTGTTTCTTCTTCTCTTAGAAATTAAACATATTTTAACCTCTGGTCTACCATCTGCCTCAAGAAGCCTACTGCAGATGTTGCCTTCATCTAACCAAGCACAGCATCCTTTTAAAAACACATTATAAGAGGAAACAAAACTTCCTGCATCACCGCCAATGCTTTTTAGCATCCATACATCTATATATACTCTAACAGAGCAATGTAAATGTGTGGAGAGCCAGAAGGTGTACTGGCTGTCCCACTGGGATTAATCAGTGAAGACTGTGACAGGAACTTGATGCAGATGTAACTAATTTTCCTTTGCAAAGGAAGAAATATGGTAACTGAAAGCACTTAAAGATGCTTTTTTTTCTTCCAGACAGCTCCATCTGCTCCCAGAAACAGGAAAGAAGGGGGCTCTCGTACCTCCCCATCCTCAAGATGTAGTCCTGCATCTTAGAATACCTGCTTGTGGATTTACAAATGATGGTTGAAAGCAGTGGAAAAGTAGCGATGAATCTGAGACAGTATGAAAGTTTTTTTCAGTTAGGGAAGAAATCAAAAAGAGGTAAGGATACACCTGGAGAAGTAGGGAGAGGAGAGACAAAAAGGGAAAAGCAAGTGGAGGGGAGGTGAGAGAGAGGGAGGGAGGAATCAATGAAGCTCTGCTTCTGCAGCCGAACTACTATGTGACTTCGGAATACTACCTATTCTTTATCCTGAGATTTGCTACTTTAAAACATGTTAAAAACCAACTTCTGATGCCTTTAAGCCATTCTGATAAACACCACCATTCTAAAAATAGATACAAGCAATGGCACATAAATTGAAAACCAAAATGAGTGTCTGATGATCAGCAAATCCAAATAAGACTGTATAGTCATCAGTTAAACAAATCAGATGCCTATCTGAAAGCATTTGGTGCTCCTGTCCTCCAACAGGTAAATGGACCCAGTGAAAATCAGGCCACACAGCAGGAGATACAACCACATACAGCAGCTAAAATTTTAATTGCATGCTAATCCATGTTAAAAAAGCCTGGTCATGTGAAAACCACTTCCATACCTCTTTAAATTTATGAAAGAAACCTTAATTGAAAAAAACCTGATTGAAAAAAGTCCTTCTCTGGACCTTCTCCAGCCTGTCCGCATCCTTTTTGTATAGTGGAGACCAGAACTGAATGCAGTACTCTAGGTGTGGTCTGACAAGAACTGAGCAGAGCAGGATGACAGGATGATGACTTCTTTATCTCTGCTGGTGATACTCTTGTTGATGCAGCCCAGCATCCTGTTGGCTTTCTTTGCCACCACAGCACACTGTTCACTCATGTTGAGCCTGTTATCCACCAAGACCCCCAGGTCCCTTTCCACAGGGCTGCTCTCCAGCCAAGTGGATCCCAGTCTGAACTGCACTCCTGGGTTATATGTTCCCAGGTGCAGGACCCTACACTTATCCCCACTGAATTTCATAAGGTTCCTGCTAGCCCACCTGACCAGCCTGTCCTGGTCATCCTGGAGCATGGCTCTCCCTTCTGGAGTGTCAATCTCTCCACTCACCTTAGTTTCATCAGCAAACTTCATCAGGGTGCTCTTGATCCCAACATCCAGGTCACTTACAAAGATATTAAATAGCATTGGGCCCAATATCAATCCCTGGGGGACCCCACTTGTGACCAGTTGCCAGTTTGAGGAGGAACTATTTACTCTCACCCTCTGGGTACAGTCTGTCAGCCAGTTCACCACTCACTGCACAGATCCCTTGTCAAGGTTGTAACTAGACAGTTTCTCCAGGAGGAGGCTGTGGGGGACTATATAAAAAACCTCAAAGACATCCAGGTAGACAATGTCCACCACTTGCCCTGCATCAACCGAGCAGGTTACTTTGTCACAGAAGGTGATCAGGTTTGATCTGCCCCTGGTAAATCCATGTTGGCTTTTCTCAACATGTTTCAATTGACGTGTAGCTGTCCCCAGGAGGATTTGCTCCATGACTTTCCCAGGCTAATGGGTCTATAATTACCTAGGTCCTCCTTTGGACCCTTCTTACAGATGGGGGTGACATCAGCCTTCCTCCAGTCTTCAGAGATGTCTCCCGATCTCCACGACTTCTCAAAGATTATGGAGAGCGGCTTTGCAATGATATCAGCCAGTTAAGCAATCAGTTTATGATGACTTCATATTCAGAAGAGCACTACACATGCAAAATTCCTGAGCAGAATTGCCATTATCATCAATCCAGCAGTGGCAGAACCGTGTATATGACAGACATTAAGCCTCTCCAAAGCATCATACACAGACCACACTGAGTATCATTACAGCCACTGTGACTATATTGTAAGATCAAAGTAATTCACAAAAGTGATTTGCTTTAGATATGATAGATACACAGTAATTACTTAAGATCTCAGGTATTTCAGAAAGAAAAAAAAAAACAACAAAAACCACACTTTTTTTGGAAAAAAGACTTTGGAATATTTTTCACATCCACTTTCAAATGCTCGTACTACCAAATGCCTTGTGCTGACACTTCAAGCTTCCAAAGAGCTGTCTTGATTTGCACTTAAACCTAAAATGGATAGTAGCTTAACAGGTGATATATGATGTGGGTAAGAACTCATTTCATCACAAGAATGATGATGCACTTAAGAAGGCTGAGAATGCCAGCCTGCTTTTGACAACCTCTGTAGCTCTGTTGAGTCATGGAATTGACTCAACATCTGAGAGGCATCATAAATCTCTTAATGCTAATTCCAGCAGTCACATAACTGTGACTGAACAAAGCCAAAGCAGCCCTGCCCACTCCAGTGTAGTAGTGTAATGTGACTCTGCTTTTGCATAGGAAGGGAGTGCCGTGCAAGCTTCTGAAAATGCCATCTGGCTTCTGCATTATGACCCCAGTAACAGCAGTCGTCATTCTCTCCTTAGGACATGTATTAATGAAGCCAATAAACTGAAAGTCACTTGCAAACCAACATCATTACCATAACATTGTTTCTCCTGGCAGCAAACTCTTCAGTCAAGAAAAACAGGATGGGTATATGGGGAATGGCAGGAGGGAGAGATGAAGCAGAAAAGGAGGTGGGGAACTTGTTAAAAAAAATTAAAATAAAAAAATTGCTAAATACGCACAGATTATTATTTGTCGTTGAAGTTCACCAACTAAAACGTTTCTTCTCCAGCACAAAAGCATCCTTCTACATCATGTTACAAATTTCAGCACAGTATACAAAAAAATGACACAGTAAGCTTCAAGCTAAAAAATACAGCAGAGCTGCAAGACTTTTTGGTTTTGTTTCTGTTGAGAATTACTGTGATAAATTCCTTTGAGATTAAAAAAGACATTGGAATATTCAAACTCACAGAGGAGAGCCTGGAGTTTGCAAATGCCAGGACTTGTATAGTTCAAAAAACATTAGAAACATTGGTTTCAAAACTTCTGTCTTCACTACATCATGAAGCATCTCAAAGAGTCCAGCATGTGCCCTAACTTCATAGGCTATCAGCAGTAATTACAAGAGAAAAGCAAAGCCCAGATGACAGACTGGGAACAAGAGAGGAGTAAGTGATCCACACAGAAAGAAACCATGTTCCAAATGCTTAATCTGTTACTATTAGCTACTTTCTGAAGAGTACCTCTCATTAGCTCCAAAATTTGCTACTGTAGGAAAAGTAAAAATACAAGAGTTAAAACAAACAAACAAAACCTACAAAACAAAAACCACAAAACCGAAGGAAATCCAAACCAGTTTACAACAGTCCTCAGAGGACCCAAGCTTAATATGACTTTGAAATTAACCAAAATCATTACACAATCCAAAACAGAACAAAACAAAAAGTAGCTTAGTTTTATTTTCTGAGACTTTTGGATTAATTTACCAATATCCATTATACTACTTTTCAGGTGACCAGTGCTGATTTGTATTTAAACAAACAAAAAACCCAAACAACAGAACAACAAAAACGCAACAAAACATAACAAAGTTTAGAGCTTTAGCATAGAATGCCACAGAATTAGGCTTTAGAATCTGCTCTCCTGCTTTGTGACCATAATATTTATGTTTATGTTAATGTGTAAATAAACTACTATACTTTCTATTACAGACGCTGGTCTTGTAGGGCACAGGAAGTTCGTATGGAGAAATTTGAAAAAACTGGTAAATATATAGAAAGAGTATGTAAAGCCAAGCTACCAATGGCTACAAATGTACTATTCACGTTTCATTGGAAGTGCAGACAATCAGATGAAAGCAACCTAGTTTTGAACAGTCTCATGTCTCTTGCTAATCAGTGCAATCACTGCAAAGCCAAACCTGCTTCTCAGCTTTACTGTTACCAAATGTTCTGGTAAGAGAAAGAGTAACCTGCTTGAAAATAAGAACAGAAGAAATGACAGGGAAAGTGGTGTGTTCATTGGAAGTAATTCTACTTATAACATCATAAGATCTTCCAATTTGACTAAGAAAACATTCAACTAAATTTAGCAGCAAACTGCAGAGCATTTCCTTTATGTCAATAGTGAAGTAAGGTCACAAGGTATCCTGGAAAGTCCCCTTATGCCCTTGACTTAGCAAAGTCCAAAGTTTTCTACCATTTCCTTTGCAAAAAACAAGGAAGGTGCAGAGCACATGCTCTAAAACTAATCTTGTAGAACTTGAAATGGGGAAGAGAAGCAGCATTAGACTTCCATATTTGAGAGCCAGTCCTTTCAAATATGGACCTTAACAGCAACACATAAAACCTCAGTTTAACATCAACCTGCCCTTTCTATTGTGTAGTTTTCAAAGGCATAACGTTTGTCAAAGGCATAAGTATACAAAACTGTGTTTATCATACCTTTTCAAATTTTGTCAGCAAGTCACGTAAGCTGAAGTTCAGGCCGATCATCATTAAGCATCCACTGAAGCCTACATTTTTCTGGTATGTCCTCCAAGCCAGGTCTATAGCCTTCAAAAGGTTTTTCTCTTTTTCCACCTATACTGTCTCAAAATTCCCTGAGAGCTCCTGTGTGTGCCCCTCTCCTGCGCTGTATTCCCCCAGGTGGAGCTCCATTGTTGCACCTGGAAGTGAGCTGCTGATGCTGGGTGATGTTCCTTGCAGGGTCAACCTGGCTCCATGGTGCCACGGGGATCTCCTCGTCTCCACGCTTGACCAGGACCACCTCCAGCTCACCTCAGCAATAGCCTACAGGCTCCAAATGCTTCTTGCAGGCCTCAAGCTGAATGTTCGGTCTCAATGACCCTGAGCTAGAGAAGCCATACTCCACTGGTATATGATGGATGCAGCAGGTGGGGAGAAGGAGGAAGTCCTTCCATGTTGCTCCATTCAAGTAAAAAAAAAAAAAAAAAAAAAAAAAAAAAAAAAGCAGAAAAAAATCCCCAGAGAAACTTCTGCTTATAGAAAGCACCAGAAGTCAGGTTTTCAGAGAAGTCAAAATGAGACGACACACACTTCAGCCTAGGAAACTCAAGAGTGTGACCAGACAGGAGATGACCTCTCCTCCCCCTGCCATCCTCACAGCCAGCCACCAGTGTGCTGGTGTTGCTATGCTATGGCAGTAACCAAACCACCTCCAGCCTGCTTTGCCTCGCCCAGGGGACGCTGCACCACAGAACAGGCAAGGCCCATTAAAAGAAATCTAAAAACTCACTTCTTTTGTTTAGGCAAAAAAAATTATCCAGCAAAGAATCCTGCTTCAACCTCCAAAGCCTTCACTGGGGATCTCCTCCTTTGGTCCTGCCTGCTCTGACAGCCATGCAGTAATCTATCCCCAGCATTTGTTTATTATTGTAATCAGCATCCTCCCTTCCAGCAGCCCTGGTGCCGCTCTGAAGCCAAGCTCACTCCCCTTCCTGGAGGCCTCTCGGCTGGAAAACCACCACCACCCGTAGAGCTGCAGAAACCCTGGTCCAAACACCTTCACTCGCTCCTTTTCCTTCCCCTCACAAAGAAAGGTGGCTCTTTAGTCACTGAATAGGATTTGGAGCTGTAGAAGCAACCGGTGCTCCACAAAGTCCAAACGTGCCCGCTGCCACTCATGAGGGCCGACACGGCGCAGGCAGATTGTTTTCATATGAGGTTTTGCTCACCCGCCCACAGGAAACCTGACACCCCGAGGGTGGCTACTAGGAAATCGCTCCCTTTCAAACCATTCCCACTGGAAACCCTGTGTGCATGTGAAGGCCTATTTAAGCTACTATTAATGCTTTCCGTACAACCACACATTACTCAACCACGAAAACCAGCTTCAGTAATAGTTGCCAGCAAGTCAGAAAAAGTATAATTAAAACCAAACCAACAACCCATCACTTGCAAAACCTCTTACAACTATTTATCTTATGACCATGTTGGTTATCACATGTTGCTTTTAATTTCTTTTTATTTCACCCAGCTGTCATATGAAGTACCAACAAAGTCATCAATAGGAAAACTGTCTTTAAAATTATTCTCAGCCGGTGGGCTATACTGATATAGCCAGCGTGAGTTGGAATTTTAAAAATAAACTGTGGAGGGAAAAAGAAATAAAAATATTGGCATTAGCAGGATTTTTGCTTATTTTATTTATACTTCACTGCCTGTCTGTATGTTTTATGTAGGCACATTACACAAACTGCAAAAGTGCTTGCAAAATACACTGAAAAATATTTTCCAAGCAAAGGTAGCAGAACTAGACCAGCTTTACTGCGCAACTGTCAGCACACGCTATGTCTATTTAGTCCACTGCTCGTGGAAGCAAAAAGCTCAATTATGAATGTGACACTATCTAAAATAATGTTCAAATACTGTTCTTCTCTAGATTAACCATTTATAGAAGGAATAAAAAACACATTAGGGTGAGAAAGTAAAACCCTCCCTGCAAGAGATTTAACTACAATTTCTGAGAATCTCCCTTTGAGAATCTTTTTTCTTCTCCTGCAAGACAGACACAAAGTTTAGATCCTGATTCCCATGCACACACAGGCTTCTTTCTGCTGCTCTTGCAGAAAAAAACCCTTGCAAAACAGGCAACACCTCCATTTCAGAGGTGCTAGTGCATATAAAATGAAAATGGGTGTCAGGGTGAATTACAAGGAGGCTTCATCAGTCCAAGACTGTATCCAAATATAAAACATTAATTTCATGTTTATTCTTAGGTTTCATACTTAGATAACTAGTTTCCTAATTTTTATATTGTCAGAAAAAATTACACATTCTAGATCTTTCAATACTATTAAATGCAAATGTAAATTCCTTCTGAGGTGGATAGGTACTATTGTGCAGAATTCTGTAAAAGGTAATCAAACATATACATATATATATAATGTTGGACCAATTTTTCCAGTAAAACAGCTTTGAAAATTGTAGGGAATAGCAACTTTTCAGTGGTCCTTTCACATGAAAATACACTGAAGTATTCGACCAATTTTGAATTTGTAGAAGATAAATTAAATAAGCCCTACAGTGACTTATATTTAATACAGCCTCTATAAAGGCAGCAGTTCTGTAGACATGAAAATGTTAGAGCATAAGCTCCATAAATGCAACATACATTTTAAGACAGCTTTACATTAATTATTACTACTAAAATTGTCCTGATCAGCTTTGTCATGATTTTAAAAAAAACTACAGATCACACACAGATGAAATATTTGAATGCTGGAGTCCAAAGAGATTGACATTCTGAGAGAATGAGCCCTCATGCAAATACATGCTGAAAATGAGCAGAACAGCACTGCTCTGAATTGTCTGCAGTGCAAACTCTCATTACATTTTTATATTAAAGCAGTTTGGTGCTTTTTCTCACATCTTAAATAATAACATAAAACTAGATTAAAATAGCATTACCAGCTAACAGCACTTTATAACTATAGGCATTGTTACTAAAGGCAGCCTGCATAATGCAAGGACTGTCAACAGAAAAGCACTTTTATCAACAGTAGAAAAAGGAAGGTCAGCACAGCAGCCTATGACGCACAACTATGATCACATTTGATAGCAACTGCTTTTAGGAGTGGGTTCTGAAGTGCATGCACTGCAAATCCAGACTTAAGAGCCTCATAATTTAGCAAGACACTTACTGCAGGGATTATAAAACTAATAGCATAATTGTACATCTAGAACCTTAGTACTGTAAAGAATCAATTTAAAAAACCTGACTTTCATAAAGTATAAATCCAAGAGTAACTGGATTTTAGGCTACTGCAAAAAAAATGAACCAGGAGAATTGATGAAATCAAAACTGGGTAAAGAAAAATAATGTTACCCCATTGCCTCCAGAAGAAAAAATATCTAATCAAGCTGGAGATGATCTTACAGACACCTCTAAATTCAATTTCAGACTCTCATTTGCAAAACAAGATTAAGTAGGTGCAAAAAGACCTAAGAATTTGCTTCATACTTGAGATGATACCCAAAAAATGTAAGAAAACAGCCACACTAAGCACAATCTGACTTCAGAATACAAAGTAAAGAAAGGAGAAAAGGTCTTAGTTTTGTTTTATTGTTTGTTTGTTTGTTCTTCTGGAAGAAAAATGAAAAATTAAACAGCAGCAAGAACCTGAAGAGTGAATGAACCAGGCTGTTTATAGACAGGGTGTACGTATGTCTTAAATGACTCACGAGTTACAACGAAAAGATAAAAAGAATCGTGTTCCCTTGTGCAGCTCAGATGTAAAGGACACCGAGGTCAATAGGTTGTTACAGCAAATCAATACATCCTGGTTCACTCAAGACATACAGCTTCAGGCAGGAACACAAAAAATTCACTTGTTCAAAAGCGCTGTGGTATTTTCTCGTGCCCTGCAAAATACGTGGTGTCAATCTGAGCAGAGGAGGAGGGAGAGCTGTCCTCTCCCTTCCACAGCAGGTCAGCATTTGCAATATGTTTAACCCACAGTTCCAGCAAGGTTGGTCCTACACTGAGGCTCACTATCAGCTGAGCCCAACACCAGGGTTTCACTGAGCACAGCCTCACTGATAACCTTTGCCAGAAGCCAAATCACTCAAGCAACATAGTACCCCAAGGACCAAGAATTCATCAAGACAGATGGACAAATCAAGCTCTTACAATAAAGAGAAATAAAAAACAGGGTAAGAAAAAGCCCCATAAACATGATGTCCCTAATTATCAATTAGTCATCTATTACTGCACTGAGCATCTATTACTCTAGAGCTTAGAGGTGAACCACTGCACCAGTTTGACTTCATTTCATTCTTTAAGACTAACGGGTAACAGTTTGCCTTGGGAAGGTATTTTTCACTCAGCCACATTCAGCGATCTGCCCTCTGCAATAACTGCCACATTCAATGACAGTTCTGCATTAGGTAGGCATAGACAAACTGTGGCCTTCCTCAGAAAATGGGATGTGAGAAAAGGCTTTAAATCTCAATAATAAAATTTGTTATGATTCCAGATGAGATAATGTAGTCTTGGTGACAGGCAATGTTGCACTACTATGAAAGATTAGGAAAAGACTGTGTGGTTTGGTGGTGGATTTCCCGTCCCCCTCTTAACTTGTTTGGACAACACATGGCCTTCATCTCTCTGTATCACGATTTTCCAGCATTTTAGACCTGAATATAAGTTTTATGTTTTAATTGTTTTGAACTTCCCAGAAGCATCCAGCCCTAAAAGAAGAACATTTCAAATATTCTCAAAACACAAAAACTTTAGGAAGTATCTCATACTTGGAGTATATTTAACAGTTATTAGATGTCAAAGGGAATCATGCAGGGAAGTACCATCATTATATCAATTTCAGGCATGGAGCCATTAAGATATTACGAAGAAATTTTTTACTGTGAGAGTAGTAAGACACTACAGGTTGACCAAGGAAGTTGTGGATGCCCCCTCCCTGGAAGTGTTCAAGGGCAGGTTGGATGGGGTTTTGAGAAACATGGTCTAGTGGGAGGTGTCCTTGTCCATGCAGGGGGTTAGAACTAGATGATCTTTCAACCCAAACCATTTTATGACTCTACCATTCTTATTTAGCTTCTCTGGTTTATGTCATGTCTAATTTGTTTACCTCTGTTTCCACTGAACAAGTAAAAATAACTATTTTTTAAATTTTTTTTACTGTTTTTTTAAACTGAAGAAGTCACATAAGTACTTAATCAGTAAGTAGTACAGCTAATGTAAAACTCCTTTAAAATCTAAATTCTGATTAAGGACAGCAAATGCTCAATGCTGTTAAGAGATAATATTAATTCCGTTTTGTAGCTGACACAAAATTTGGAGCATCATTCTTACGTTCACTGCCCAGAATTCAAATACATGGAAGGAACATGAGAGAGATCTCCACATGCAGGAGAGAGAGTTCTGCTATTCATATCTTTTTTTTAGATGTCCATGTAAGCAAAAAGTAATCCTGCTTTAATCAGTGAAACAAGAGTGAAAAATATATAATGCAACACCCTAGGTTAAAGAATAAAATCCAAATTTCACAGATCCTCATAAAAATACCTTTTTTTTCTGACTGGAAATAAGCTTCCAAGGCAGCTATAAAGCACTACAGAGAGCAGAAATGAACCTCATCCAAAGACCATAAAATTTAAGAACAGTAAATAAAAAACTTCACTTCTCAGAAAGCACCAAGGGAACTAGTCACTGTATGTTTTCTTCTTGCTGGATTTTAAATCATATCCCCACATTAAAGCTTCCAATGATTATCTAAGGGCTTCCAAGGGAATACCACATGCTCACGGAATCACAGAATCTTAGGGTTTGGAAGGGACCTCAAAAGATCATCTAGTCCAACCCCCCTGCCAGAGCAGGATCACCCAAAGCACATCACACAGGAACGTGTCCAGGAGGGTTTTGAATGTCTCCAGTGAAGGAGACTCCACAACCTTTCTGGGCAGCCTGTTCCAGTGCTCTGTCACTCTCACAGTAAAGAAGTTTTTTCTGGTATTTACATGGAACCTCCTATGTTCCAGTTTGCATCCATTGCCCCTTGTCCTATCACTGGTCATCACTGAAAAAAAGCCTGGCTCCATCCTGCAGACACTTAACATATTTGTAAACTTTGATGAGGTCGCCACTCAGTCTCCTCTTCTCCAAGCTAAAGAGACCCAGCTCCCTCAGCCTTTCCACATAAGGGAGATGTTCCACTCCCTTCATCATCTTTGTAGCTCTGCCCTGGACTCTTTCAAGCAGTTCCCTGACCTTCTTGAACTGAGCATTTACAATACTCCAGATGTGGCCTCACCAAGGCAGAATAGAGGGGGAGGAGAACCTCCCTTGACCTACTAACCACACCCTTTCTAATGCACCCCAGGATGTCATTGGCCTTCTTGGCCACAAGGGCACATTGCTGGCTCATGGTCATCCTCCTGTCCACCAGGACCCCCAGGTCCCTTTCTCCTACACTGCTCTCCAGCAGGTCACCCCCTAACCTGTACTGATACATGGGGTTGTTCTTCCCCAGATGCAAGACTCTACACCTGTCCTTGTTGAATTTCATCAAGTTTCTCCCTGCCCAAATCTCCAGCCTGTCCAGGTCTCACTGAATGGCAGCACAGCCTTCTGGTGTGTCAGCCACTCCTCCCAGTTTAGTGTCATCAGCAAACTTGCTGAGGGTACACTCTGTTCCCTCATGGGGGACAGTTCCCTCATGTAATGGGACAGTTGAGAGTGGTGTTTCATGTCATGCTGCTGATCTTTCTGGGATTTCTCACAGAAAGAAGTGTTCTCTGCTGCAGTGCCTGAATGACTGGCCTATCATCTTTGCTTTAGACAGGGTGATTTGCTCTCCATTCCTCCAATTTGTTAGTTCTGGGTTGTTTTTTTTTTAAATTGTTGAAGAATTCAGTCTCTAAAAAAGATTCCCAGCATTTACAAGGATGTAAAATGAAAGTCTCAGTAAGAAGCACCCGTTTGGATGCACCTTCCCAACTATACCATACAGCTCCTAAACTAGTTTCTTTTAAGGTTGCTGTATGTGATTGTTTGTAGCAAATTAATGTTTGCTTTTTTAAGCGTCAAACTAGCAAAAAAATGCTTTCTTGGTTATTTCTATTTGTTAAATTTTTTTTACCTTTGAGCATACTGTGCAGTCCTTCAGTCTTTTTTTCACATGAAAGAGACAGGAAGATGTTTGGCCAAACTCCACCCTTAGTTATTTTCATGAGACAACTCTTGAGCTCAGCAGGGCTAGATGAACATGACAAAAAACCCAGTCTGCCTTAATGCCTGGTTTATAGCCATGCATTCTACTGGATAACTTATTCCAATAACTATAATCAGTTTACCAGACTCATTTTATGGCTAAAGGCACTACAAAACCCAGAAAAGCAGATGGATGCCAAAGACTAAGTCTGTGGCATCTGTAAACTTCACTGTTGGCATCTGTAGCACTTCTGAAGTCAGGTGTCACACCTCCCAAATATAAAACAAGCAAAAAAAAAAAAAAAAAAAAAAGACCAAGTCTTGCCTAGGTGTGTTTCTAGGACCATCTGTGTTCCAGTAATCACAGATCTCTTGATGGCTGAAGGAGTATTCTCAGTATGTTCTCCAATTCAATAAACTGTTGGCATTAACTAATGTTTCAAAGGATACACATACAGAAGGCTTAAAATCTGGAGCAAATCTGTTTCATTTAGGAGAAGAGAGAATGAACAGAGGGAAAAGGAAAGCCTTAATCATCCTCTTGTATATGCCCAAAACCAAAGAGAAAAGGCCCAAACTGGCTGTGCCTACCACCTCTGCTGGCTCCAGTCTCAGCCCTGTGCAATATGTTGATGTGTGCTGCCTTGCTCTCAGGTAGCACTGTCACCCCTTAGTCTGAGGTAAGCCAAGCCCAGAAAATTACGTGCTCAGGGGAACAGACATGCACACAAGACTGCCAAGGGCTGCTAGAACACTCACGCAGAGGGACTTGCAACTTGCTGCTGGATTTCTCAGTGCTAACGTTGCAAGCACGTTTTTCATTTAAAATATCCCTTCTGACTAAACTTATGAAGCACTAAACCAAATTTCCTCACGGAAGGTTTATTATCCTTCTTCATGTTGTGCCATTTTGTCAACTAAGAGGCTTACATAGAGATCTTATCAGTGTCTTGTTGACAAAAGTAAAGAGCATTTACAATTGAAATTATGATAATACAATCTTTATTCTTAAAATAAAATGTAAGTTGTATTATCCATAACTGGAGCTCTAGCTCTGACTTGAAGAAGAAGCTTATTTAAATACAATGTGCCTAAGGCTTCTCTAGCCCCATTTTATTACTAGTTACTTTACAAGAAACAAATAGGTTTTCCAGATTTATTCAGGCAGAGCTTTCATTGTTTAACACTGGTCAGAAACTCCATTTCCAGTGAATTATTGTATGCTTTTATTCTCGTTTAACTTTCATATCAAGTCAAGGACTCCACACACTTTTCAGAAGCACCTGAATTTGTGCTGGAGGAAGTAAGCTGAAGATTTGCAAATAAAATCCTAGAATGAAGGCTAGAGTCAGCGGCACCAGGACACAAGCACTGGGTCACCTTACAGTATTTGCAACTCAATCAACATTGGCTTCTTATCAGGTAATAACTTCTTGAAGGTAGTTTTGGTTTTTGGAACTTCGCAAAAAAATGGTTAGCACTGGAAAATTTTGCTCAGCATATAGGAAAATCTGAGGGAAAGATAATTTGAAAAAACCCACAGCTTTACATTAATTAATTTTGTGCTTTAAAAAAAGCTGGAACTCTGAAAACTTAGAGCAAGACCAGCACGTACTGAGGCATCAGATAAAAACTGTTTAGCTGTAGGTATGAGTAAGAAAGAATGCACTTGGCAGTCATGCTGTTAAGGAAGATATGTACTAGTCCATTATACATGGAGTAGTATTTGATCCATGTAGGATCAAATCCTGTTGGCCTTTCTGCATGTTTAAAGTCCCAAGGAGGTGAAAAAGAGGAAAGGAAGCACACACAAAAAAACCAGCAGAACAAAAAATTTTATCAAGTTGTAGGTGTGGGAGAACCCACTGCATCTCCATTGCTGTGTGGAGTAAGTACTGTTGGACTTTCTATAGAAGGGCAAAGATGAGTACACTAGCTAAGGCATGGCAGGCAGCACCTATGGTGAGTGCACACACTGCAAACACACTGATCCATACAGCTGTGAAGGGCAGAGGCACTTGCCACTTGCATTTTGTCCATTGTAGCATGTCGTTGGATGAAGGCTAAGAACTGTACTGTCCAGAGCTATATGTATTCCCAGAACAGGTCTCTTCTACTGCTAGAGTTTCCACCTGAGAAGTATATGCCTAATCAGCCATTCAGCCATAATACGAAAAAGGTTCATCACGTTAAAAGGTAACACTGTAAAGCAGGCAAAATTAAGAAACACCAGAAAAGAAAAAAAAATGCAAAAAAACCTCCAGAGCCTGTTCAGCTGAAGAAGAACCATGTGTCTTTGGTATACTTAGTAAAATCAAGCTACAAAAATTTCAGGGCAGAAAGAATGAGGCAAAAGCGCAAGATACATTTCTCTCCAAAACCTTTTTCATCACATTTTGCTTGTCCTGCAATCACCGATAAAAATACTCTGTCTTAATGGAAATGACTTGTCCAAAATACTAAGCATAAAATCAACAAAAGAAAATCCTAAATTAACTATATGCTCACTAATGCAAGATGACAATGATGACCTTTCATGCCAAGCTATTGTTTCCTTGAAAAGCAAGCAAGGGATATTCAGACATACCAGCCTTGAATAGGTTTTTCAGGATGCTTGTATTTTCCACAGGTGCTAACTTTCATCACAGACCAACTCCAAACTGCTCTTCTACACTCCCTACTAACTACCAAGGAATAAACAATATCTACGTGTTTGCACATACGTGGATTCTCTTCCCCCTGTGCTTCTCACCCATACATAAAAAGAGGGTATGCAAAGAGCAAACAGATTCGTAAAGGAGCAGATTTGTTAAAAAACAATCTTGGATCATCTGTCAAGGATGCTGAATACTTGCAGCTCCCCTTGAGATGGTGGACCTTAAAGGCAATAAACATCTCAGCAAAGCCTACTGTTTATATAACTAAAGCTAAAGCAAACATGAGTGAAAGCCTGCCTGCAAGGAAATTAAGCTCATCAAAGAATGATATTCTATAACTTCAGAAAGTCACTGCAAATAACAAATGCTTCTTTCTGTTGTGCCAGACACTGCCAAAAAACAAATAAGCTATTATTACTGCACCCTAACACCCAGTACAGGAATCTCTCCCCTGTGAGAGTTGTGCATTTTCTTCCAGTACTTGATAAATGGTCATATTTTCTGACCTCACAGCTCCCCAGGGGAGTAAGCACTGTAGTGGCTCTAGCCATCACAGGTTAAGGAACACGTGAATTTGAAACTGAATGAAAAAATTCTGAGCTTGTATTGGGGTCGTACTGAGATTACAACAGTATTTCCAGCCCTGCTACACAGAAAAAAACCCACAACCTAGCACCATGGTCAGTAATCTTAAATAAAAGCATCTGAAGTAGTACATGGGGCACACCATCAAACATGCTCACAAACACTTTCATTCAGAACTATGTTAAATTCTGACAAAATTGCTGAAATACAGTATTTCTGTACAGCATTCACAAAAATAAAAAAATTTAAACCAAAAAACAGCTTCCTCAGAAACAGAAAAATACCTTTAAGACAGACTTTTTGTCTCCAATGCTTAACATGTACAGCAGGAAAAAAGATCAATGATGGAAACGTGAAAACCACTCATTTCTCAGAAGAGGGATTCAGGAGGGACAACAAAGTTAAATATGTTCAACACTAAAATCCATACACTTGTGTGGAGATGGAGCTATCTTAAAGAGGACCAGAAAATAACATACATCACTCATGAGTAGTAAATTTTTAAAGCTACTTTTCTCTATACCCCTGCTTTCTGTCTGTCTAGGACAGAAGAGAGGAGAGCAACATTAGCAATTTTAGTCTAAGTTCTTCAGGGGAAGAGGGTCTGCCCTTTGACA
>NW_009953649.1:4181876-4206267 GCF_000747805.2 Chaetura pelagica
GGAAAGAGGGTCTGCCCTTTGACAACAGCAGTTGCTGAGGCAACTTATGTCTCTGACAGGGGTAAAATGAAGTTTTGCTGTTAGCACAAAAGAGCTCCCATTGATTTTGGCCTCTTTCCTTTAATGTAAATAATCAAGTAACCATAAATTTGACAAGGGATAATTGCTGCCTTGTCCATTACACAGTGTACTCAAAAACGCATTTAAAATCACCTTGAGCAGAGGGAAAAGGAGAAAGGAAAGCTGAGGCTCAGACAGTTCTCCTTCATTAAGCTCTATTCTGCAATGTCACCTGCAACCACACAATCATCTTACAGTGAAAGAGGAAAAAGAGTTGGGTGGTCTAAGCAGTAGGTTTGAAATTTCATGGTCTGACAGTCAATGGGGTCTTAATCCAGGGAAGGAAAAAAAAAAAAATAATTTATTTAATCTGCAAATGAGCTCATTTGAAGCAAAGGTGATCTGTGAGCACTCGGCCCAGTGATGCATGGCTCCTGATAAATCTAACTCAAGTTAAACTTCCCCATGACTTCCCTGAGCCCTGATGGGAGTTCAGCTCATGTTCTTCCAGCCTTCGTTAGTGACACAAGACTAAGTTTTCTTCAACCCCTTGCCCTGTATTCATGGGACTTTTTCCACCAGCCATCTCTATTTCAGCATGGACTGCCAGTACTCCAGTTATTTTAAAGCAGCCCAACAGGACTCTATTGAGACATGATTCATACATGATAAGGCAGCAAACACCTTTCTCCTAAGTGACATCCCACAAGCACCTCCAGGACCAAAGGTACTTGCTACTAAGCTTGAGCTAACATCCATGCCTCAGGGTTGTAGCAACTAAATACATCTTTTCTAGACAGAGACACTTACTACCACCACTCAAAAATTATTTTGGCTTCAGAACATGCAGATAATCTCTTGCCTGGCTAGGGAATTCTTTCAGCTTCTGAAAAGTTGACAAAGTAGCCTGGCACAAAATCTGTGCAATTACCTTCCTAATTCATGCAAACAAGCATTAGGAAAGCATACCCCAAATAAAGGGAATACAACTACTGCATTTGTTATTTTGAGCACCTACAGAATTCAGCCACCTTTTCTTCAACCAAATCAGGAATCTCAAGTTCTGTACCATGATAAACTGGTCTTTAAATTTATATAAAATAGAGTTTAAAATAATGGCAATGAAGGAAGAACCGGAATAATTTTTAGGAAAAAAAAAAAAAATAGGATTGTCATTATTTTATGAAGTGCACTTAGGGATGCTTTGTGATTTCAGAAGATTTTACACCCATTTTAGCTGCTGCCTCTTAGCATCTCTCCAAAGAAGAAAAAAGTGGAGAAACGCTGTACTGATCTCACATGAATGCAAGTATTAATAACAAAAAAGCACTTGCAGCTGTCAGGATAACAAAAACTGTGTTTATACCAGCTCAAATTAGAAGCAATAATGTCTGAAAAACATGCAATTATGGAACATTTCAGTCTATAATTACAAATGAAATCTAAAGGTTGGTGAGGATGAGGATACCAGAACAAAAGTCCACCAGAGAAGCTCATCTGACAATTGATATTTTCATCTCTTCCGAAAAGAAAAAAACAAAACCCAAACAACACAAAGCCACATCAGTTTGGTAGAGCTAAGCAAGATATTAGGTAAAGGTATGCAGTAAAGAAATGAAGGAGAGAGAAGTATGAACAGCACCTGCTTCTTTTTCACTGTTTGATATAATTTTGTTGTGAGATCTTGTTGCATCTCAGGTCAGTCCATGATCCTCAAAACTTAGCTATATCAAGAAGATATTTCTAATAGATTTTTCTAATATCAAGAATAAAGAACTCTAATGGGAGAGACCAGCAAAACCTACCAAACAAGAATGTAATTTATGAAGATTTACACGTTTCAACAATGATGTTCTGAAAAAAAAATAAAAATTGAAACCCAAGCACTTAGTTCCCAGACCCTTAAGAAACAGGACATTTTGTAGTTTTTCTTGTGATCTCCTCTTGCATTTTATTTACATTTTGTTACTTTTGCAAGAATTGCAAGACATTGTTCTGACTGTTAAATTGCTAAAAGTCAACACCCACTGAATGCACACAACTCTTTTGACTGTTGCTTTTTTTTTTCCCCAGGATGAAAAAACTGTTTATATTGACATGCAGCCGTTCTGCCACAAGGAAAATAAAACATCCAAGCATCACACTCATGCTGCTTAAACCTCAGTCAATGAACACCATGTTTTCCATGGCACCATTTGCTGGTGTTCTGGATGCCTTGATAAGTATCTGACTTTGTCTAAAACATCACAACAAATTTTTTTTAATGGCTCTCAAAATATCCACTTGCAAAAATCCCTGGGAACAACAACAGCAACACCCAAAAAAAATCCTTAAAAAATGCACAAAAAATGCAAAATTGTCACTGTTTTCAAAATTAAAGCCCACAAGGACCAAAGTATAAGCACGTTAACAAACACCAAAAATCAGCCTAAGCTACCCTTCATCTTTAGACATTTTCCTAAAATACAGTCCATGGTACAGCAGCTTTAGTAAAAATGAGGGTCTTGCATGGAAAAAGCAACTTAAACAACTGCAACAAAAACCTTCTCATTTTTCACTGCATCATAGGAACTGAGATATCATAAATTAATGACCAAAAAGTAGGTAAGCTGAATCCCCTAAAAAAGACAACCCACTGTTTTTATGGTATCAAAGGTGATTATGCAACACAAGGACTAGAAAAGCAGATCAAATTCACCAACAGATATTAAAGCAATAAAAATCAGCTGACAGACCTTCAACCTATAAATAAAGTGATTGTATGGGTAGTATCTATGTTATTCTTCCTAACAAAAGTGACCAAACAGCTTCCGTTGGGTACCATCTGTGAGCTAACTTGACTGACCTTCAGTATTTCAAATTGAAAAGCTAATTCTTCTTGAAAAGTACATCAACCTAGCAAATACCTGCAGTGAATCAAAGGCAGTTACTAACCACAATATTACTTGACATGTGACTAGCAGAAGTTGTAAGGATTCATTTCCATGCAATATTCCGGAATATGCAAAATATCAAGTAATTATTGCAATTTTAAAATAAGAAGCCCACATTTCAAATTTATTGTAACAACCTACAGATTCTGAAAAGGATTAAAGGGATAACTCTTACAAAGACCTTTATCCATTTCAGATACTACACTCCAAAAATCTGAGGTTATATTGCCACCTTATTTATGTAAAATCATTTCAATCATTACAGGGCTGTCTCCATTTCTGGTTTCATTCTTCATGTCTCTGCTCAAAGGTAACTTATTTTAGCAGAAGTTAATCCTGATGATCATTAACAGCCTAACCAGATTAAGCCTAGTTTAACTATTTTTTAAATTTCTCACCTAATATGCACTGTTCATTTAAGCTTATTTAATAATAACGAGTAGAAACAGTGAAATTTTCCAGATGGATAATGGAAAAAATTCTAAAAGCATTTTGCTGCAGGAGTTAAGAGATGAACTTCTAATCCTTAAAACTACCATGTCTCTATCAAGTACTTTTGTTAATTTTGGAAAAAAAAAAAAAAAAAAAAAAAAAAAAAAAAAATCCTCTTTAGCATTTGAAGTGGAATAATTGAATATTTGATGCAGTAACTGTCTGCAATCAGCTGCACCATAACTGTACTCCAGCATTCTGAAAAGAAATAAAATATCTTTCAATGCACACTAGCAATCAATCTGAAGCAGCATATACTGAGTAGCATTGGTTGCTGATGTAAGTGGCCACTGAAATGTACCTTGTCATTATAAGAACTTGTAAGTATCTACCTCTGAACATCTCTGGATTATTTCCTTCTATTTGAAAATACTAATAGTTGTTACCAGAGTTAAGCACATCTTAGTATAGTCACAATAGATCTGTATTGGTCCTATTGAACATTAATTACTCTTGTAGTGAAGATGCACTTTGGATACACACTTTTCATTGCTACAAACGGCTTGTTTTTTTCATTTATAAACCTCCAATATGAAGAACACTCCTAACCTAAAAAGACTGTCCAATTGTGCAATCCAAAACATAAAAAATGTATTTGAGTTAATCATGCCAAACATTATTTTAAGTATATCACTGTCATGTAATTTTTACCATTCGGCCCTTGCTTAGAATTATTAATTATTTGAGTTGTACCAATACAGAGGCAGAAACCTCCAGAACTGCTCTTGAAATCACAGTTCAAATAAGTGGGGTAGGGTTTTTTCATATATATCAATTAGGAAAGTAGCCTTCTCCTCCACAGCACCTATTTTTCAATTTTGGCAAGTGTATCACTTGCAACTGCATATACTAAGGTTTCATATTAAATGAAAGAAATGAAAGAATACAAGTTGTGCCTTCTAAACCTCTTGCAGCAGACTTCACAACTCTATCCCCATAGCGCCAGTTAATTATACTATTTTGAGCAATTGACAGAATATTAGTAAACCATGTAGGGGTATCTGCACCTGTTAGCCTAATGCCAGTAAGATGCTGAATACTTACTGAAAGTCCATAGACTGTAGCTTCAGGTTGCCTTATTAACAGAAGCTCCCCATTTGATCTTTCCTTTAGTAAAGTTATAAAGAAAAGTCCATTTAAATACCCATATAATTTAAAGTTTACACTAGGGATGCTAAAAACAGCCCAAATTAAGCATTGCCCACATACAAATTATAACATGTCACATCAAGAATACTTCTTTATTGATGGCTGTAGACTAAACTTAAAATTTTTGTTCATCTCCTCCACCAAGAGTATCACTGCACTTTCTTAGGTGCCCTTATCTGTGCATTTAGATCCATCAACGCATTTTGGATCAAGTTTTAACTGTACCTTATAAAAATTTACATTTTTCTCATGCTGAGATTCTCTTTAAACATTTAAATTACAAAAACATGCCCAAAACAATTGTATCCAGTTAACCAGACAGCAATGTCCTGTCTGAAACAGCTGTTGATTCCTATTGTTTCTAACAACAGAGAAGGAGGGATGAAGGCTGACTTACACTATCAGAAAGCACAGATGATGGGTTAATCCCATAAGAGATGGAAAAAATGCTTTTATTACAGTGATCACTTTGAGCTGCATCCAGCAAGCATCCCCCTCTGAGAAAAGGGAGACTGCCAAACACACTGTAAGAGGGAAGTTATTACTGGAAATATCTGTAGAAATTCTCTAGAGTGAAGAATGACTGGAAGAATATGAGAAACATTAAACCTAATGTTTACTGTATTTAAGTAATTATATCAGTCTATTAAAATTATTTGGAACGAAAACAAGAAAAAAGCCATGCCAGATGCTGTATTTTACTTACTTTTCAAGTATTTACTTTTCAACTTGAAGTATTAACTGAACACATGGTCTTTGAAAATTCTAAGATATAAACAAGAAAAGGTGTATTTTGGGGAGAAGATAATTTGTAACTATCTTTAGTAAAAAGTTCAATTTGTTATCCACTCTGGTGTGCAAACACTGCATTATACAATGTGCCTTTTTGCAAATGTACTTGTTAGAAGTGGCTTGTTTTTATGTTTTTGGAAGATAATGTAGTAATTTCTGCAGCCTTTCACTTACCAATCTTGCTTTTCTTGAAGTGAAAATTGTAAAATCTTAATCTCTAAAGCATAATAAATTACAATCGAAAAAAATAAGGAAATATTTGAAGCTAAGGAAAACATGTTATTTAAAATTTACAAACTTCAATATATTTTCAAATTTATTTCACCACTGGGCAAATTTTTGGTGTTAATAGCATGGTGAGGATACTGTAGTTCATCCAGAACATCAAATCTGAACTAAATTTGAGAATCAAGTAAGAGAGAGAGTTCAGGAAGTATGGCCTCCTGACAACAGAATGGGTATTGACAGAAGGACACAAAGATATTTAAGTGGCACATACAAACTAGTTCACTTAAGCTCCAAATTACTAATGAAAAGGGAAACATCTGCTTCTCTTAACAGCTTCTGTTTAGAGAAGATCTTTTTCTTTTTTAAAGTCTCAGTTGACCTTGATGTAATTGTTATGCACAATGTCCACAGAGCAGAGTTTTCTTTTGGCTGTCCTTTTCCTTGTTTAGCCTCAGTGATTCATAACGCTAGAAGAGAGGCCTTGCAGAATTTGGGGAATTGACCTTAGGCTGGAATACAAATGTCTCTTTAGAAAGTATCAATGTAAGTCATGTTGGAATTGAAAGTGGGAAGACTGCACTGAACACACCTACAGTGATTCCTTGCCATGCCACCTGGCTACTCTGACCTGAAAGCTTCATCACTTAGAGCTGCTGGAAACAAGACACAATGGAGATGGAGTGAGACTATTTAATAGTAGGATGCAACTGAATCCAAGTCAAGGGCCCAGTATTCCTAAAAGCAAGACTATTTCTGAAGAATATTGTTCCACTTATCCAGAAAAAGGAAGCATGATATGATACTTTTTAAAAAGTTATAATGGGGAAGGAAAAGTACAAAATGGGAGGAGCCTAAGGCATCAGCCAAGGACTCCATTTGAAAATAAAGGACCAAGTAATCAACTCTTCAAAGGAAATTTACCCCTCCAATCACGATACAACGAAGTTACTTTGCACTTTTTCAACTGCTGAAGATTTAAGAGATATGACAGATGTAGGCATAGAAATCTGCTTCTTGCTGATGGGAGCAGTACAGTTTGGAAATGCACCAAGGCAAAAAGGATTATGTGATGTAAGTTATTTCAGTGGAAAGCATTTCCACCTAATAGTTTTCTACTGTACAATAACAATCTCTGTTCAGTCTGAGCAGTACAAACAGTGATGTACCAACAATTTATTCTTTAATATCAATTCCAGATCTGTATTTTCCACAGAAAAGAGAAAAAAAACCTGCAGTCTGTCTCTAGTAGTCACTACAGTATTACATTCATTCACAATACTGTGAGAACCTCTGAGAGTTTTCTCATCATTCCTACAGTACTGATGTTGTGATGCAAATCCCCTTCAGAAAAAAAAAAAAAAAAATCCCTTTGAAACCAATTGCAGAGAAAAGCAATAGCAGCAACTTCAAAGTTCTCCAATTAAAGAAGAACTACAGAAAGTATTGTTGTCTGTTTATATCGACGAGCCTCCGCCCGGCTGATGCTCCTCACGAGGGCATGAGTAAATACAGCAATCCAAAGGACAGCTACTTGTGATGTTTAATATCTTAATTTTAAAAAAAGATTAATTTGTAAAGCTGTTTGAAAAACAAAACAAAAACAAACAAACAAAACCAACCAACAAAAAAAAAAAAGCCAAACCAACAAAACAAACCCTAAAATGCAAGTTTAAACTGATGCAAGAAGATTACAAGAATAGCAACAGCTCAGATTCTTCAATGTCAACCACCTGGTCTAAGCATCCTTTTCTGTATGTATATACACACATATATATACAGATTTTTTAAAAGCCTATTTATTGCAATGTGTTACTCAAAAACAATTCAAAAGTCATCCATACTTCTTCTTTTTTAAAAGCAAATTAGGTTCATTGTTTAATGAGCTATATGCCACAATCAAACTAGTGATGTGAAAACTAGGCCACAAAGGGACTGACATCTCAAGGATCTTCTGTGTGTAACAGGTAAGTACATAGGAAACCACCTTCTTCACATATTGAGAAGCTATTTTCTGAAGTACCAGCTTTGAACTTTAACAATTAAAAGACAGAGATGAGCAAAATGAAAATAATACAAAAGGTGCCTAAAACAAATGATGTAGTAGAAACAGCTTGCACACTGATTTACAAGTTAAAGACAAAGGGCAAAAAAGGAAGATATCCAAGGAGAAAAAGAAAGGCAAGCAGTAGTGGAGAATTAATTTTTTATTAGTTTCTACTTGGTTAAGATTTTAAAAGAACACAAGCCTTTATAAAATACTACACTGCAAACTGTTATAAATCAAGTTATTTTGTTGGTGGAGGTTATAAAAATGATTTATAGAAATGACTGAAAATACAAAGAAAAAGTATGTTCCTGCTCTAGTATGTTTTTTTATTATATTCGTTACTGCAAAATTCTGCTATATAGTCAGGTTAGAAGCAGTGAATTTACCAGTGCCATAAACCCACTGCCAAATCAACTGATTGCACATCAGCATTTGTAAGAAATGTATGAATTTACAACATATCTACAAAGGAGGTTCACTGCAACAAGAAAATCAGGTATCAAGTAATTTCTATACTCCACACATATTACCTGCTTGCTGGAACAAGCAGTTTCAGCAGAAGAGGAAACTGCACAAAGTGTGATCGCCAAAAACAGCTGGCTTTTTTGTGAGGGAAGGAAGGATATTAATTACAGCAGCTTAATAATAATGATGATGATAATTAATAATAATGATAATTATAATAATAGCAGCAGCCTCCCTCTTTATTTACCTTGAACATGATCAAGCTTAACATAACCAGAGCTTTACTCAGTTTGGGCACTTCCTTGCCTCACCACCACTTGAGTATTTTCACACCAGTGTATGGGGCACTGACAGCCCAGGAGCACCCCAGCCTCACTCCAGGCACCCTTTTCTGAACTCCCTCTACCTTCTGTACAGGCTGGCAGAGGGCAAGAAGGTTGACAACAGTTGTGAGGAATTGAATGACCCTACTGGGTGATGTGTATAGCGAAAAATTTGCTCAAAATCAAAGCACAACTAAACTGTATTTTATTGCAGAGGGTAATGCCATTTGGAGTTATAATTAATTTTTCAACAAAGAGAGAATATTATTGCCAATGCAAGATGCCAAGTGAAGGCAACACGCATCTGCAAAGGCAGCCTCAGACAGTCATACCAGGGATCAAGCAAAGTCAAGAGCCAGAGCAGGAACACACCACCTGCAAAATAAAGCTGATATTGCAGATGAGAAGGAAAAAAAGAAACATTTTGAATGCTCCTAATGCATTTAATATAAAGCTGGAAAAAGTGAAAATAATTAATTGTTCCTTGTCACTGTGGAAATTCCATGCATGAGCTTACAAATAATATTAAAAAGGACCTCTTGCAGAACATAAAACACAGCTGCCTCCACCACCAGTGGCAGAAAAAATATTTTTTGCTTTAGAAGACTATTCCACAGAACAAGCATTGTTTGAAATGTGATCATCTCTTCTGAAGCTCATAAGCTACTTACAATGTATCATCCCCAAAATTCGCCTTCCACCCTTTAGCTTGCAGCTAAATTAACACAGTATTTGAACTGTTCCACATTTTGTCCATTTGCTTGATGTATTAAACAAAAGGGTTCATCTTTTTCCTGCTTATTATTATTATGGTCTTAGCAATGCCACAAGGGGATGATCACCTCCCTGGTCCTGCTTTCCACACTATTTCTAATACAGGCCAAGATGCCATTTGGCTTCTTGGCCACCTGAGTACACTGCTGGCTCATACACAGCTGCCTATCAACCGGAACCCCCAAGTCCCTTTCTTCTGGGCAGCTTTCCAGCCACTCTACCCCAAGCCTGTTGCATGGGGTTGTTGTATCCCAAGTGCAGGACCCAGCACTTGGCTTTGTTGAAGCTCATACAACTGTCCTCAGCCCATCAACCTAGTCTCTCCAAGTCCATCTGTGGAGCCTCTCTACCCTCAAGCAGATCAACACTCCCTCTCAACTTGGTGTTATCTGCAAACTTACTGAGGATACATTCTATCTCTTCATCAAAATCATTGATAAAGATCTTAAAAAGCAGTGGTCCCAACACTGAGCCCTGAGGAGCCTCAGTTGTGACTGGCTGCCAGCTGGATTTGACTCCATTGATCACCACTCCCTGGGCTGTATTTCGTCTATAGTTTTAAGTAAACCTAATATTCAAATACAGACCTTGAGTGTCATTTCACCTTAATCTGCTCAAGGGGTATTGGACAGTCAAGCATTTCCTTGGTCTGTGACATTTGAATCACTCTCCCTGGAAGGGCCAGGTCTGAGACAAAGGTGGGATCCAGCCACACAAGGCTCCTCTCTGAGAAGGAGTTTAGAAAGCAAGGGGGTCCGATCTGAATCTCCCCGTGTTGCCCTACTTGGGTTGTGACAGGGTCATCTTGTCATAGAAAGAAAATAAGGCTTTAATTCATAACATTTTTCAAACAGTACCCTGGCACGTCACAAAATGGATCTGATACCAGAGTCAGAATACAACCATAAAAAAACCAAACCTTCTGGTCAGGCTCAGAGAAGAATGCATACACTATATTTTCATACAAGTCTACTTCAAAATGCTGATCACCATCCTTGTGTTATTTAGCATATGCAATTGGTTACTCTTAACCATACCACTGATTATTTTGCCTGACATTGTTGAACAAGAACAACAGAAATGAAAGATCTACAAGTATCTCTGCACATCCTTCATGAACTCTGGCTTTAAAGCTTGCTCAAGTCATTATTTAAAAATAATAGCACTATCCACAGTTCTCTTGATTTTGAAGCTCACCTTTCTCTCTACAATAGAATTTTAAAATCTTCATTGGTAAGGTTTTTATAAACATCCAAAGAGATAAAGCTATGATACCATGTACACTGGCAGATGAGTGGGAAGTAGTTAAAAATTAAAAACAAACAAAAAATCACACACACACACAAAAAAAGCACACAAACAAAAAAACCCTACAACAAACAACACAATTTTATATCTTTGATACTTAAAATCACTGGTGGCGAACCACAAACATTCCTAATTCACCACCACCCTTCAATTTTCAGAAACTTCTCTGAAGGCATTCTTGAAGTGTGGATAAACATTGGGAAACGACACTCTACATGAAGAACGTTATTAGTAAAATGGCAGTACTAAACACAGACTAAAAATAATCACACAAGCAATATTCTGCTGTATCTTTGATGCAAAAGAAAATTCCAAAACAAACCTAAGTGCTTTTTGTATTGATGTACCCTGGTTTTAAGTTTCTTTATTCCTTCTGCTATATTGGATTTAGAGTATCTGCCTGCTGGAATGCAGAGCTGCATGGAAGTTTTATTAAGAGGACCTCTTGTCCAAGTTAGCATAATATTAAAGCAAAACCTCATGCACAACACATGCAGAACTTCTGCCCTCCACATAAATTTCTCCTGAAGAATGTGGTTAACCAGTGCTAAGACCAAGCTGGGTGACTACTACTATTCACTTACTAATCAGATTGATACCATTTTATCAAACAGTTTCATTCGTAGAGTTACAGTAGGGCAGGCACTTGCAGTGCTTGGGAAAAGCAAACATACATTCAGCTTTCATATCATGGCATGAACATTTCAGGTGGAAGGGAGCTCTGCAGATCAGCAACTCAAGGCAAGGCTGACTTCAAAGCTAGGTTACACTGCTCAGACCATTATCCAGTCCAGTTTTTTCTCTCTATGCTCCACTTGCAATTTGCAGTATATAATTACTCAAAGTAAGAGAATTTTTCCCCACATTATTTTGTATTCTGCATTTTACACAAAGACTTTTTCCAATACACATTAAATATGCCACACCTCAAAAATACCTAGACAAAAAAAATAAGGCAAAAGAGCTTTTGATGACATTTGCTGTCATCTTCTCCTCCTTGCACTAAATTCATATGAACTACTGCAGAAATGTCTATCACAGAAAGCATTGCATTTTAGAGATTTTTATTATTATGCACATAGGAGCAATAAACAAATGAAATGTCATGAAAAATGCCATTTAAAAGATAGGCTCTTTTGCAAAGCAGCATCCTTATAAGGCAATTAAAAAGAATGTTACTGAAGTCTTGGCAAATCTGCACTAAGACTAGCATTCTGAGGATAATGATGACACAAACAGAAATAATTCATTTTGTGAAACCACTGTGATGCATATGAATGTGTGAAATTTAAAGCTATATAAAATCACCTCTGAGAATATACAGAGTCATAGCATATTTGACTGCAAACTGGTTGCCTTGCCTCTTCTACCATTCATTTTGCAAACAACTTGTGTTTGCAACAATCTGGCATTACAAATGAAGTAAGAACCAGCTCACTAACAAAAACATAATTAAAGTTTAATTTTGGTGAAAATAACTCACCAACTCTAAACTAAATGAAATTTCTCATTTCTACAGAATTATACAGTATGCAGACATAAGGTTTTGGAATTTGAATACTTGCAGTGTATATGAATGGCAACTATTTTACAATATGAAGTTCCTTTCAAAATTAGTTGGTGAGAATATACTAGTAGAAATCAAAATTAGCAGCAATTAACATAGTTATATATTGGCATATAACTAAGAAATTCATACTGTTTGATAAATGTTAGAAATTAAAGCCACAATCATTTTTGACAGAAAAAAAAATCAAGTGAAAACAGCCGAATATTCAGGTATAAAATGCTAACTGTCTTCCCCCCCCCCGAATATTTAGCTAATGAAATACAATTTTTTTAATAGAAATTCAATCTTATGAAGTTATCTCATTTTCTCTGCAAGAAAATTAGACTGTGATCTGGTTCTATATCATGCTGAGAACTTGAAGCCTTAGAGTAAGATCCCTCAGCATATCAAAATCTTTTGAGGTATACAGCATCAGAAATGAGTTCCTGAATAAATTATAAGCTAAAGAATACACACAAGACTAGAAGAAGGAATCAACTGAAGGTAACATGAGCTGAGCAACATGTTATGTCCTTTATTAATTCCTTTCACAGAGGACTTCTGCTGTGTTTGACTGTTGTGCAAGTGTTCCATTCTCTGAAATAACATGTGGAAGACAAGACGGTTGCATCAAGTATCTTCCTAAAAAATACAAATCCATCCCCTTTCAAGAGGGCAATGAAGGAGACTGTCAGCTGCCAATGTTCAAGTTAAGGCCGGAGTCAGTTCACTGATAAGCAACAAGCAAAAGGAAGGCAGCTCACTTCACCCACTCACCCACCTGTGACTACTTGAACCTCTCAGGCAGTGCAACAGTAGTTTCCTCCCACTACAAACTCCAGTAATCACAAGAATATTAAAAGAAATATTACAAATATTAAATCATCAAGTCTCAAGTGATTAGAAGAGATTCCATCCAATAACTTCTTTACTTTCTGTTCATAAGGAATATATACTTATGAGGGCAAAGTGAAATAACTTCATGTTATTTGCCAGTTATCAATTTTGTATTTCAGATAAAGAAGTGAAGACATTTTAATTAAAAAAAATAAATGGGCAGAAAGAATTTCCAAGAAAATTAGTCTGGTCAGTCTGCTTTAATGAGTTAATAGATATATTGTCAGTTATATCATTTGACATCTTAATTTTCCTCATATTTCCTTCAGACATTTAAGAGAAAATTTTAATATCAGAAATAGCTTAGTTAAACAGAACGTTTACACAGACATCAGCTCACTCCTATTATGTCAGGAATTTCATTTCCCTTAGTTTGGCTGATGATTGTTGCCCCGAAAGAACTGTTTTCACAAGATGTAAAATACTCTACAACATGGAAAATTCCTGTCCTTGCAAAATACTTTTCTAAAAACGTATATTTGCTGCTTTCCTCACATGAAATATACAACATTGTTTCACAATGCTCACACACACACAATCAGCTTCCTAATGAAAATCAAAACAAACAAGACTGAGATCCCAACTAGCCCTTAGAGAGTTTCGATTAATAAACCATCCATTAGGAATCTGTTTCATTACACGATGCAGACCTCTAGATTATAGCAGCATTAATAACTGTCCACAGACTGAGACATTTACATGAATTTCTGTAATGAAACCACTATGCACAGTGCAGCCCTTGGTGATTCATTTGGCCTTTACCATCACATAAAAGTAAATTCAATTTGGCAAAAGGTTTAGATTTGAATAAACATACCAATCAATCACTGACGACTTAAAATCCTTGGCACTTCCTACATGGTATTATTTCAATTTAGATGCATTGAAAGTAACGTAGGAGTGGGTATTCCTTTAAAATTCTTATTTTACCAACACCAACTCACAGGCAGCTAATGCTTTCTTTGCTTCCATTAGGAAATGAATATGTTTTTTATTTAAAAATGTAAAATGTGGAGTATTGCAAGGTAATACCAGTAGCAGCAAGTTATCACAAAGACATGTATATCTTTCTTCTTTGCAATCAACAATCAAATTTCTACAGTCTATGTTTCTTGCTAGAGAAAAAGTTCATAAACTATCCAGCCCAAGATTTTTCAAAATCACTGTTAGCAATTCATTCTACTTGTCAAATATTTCAAAGATCTACCTACATACAGAAAAAACTTGATGAATACTAAGTAGCTGACCAGAAGACAGCAGCCAAAGTATTTCCATGGAATAAGTCTTCCATAAATAGGGCTACAAGGGTTGATAGACAGTGGGCTACATTACATATAAGCCAGCAGAGAGGAAAACAGGAAGATAAATTAATGATCCTATAAGGCTTTCTTAACTTTTAAACCCAGTCAGCCAGCTCAAGAGCATCCTTTTACATATAAAAACCCTTGACATACTTTCACAATAGTCCTATATCACAGGAAGCTTCTTAAAAAGTCCACATATTAAAGATACCTAAATCAATCCCAGCAGAAGGTGACTTTACCAAAATGACACAAAAGCATTACCAACAAGAATAGACATATTGTTGTGACTCAATTATTGTGAACATTCAGTTTCCATATGTCAGGATTTGAAACTAAAAACATTTAAAAATACTTTTCAAAGTAACAATTGAGAGAAAGAAATATTAACATCTTCCATCCAGATGTACAATACTCACAAAGTATTCAAGTCAATGTGTAATAACTAAGGTTTGGTTGTTTCCCCTGAAGGAGACAACCTCTTCCTCACTGGTCCCATTTATAGTCAGTAATGAAATTAGGGAAAAACCCTATAGGGACAAAGAGTTTCTTTACAATGACTGTCATAGTTAAGCAGGACTTATTAATGACAGATTTAGTAATTTAAGAATCTGGGAGAGTCTTTAGTCCAAGACATGCAATTTCTTAGGGGAGTAATTAAGCTTTCAACTCCTTTTTTTGTCTATGTGACTCCCTTGCACAGTCTGAAGGACAAATCTTCATTTCACTGCCAACCAGAAATACTATTATCACTGTACCTGGACTCATAACATTAATATTCTTCCTAGTAAACAAATCAACTCTATGTGGGAGTTGTAGTAGTCCAGAAAAGATACCACTGTAAGAATTAAGTACCTGCACATCCCACCAGTATTAAGTACCTCTTGCACTAGATGAATTTGTAGAAATTGATATCAAGTTAGACTAAGATAGTAAGTACTCCAGAAAAACACTATTTACTACATTTCTGGTAATTTTGTAATAGAGGTCTTTGTAAAGACTATAAAACCCATGTCTCTTTAGGGAAGAAAAGAGAAAAAATATGATGTGTATAATTAAAAGCTGCATAAATATGTTTCTAAGTAAATATAAAATCAAACTATTCACAAATTCCCGTATTTTATTTGATTTCACAACTCTTTTTATGTTGCTTATACACATATTGACAGAATCTGGCTATTACATTAAACTTAGTTTAGCATATTTCATGCCATCACTTAATACAATTTACACATTCATATTGCAGCAAAAGATGAAGGGCAGCCAGGTTCCTCTGAAGGTTAATGCAAGAGAATTTTGCACTTTCTTAATCAGTTTCACATCACCACAGAACCCAGACTTAAACATCAAATAATGTTCTGCTTTCTTAGAAGAGGTTGTCTAAAGAGACAATGCACACTACAAAACATTTATTTTGCCTAAAACTAATTTGCAGACTATTTACAAATTAATACAAGAATTATTGATACACAATCTCTTTTCTGTTCAGAATTCAACACCTTGGCACCCTTTTCATAGCATTTCTCCCACCACTGCTCCTGAGAAAGCTGGTGGCAAGGAAAGGATGAGATTCTGCTACATAAACATGTCCCTTAATTGAAGGAGTCCACGCTCACATTTGAAGTCAGAAGCAGATTTTCAACAGGTGAAATAAGAGCACACATCCTATCAGTCTCCACCCCCTCATTAGAAACATCCATTAGAACTTAAGCTTCATACACATTACTTGGATTAGAGGCTTGGGTTCAAGCTCTTGAGGCAGATTGATCCTCTTTACTCAATAAGGGCAAAGTTTTGTTAAGAGGTTTTTTTGTTTAAAAAAAAACAAACCCTAAACAAAAAACAACCAAACTTGCTCACACTAGTATTGCTAATGTTTTTATGCCAATTTTGTACTGTTTAGAACATTACATATTAGCAGGGGTTGGTAGTGCAAGTTGTCTTTTCTTCCACTTGCTTAGTAACCCTTCTCCATAATACTACTAGTATCACTTTATTGTTCTCTAACTTGGAAGATCAAAATTATCTGCAGAACAGCAGATTAAGTCACACCAGTGCCTAGCACAGCAAAATAAAAACATCTCTATTTCTAACCTGTTGACTCATCTCTAAAGCACTGTTATCTTTGCTGCATCCACTGGTGGCACACTGACACATTATCAGGCCAAACATCCTGATCATCTTCACCTCACATCTCCAGTTCAACTCTCCAGTGTGTAGCATAAGTTACTATTGGCCCTCCAGTACACAAAACTTGCACAATGTGTAATTAGCTCCCAAAGCACTCCTCCAGTCTTTAACACACCTAGCTTTTCATAGGTAGTTTTCCAATCCTTCTTTGTATTCATAACACCTCTTAGTATTGTCTCATCAACAAATTTAATCAGTGGACACCTTTTCAGGCCATGTTCTAAATTAAAATATTTCCTCATACTGTCTCAGTACTGTCCCCTGGATGAATCTCCCAAATTACCATCAACAACCCTCTTTGGCAGAACTCCTCATCATTAATTTTTGATTCATACCTTACCACCTTAAGGTATTCTATTAATCTAAAACAATGTATGGGTGTTAGCAGCATCTTATAATAATAGCTTCACTGCTGTATTTAAGTGTATGTGTATGAGAAACTATAATATTTCCCAAGTTTAAATCATTCCCTTTTTTTCCCTTTTATTTTCTTTATTTAAAAAAATAATGATCCTGTCTCATGAAACCATGTTCTGCTCTCCATAATTCCAGAAAATGGCCAAGACTTATTAATATAGCTTGGGCTATAGCAAAAATATTTACACTGAAAACCTAAAAAAAACCCAGCCTCATTATTTAACAAATGGAAACACAAATAATCAAAGGGTAACTGAAAACCATTAAGTCAGGCTCCTAAATAATTAATATGATTTATTCACTCCTTGTGCTTGCTCCTTTCCTTTAAAAACACAGGAGAGACTGATCTATGAGATCTATAGTCTATGAGACTACAAATCATTCAGGTTTCTAAATATAAGAGGAACAAAGTTCTAGTACAGTCTTCTGACAGGAAAGGCAGGAACATATGCACAAAACTCAACAAAACATTCAATCTCAGAATTGGAGAAACTTTTCTTTTGTGATGCAGAATCTCTGACTTCAGTCTGCAGTTGAGGAGACATTCAAGATGTTGCTGTGTTTCATCATAAAGACAAAATAAAATTGACTTTTTTTTCATTTACATATTAGCACTTGCCAGGGTAAAATTTTCATTTAGATCATCTACTTAATTTGTATTATTCCTTTCCTATGCAGTATCTTAGCCAAATAATAAACACCTGTCATTTAGAAAAATAAAAATCTGCATTTTCCATGCACTGAACTGTAATGGAAGGATTATAAATAGAATTTTTGTTCTTCAAAATTGAGTTCCTGCATCTGAACTACTGAGACAAAGAAAGCAATAGCTAAATAATTCCCACGCTGGTAATCATTGTTTTGCCCTTCTCAGAGGAGTCAGCAGATATCTTACTGCAAATAAGGAAGATAGGGAAAACAATTCATAAAAGGCTAAATTATGCCTAAGAGAGTACTGGCATTTCCAGCACTTGGTCTTAAATATCCCTTTTACCAGCCACAATTTCAGTTTTGATTTCCAGCAATTCAATGAAAGAGGTTATTCTATTGGGTTGCAAATGTCAAGTACTACTAAAGATTCAAAGCCCATGAGTCAAACATAAAAGCTTAATAGACTTCTGTTTCAAGGGCTTTTAGGATGCACTTTCTTTTCTTTAGATTTTTTTTTTTTACACTTTTTAAATCAAAAACCTTAGATTATCATCTAATAACATGCTCCCAGAGGAAAAGTGCAAATGTTCTGAAACTCACAATGGTGCCAGCAGTACTGAGCTCAGCAGCAACCCAATTAGGAAGGAATTAACTGAAAATATCTACACATGCACACATCCACACATTTGCCATCCCCTCTGTGCATCCTCTGAGATCTACAGACACTGAGCTGACTTCCACCAAGCAATTGAGGGCTCAGGAATTTCTTTGCTTGATATGGTGTAGAGGGAGTAGAAAAAGACACAAGTAAACAACACCCCAGAAGAACTGAGCAAGTTCAAAGAAGTTTTGTTAGCTTTTCTGTGAAACTTTAAGAGTAGAAGTCAGGGTGTAAGGAACAATAAATGGGGCAGCTACAGCAAGCAAACAATTCATTATTTATCTGTCTGTGCCTGTGCAAGCATCTTACACATCTGTGCTGTAAACAGATTTCTAGATTCTTGCAACTCCTTTTCTCTCTCCCTTCTGTCTCACAAACTGTTTTTTAGGTGGTTAGCACAGATGTCAATCCAAAAGCCTTTTATCTTCAGAAGACAAAAATAGCTAGGAAAATCCTTTTCCTAGCCTAAAGCACAGGAAAAAAAAAAACAACAAAACAAAACAAACAAACAAAAAAAAACAACCACCAAACCAAAATAAAAAAAAACCAACCAACAACAAAACCTGAAATCTTAAAGTCTTCAATTTGACCAATTATTATTTCAAGGTAGAATGTGGTTTTCAGCAGAAGCCATAGCTTGTATTTTGAGAGGATCAAAATAGGATCTTCTGACAATAGTGGTATACTATCAATTAAAAGTAAGTAAAAACAAACAAACAAACAAACAGTGGAAAACCAGAAAAAGTCAACCAAATACTTAAAAGAGTAAGTATTCAGCCTCTATGCTAGAAAGGAAACTGCTTTTTACTTTTGCTTGTAAATAAAGGCAGAACGGGTGAACTGATGCTTCTGTCTTCTGGTTCCAGACAAAGAACAGGACACACAGTTAAAATGTAACTTTGGAGCAGCTGCAAGAGCTCAAACTAGAGCGCAAGACAGTATGTAGCAATAGCAGGAATCCCTACTTTGATACAGTCTCCTGTCACTCCCACTATTATGAAGCCATGGGGCTTCATGGATCAGACACTACCCAAATGTTATGTTTAATAAGCCTGATGGACCACCTTTTTTGCCATGATGTTTGCCAAATGCTTTAAATTAATTTTTACATCTGTCCAGTATATTGTCTTGCAGAAAATAGTTCTACAATTTAATTATCTGCCATATGAAGAGGTACTTCCTTTTATTTAATAACACGCTGCTTCATTAGATACCTCCTCAATTCTCATGTCAGGAGCCATAATGAACAAATTACTCCCTCTTCGTCTTCTTCCTGCTGTTCAAAGGGTTCATAGACTTCAATGAGATGAGTAAGGCACATGGTTTTCCATAGCGAGAGTCATAATGTATTTATGTTAATCTCATTCAAAAACCACCAAAGACATCTGATGACTCCGCTGGCCTTTCTCAGTATCTTTTGCAGTTGAACTATATCCTTCTCAGGATAATGCAAAAAGGAAAATCATACAGTATCCAGTAATAAGATTTACCAGGCCGTGCAGTAGCATAAATCATGTTTCCATTCTGTTCCCCCTTCTTTAATCAGAAACTAGTAATTCCTTTTAAGTTCTGAAATTGTCTGTGCTTTTTTTTTTCTCTTTTATTTAGACAACTCGGTTTCTGAATTGACATTGAACTTACACTCAGAATTTCCTTGAAGATCTTTTTTTCAAGTATAGCCAATTAAGAACCAATTACTGTTCACATATAAAATAGGACTATTTCTTCTGACACAGTCTTTCATATGGTATTTTATTCACCTTAGAAAGCATTCAACTTCTTACAGTCCATTTCAGTTTTCCCGTCTTTAACACGTATGTGCCAGCAACACACTTCAACATCCCACTATTCATCCTCTTTTCACAAAATGTTTACTAGTAGATTCAATCATAATAGCTCACCTAGAAGTCTAATCCAAAAGAAGATTCCTATTTATTCCATTCAATCTTGAGAGGATTAATTCTTGCTTCTTTAAATATAAAAAACATCAGTCTCAGCAGCTTCCCCCTACACCTTATTTTTTATATAGGGACCCATCAATAGTTTTTGGTAATTTAAACATACTGTGTTGACTGAATCACTTTATATAGTGCCTTTCTGAATCCTTAAACAATGCTGGTAGATTTTTGTCATCAAAAGCTTATGACTGTTTCTCAATATATGTTATTTAGTTTCTACTAATTCTGTTTCTTTCTATGGTTTTCAGCAGTCTCACTGGTATGAAAATCAGACTGAACACCAGTTCAGCAATGCCCTACATGATTTGCATGAAAATACTCAGGTAGATACCTCATTACTCTGGTTACACACTTAAATTGTGTAGTCTGGTTACCACACAATTTAATTTGTAGTATCTACTTATTGAAAATCTATTACCATTTCCATTCACGCTTGCTCAGAATGAAGAAAAGTTTTAATGGTTAATTTTATTTGCCAATACAAAACTTTGGGGTAGGGAAGGACAACCTGAAATTAAACAAAAAGAGTCTATAGGACACCATTGCACCTACAAAATAAAACAGACTGAATTAATGTCAAAGGAAGAAGCATTTGCAACATAGCAGATACATCCATCCCCTTCTCCTCCCTATGCTGTTTACTCTGGAATAGAGCTACCAGCAGCTGCAAGACAACTGTGCCGCAGGTAGCAATGCTGCTCCACAGCCTCCCAAAGCAGCTGCACTCTTGGATGCCTTCCCAGCCAGCAGTCCTGCCCATATGCCCTGAGGCAGAAGTACCTGAATTAATCTCTTAATCAGTGACTTTTTACAGGTCAGGCTGGATGCAAATAGATTAATATTTTTGAAATATGGACCATCAGGTACAAGTGCAGCATTGATTTCAAAGCAACTGTGTCAAGAAGAGGGATGGATGCTCACTTCTCCAAAAAAACCCTTTTCTATATTCCGAATTCCTCTCTCAGAGTGTTTATTCAGAACAGAATGAGAATCACACCTGTCATTCTCTACATATAGACACTTGCTCCAAACCGAAATTCAAGCACTAAAATAGATTGGCCTTTTGGTTTGTGTTGTTTTGTTTGAAGGTCTTATTTTTGCCAAATTTACCTATGAAGTACTTAATAATAAAATGAGATTTCTGAAAATTTTATGAAATCTGTTACTACATCAGAAGCGTACAAGGGCAAGATCCATTTTCCTTCAAACTCTGTGCCCTACAGTCTTAGTCTTAGTCTCCTACATACTGAGAGGAGTAAATAACAAGCTACAGGAGGAGAAAACCCCTTGGGCCTAGCAGGGCAAACCTACACATTCTGCTCTCGTGTTTCTTTGTTGAAGTGGTTATAATAGTCAACTGCCACTAGAGCAAGTGCTATATTAATTACTGCTATGCAGATAGTACCTATGTGGTTGAAAGAAGAATTGCGCTCAGACCAATGCTGTCTTGCATGCCTATATGAGTTTAACCAAAAAAACTTATTTGTTTTGCCTTATAACATTTAACAAAAGCCTTACAGTAACATAATAAAACAACTCATTAAGATGCTTTATTATGCCACAGTGTAAATACATTTCTTCTTGGCACACTTTTTCCTTATCTCCAGTATTCTGCTATGGCAGGTTTGAGATACCAAAAAAATTACTAATTATCCCTCTGCACAAGTCGTCCCCAGCATTCCTCTCAAAAGACAGATGAGCACTTCACTTACAGAGAATGGTAATTATTCAACAGAAACATTATCAGGTGTGCAGAAATTACCTTTCTATAAAGACACCTAGAACAATTGCTGCAAGTTTTATCAATCAAGTCCAGGACAAGACGAATATGTTTGCACCAGGAACATAGGACTATGGAAAGGCTTCACACTTCAAAAGAAATCAAAACTAAAACTCAATAATCAAGATTTATATTAAGAACTATAGTAACAAGAGCATCAGTATATTACTCACACAAAAGGGACTGATTGTGATGGACAAAATTCAACAAGCATTTTCCTCAAGCTTTACTTAAAATGAGATTCTGCATTGGTACTCAGATACTTCCCCCAAGCATTTCACATTACATAGTTATAAATGTGTTTGTTATTTTAACAGAAGTGATACAGTATGTCATCATCTCCAAGCTCTCTTATATCCCTTCTAGAAAACATCCATTTAAAAAGCACTAAAAAATAGCAGGGCAAAACCTGCAATAAAGAAAAACACTTTCACACTGAAATGTTTGATATATGCTAAAACTACCTTCACAACAGAGTTCATTTTTCCAAAATTTGATTTAGTCATTTACCTTCACACAGCTACATGCAAGTAAGAGCTGATGTCCAGTAAGCTCAGCCCAAATGAACAAAATAGAAAGCAACAATAAACAGCAGGGAATTAGTATGGCCTGCCAAATGACATTCTGGTATTTGAAAAGTTTGTTTTAAAGAACAACAACAGTATTCTGTAGAGCTGTAATAGCTCTGCTATTTCACCATAACGAAAGAAAAATTTCAAAGAAAACATCAGATCAACAAAACTGTATACACAGATTAAAACTTTACTGTGCAAAAAATAATGTACAACAGAAATTACTAGTGAAATCACCATACCTTTGTCCCCTTTATAATTTCATATTTCCTTCTCATAGAAATTCTGCAACAAAGCTCCTGGCTCTGGGAGCCTGACACAGCTTATTCTAGTTCTGCTATCTGAAGAGTCATCAAGCAGTATTTTAATGTAAGAGAGGTGTCCACAAAACCAGTAATATAACCTTAATATAACCTGCAGGAACTATAAACCTTTTATTTTTGCTCATCATTCCAAACTTCCACCATTCAGGATAAAATTATTCATTTTTTTAGTAGTTTTTTCCTTTTCTCTATTAAAGAAACAAAAATGTTTTTTTCACTTTGTCCTTAAAATAGTACTTGCAATAACTATAGCAGTATGCTTCAAAAGTGGGGTTTGACTCCTCTACCCATTTTTACATTACCAAATCACCATTAGAATAGACCAAAATTTGACTGTTTCTTAGAAGATTTAAATAAATGTGTGTGTGTATATATACATATATATATATATATGTATATATACACACACACAAATAAAGATGAAAAAGCCAGTTTTTCCTTGACAGGAGAAACTAAAGCTGTGCAGCCTGAATTTCCAAAAATTATTTCCATTCTGTATTATTTTCAAGGCTGGCCACAGGCTTTCCACATGGAATTGTACTAAAGAAAGAGTCACGGCTTGTTGGCAAAGAAGGGAATAATAAACTGATGGGGAGGTGCAGCCTTCTACAGAAAGGCTGGACCAAACTACAAAAACAACTGCAATATAAAAAACAAAAGAGCCAGGGGGAGACCAGAAACTGGATAAGAAACTAGGATATATACCCAGGGGGTAAGGAAAAAAGGAGGGAGGAGAAAAGTATGACCAGAAGAGAAATTGCATGAGGATTCCACAGCTTCAAGACTGGGATGTGCAGAAGAAGATCACTGCAACGTGAACGAACCAGGGTAGTAAGAAGACAGAAGTAGGGAGGAAATGGGACTGACCAGGTTACAATTGGAAGCAAACGAAGAAGAAATTCTGTATAGTCTGCAACGAGAGACCAGTTTTGGCCTCTCAGTCACTTTGTCATCAAAAGGAAGGTTAATTCTAAAACAACTGGACTAGACCCTAAACAAACAAGATTCCTTATGTATACCTAGTTTCTTCTCTGCCACAAAAATCCTTCAGAATGTTTGTCAAAACCATTTTACACTATCTTTTTTCCCAAAAAATCCACAACCATGTTCCTCATGTTCTGACGCCAGACTTCAGACTGCAGGCACCAGAGTTTGCAGACTTCCAAAAGCTTACAGTACCAGCCGAAATGAAAGAAAGTTGTTCCTTGAACAAACAAAATACTTACTAAGTGCAGGTACGAACAGCAAAAATAAGCAACAAAAACCATCCTTAACACTTAAAGCATCCAAAAGTTATTGGACGGTTTTCTACTTAATTTCTCTGCTTCTAATTGCAAAACTGAGGTAAGGCCAGACCACTCAACACTTCTACAGCATTGTAAAAAAGTGTCTAATAAATAACACTGCTCACAAAA
Source organism: Chaetura pelagica (assembly GCF_000747805.2). NCBI lineage: Eukaryota > Metazoa > Chordata > Aves > Apodiformes > Apodidae > Chaetura > Chaetura pelagica. The sequence goes on from NW_009953649.1 coordinate 4,206,162, forward strand.
CAGAGTTTAAATAGCATGATCTGAAAAGGAATGGGGCTACATGTTGAACAAAAAAGGAAAAAAAAACATTGAGCAGGTGTTCATTAAGCTACCACCAACTCTCGTA
>NW_009953649.1:4206321-4266884 GCF_000747805.2 Chaetura pelagica
TCATAACTCGTACAGAGAAGGGAGGCAAATTAAGATTACATAAGTTATTTTAACTGTAGTATACCCTAACTTTAATATTTAACTCAACAATATTATTATTTTAATATTTTGTGTGCAATAAAAAATCACAATCAGTAAGAAAAAAACAGACTCAGTTCTCTGATCTCTGTAGTCTTTTTCCTCCAACCACAAAGCCAATAGAAGTGAAGCTGATGCTCAGACTTACCAAAATGTTTCTGTTTCAAGAGCACAAAGCTTGGGTAAAGGGGCCCAAGACAAGGAGAGAAAGCAGGTCAAGGGAGTATTTCTGCACTGCATCCACAGACCCATGCTGTCAGCAAATTTGCATTTCTGAAGTTCTCCCAAGTGACCAAGAAGCATGCCTTGTATTCAAATCTCAGGAAACACATTTGTGCCACTGCAGGCTATGGAAAGTGACATTCTTGTATTGTATGACATAATTAAATTACTATCTACCCTATTAATCTACTTCAACAAAAATGAAGGTTGCCCTATCTCCTACCACTCTGAATACGTACTTACCTCTATCTGTATCCACCATCTCCTACTTTGCACTATAGATTAACCAAAGCAGGGAACATATTTTATTCCCTTGGCACAGCACCTGCCTCAGCAAGACTCCTGGATTCTGGGAAACTATCCTGATAGGAGTGCCTAACAGCAGCGCTTCTCGTCTCCGGCTTCTATGGTTTCAAAACTACTGTTTGAGCAGTGGTTCTCATATTATTCTTCTTACACAGCAGACAGACCACAGTGCCATACAGGTCATGTCTACATCAGGAAGCACAGAAGTACAACAGGTACAAGACCTGTGGAATGCAAACATCTAAGCTAAGGGCCACATGTCCTCTTTCAGTGCGCAGGGCTTCAGGTTAGCTCTCCACTGGCCCTACAGATTGCATGCCGACCAGTGTCTGGAGCACTCTCAATGTGCCTTGGGACTTCATCTTCTAGTTCAGTTTCATCCAGCCTCCCTTTTCTGCACTACAAGTTTATTGGGTGATATGAGCCGAAAAGGAGGGACAAACCTGTTTTGAGAGATTTTTCTCTATAAACCATTTCTGATCTGAATGAAATTGATGAAACAGACAGCCACTTCCCTCTGGTATAGACCAGAAGCCATCAGCTCCAGCCCTCTATCTCACTCTAACTTCACACAGTTTTCAGGATCAATCATTCTCCTACTTGGTGGAACTTTTCAAGGATTGGGCTACTCTTGCTGATAAAGCAGGTAAAGTACAAAGTCCTTTGCACAGAAGATGAAACTTATTAAACTTTTGTTGCTGAATGTAGATGTTTTACAATCACTTACAAAAAAAAAAAACAAAACAAAAAAAAACACAAGTAAACAATCAGTTATTCTTTGCATAAGTAGCAACTATATACAATTCATTTTCATGTGGGTTTTGCAATACTTGTCAAATTAGCTACTTGAATGCCAGAGTCATTTTTATATGGGGAAAAAATGTGTTGAGTTAATAATGAATAAAATTGCAGTAACAATAGTTCATGCTATCTTTATAACTGCCTACATCCCAAATTTCTTTTTGCCAACTGAACAGATGTTACTTTATTCCAAAAAAAGGGGAAACAAAAATAGATAATGTTGAGAGTTGTGGGTTTACTTACAGAGACAGGAGCTAAAAAAAACAACAAGCAACAACAACGAACAACACACTATTTTGGTGCAACAAAAATGGAGACATTCACTTCACGGGTATATTTTAAAGGCAACGGATTTACTTCTATAGCATTTCTACTACCTTAAATTTTAAGAAGTTATTTACTCCCAGAGTGGCTCTGAATTTGATATTTAGCTGACCAGAGCTGTAAGTAATTGCTTCTAAAGGCTTTGAGGAAGATAAATAAAATGCGTTTATATCACAGCATAATTCCTTTGTACAAGCATCATTTGGAACTATCTGGATAACAGATAATAGCCTGTAATTTACTGATAAATTATTCTTCACATAAAATGAGTGAAAAGTAGCAGCTCCACATGAGTCTGCAAGATAAATGATACCTGCAATGGGACTAAGAAAGCCAGGTACCATTAGATTGAATTTCTGTTCAAGCAGAAAAAGCTTATCAAATACTATTTGATAAGACTCTTTTTGATTCTATTACCAAGTGGTATAATTTAAATAGTTACTTCTTTCATATTTTTTTCATTACCACAGGGGTTAAAGTTGTGGCTAAAAGCTGTTTCAGTAACATTACACAGACTGACCACCTTATTTTCACCCAGCAGCTCCATAAACTTTGATCTCATTACCCTCTCAGTTATCTGTGACTATACCATGACTTGCTTTAAATCAATATTGTTCAATCCCTGTATATATTCCTCAGCAGCTGCTAGATGCTACTACTGGCATCAGCTATTTTTGTTCTCTTGCTAGGAAATTCATTAAAAAATCCACCAACAACGTTTTTGCAATCTAGTAAAGAATAATACACTGCTTGTTTAAAACCCATTCTCTCTCACCACATTTTACTATGTTTATCACTTGCTTTGATTAAGACTGCAAGTTCTTCACGTTTTAATTTCTACTTCTGTGAAGTGCCATGCTTATCATGCACAATAAATGCTACATAATGATAATTAAAACCATTAATCTCCTGCCAACAGAACTGGATTAAAGTAGATTAATTTGTTCTAAACATCATTCTGTTGATTTGGTGGGAAATATTTCTGGGATGCCTGCTGTACTTCTATATTGGTTTGTTTTGTTTTCTCCTCCCACAATTTATGTCCTATAGTTTAGTACTTTGTTATTTTCTGTAAAGAATCAACATTTACAAGAACCCAATTCTATTATAGATTAACTTTGCAACACATTAAGAATTACACCTTCAGCAAGAGTGAACTATCTGTGCCACTTTCCACAGGTAAAAGCCAAAATCCAAAAGGATCTTTTGGTACAGCTGCCCAGCATGAATACAACCCCATGCAGATTATTCACAAGTGTCTGCAAACACAGCACCATTCGCATTCTTGAGCAGATAAATATTTTTGCAAGTGAGTGTTTCAAAAGCCACATTAAAACACCGATGAAACAACTAAAAATAAACCTCTAACTTGATTTTAAATGACATCTTACCAAGGTTCAAAAAAGAGAGCACATCTCAGCCCACACTGGTGTCAGTGTGGAAGGCATAAAAGCACATCATAGTGCTTCTGCTAAATCTCCAGAAAGAAACAGTTAGCAGTAAAATGCACAAGCAGAATACAGCCCACAAACTCATGTTTATTACACCTCTTTCCACAGACTTCAAGGTATACTCTTCTCCAGTTACTTTTCCCTTAAAATCTGTGACTTTTTGTACAGAAAGCTTTCAAGTTATTTAGTGACAAACTAGCAAAGGCTATTTAGGCAGAAAAGGATTTTAATAACCTGCTGGACAGCTTGAGTACTAAATTTTCTGGTTCTCAGCTGTGCTTGAGATACTTTGTCCTTGTTTTTTATCTTTGTTCTAACATACACTCTAGGGTTTACCACCTTGTCTTACAGAAACGTGCACACAATCGTGCATACAGAACTGTATTCTAAAGGTATATTTAATTCAACTTGCCATTAAGGCTAAAAAGAACAGAGTTGCCAGAAAATAAGCCCATTGTAGTACGCAATAATGTTTCACAGTTATGCAAAAAATTATGTTGCTTACAAGCATTAAAAAGCTCACCATTATCAGACCTCCAGGCCTCTGGAATATCAGTGCAGAAGACTTCTCAAATCAGGTCACACCACAGACACCTGGTTGGGGTGGCACGAAACATGTTTCCCAGGGACATCAAAACTTAATGCAAGAATCTGCAGCACTTGCTCAGCTCACTGCTAGGCAGCATACTCCTAATTGGAGGCTTCTTGAGCATTACCATCTGCTGGCCAGGCACAGGTGCCCTGCAGAGCACACACCAGGACAAACAACTTCCTGAGGCTATGGCAAAGCAAACTCTTGAGGTGATGTTAAATCAATAACAGAGGTTGCTACCAATACAGTGAGATGAAGTAGGTAGGTGAGAGTGGCTGCCTTGCATACAAAGACAATATTCCTCCACACTTAAAATAAACATATGTCTACAAACACCTCTGAATTAAAAGCTGCCTTATACTTAGGTGTACATAATTATTTTTAAAAGGTGTTTTATTTTTTATAAGCCAATTCGTATTTTCTTGATAAGTGTTATGGCTTCTTCCGTATATCTACTGCCTGGAGAGATCAGGACTCTTTGAAGAGCATCCTATGGCATGCTTGAGGCACTTCAACTTACTGCAGAAACACAGTTCACAAGATAAAAAGGTCACTGAGACTCCCTGATTTGTCAACTGATCTGTAATGACATGGTAAGAAACTCAAACAGCAAGCACAGGATACACCCAGAAAGAAGGTGCCTTCTCACATTCATGATCCAGGTCACTGGGATGGTGTGAAAAAACAGACAGGATTTTTGTACTAGTTTCATCCACCAAAGCAAGCTGCAGTGGCAACACCAGTTACAAGGTGGTCTAGCAGAGTAAAGAATCAAGAAACAAAGGACTCAATAAATTGAGATGATAACACTAGGTAGGAGGAAAAACACACAATTCAGGAATAAACTTTTCTAGTATATTAATAAATATACAGAAAAATCCTCCCTAATGCCAACATCTCCTTACCTCCAATAACTCTTAGGAGAAGCCACTTGGCAGTTAAAAAAAAAAAAAAATAGCTGATATCCAAACCCCAAATCAATGGATGCAATTTAACAACTGGGTAGTAAAGAACAGGAAAAACAGATTTGGCACCACCTCCCTTTTAAAAATCTAATGCCACTGCACAGAAAGCAAACAGATTTTTAAGAAATCTCTGCTACCGAAAACTCCTAGAAACAGAGAAGCCGCTAAAGCTTTATGGAGGCTCTAACAAAAACTAACTAAACTAACTCCTTGGCTGAGAGACAGAAAAATTATTTTGGGTTCTTTTAATTTATTTTTTAAAAACACTGACATGTAGTAGGCAAAGTGTAAACATAAAGAGACCCAAAGTTATTCTTACTTCCTAGGAATAGACCAAGACATGTAAAGTGACATTACATGCCCGTCAATACTGCCATCTACACTGCCCAGGGACAGAAGTGCTGAATCTAGTTGTATATTCTGGGCACCATCATAGTACACAGTATGTAATTTAGATACAGCTCTTGGCTTTAATTACTCTCTTTGTGCTTACCTGTCTTAGAACAGTCAGCACTTCATTTCTTATGTTGTTTTTGAGTCCAAAAAACACTGCAAAAGAGGGCCAAAGATGAACTTGCTCATCTGAGAGCAGGCTACGAACTTTCAATCAAAAGTAAGGGTAATCATCAAGATCTGACATTTCTGCAAAGGCAGGCACAACTATGACAAATCAGATGAACTAGTTTTACCTGGGTCACTGCAACCAAAAAAGTTCCTGAACAACTGTTCCATATTAAAAATACATACATTGCTTTCTGATACAACTCTAGAGGATTATTTTACACTGAAATTTCTTATTTAAAATTTGCATGCTGTTCACTCTAAGAAAGAGGCAAAGAGATCAGTCTTTCTATTTAGTTTGGGTTAAACTCATGACCAAATAAAGGAGTACTAAAGTTTCAATTGGAAACTAGCAGATTCTCAATCAATGTTTCATTAACCTGTACTGACACTGAGGACATCTCCTCCATTCACTTCCTGAAACTAAATGCTGTGATTCACATTACTATCAGACTTGTTTATAAATTTGATTTTTAACAGGGAGGAGGGGGGAAATATTTCCAAAAACATAATTCACTTACACAACTCTAGGCAGAATGTCGTCTTACTCACTTTAAGCCAGTAGCACACATTTGCTAAAGGCTAAGTACTTACCTGAACAAATACATATGGGAACTATAAAGTTTTACAACCATCTTCATTTCCTTCAGAGAAGTGTGTTTCACAAGGAAGCACCTTCCTTCATCAGAAATAATGTGCTTTTAAAATCTGCTATACTAACAAATGAGTTTTTAATCACGTAAGAAGGAAAGATAATTCAAATGCAAGGGATGAAGGAGACTCCTACCATGTCACACTCTTCCCAAGCCCTGAGAGATCACACATGCCAGTGCCTGACTCCATTCTCATCATCGGAGCAGTGCCAAGCAGCTCTAGGGATCAGGACTTGCTGACTTAACGTTACTGATTGGTAGACATGGTCAGAACATCTAAAACCATCACTTTTTTCCCTGATTCTTGTATTTGCCTATTTTTAATTTAATTTAAAAAAATACTTATTTTCAACGCGTAACAATCAAACTGAGGCTAAACTAACACACAGACTAAAATCATTGCTCACTTAATGCCCAGGCCAAGCAGTAGAAACTTGCTTATACACTTGCTTCATGAACCCTTTTTGACTGTTCTGATTCTAAAAACCATCTAAAGAGATTCTGAATCAAGCTGACTTGAGGCATTAATGTGGTATCATTAATAAGTGTATGTCTCCTGTGCAATGCACCTTTGCATCTGATCTTTCTCATTTCAGTCCCCTACCCACAGGTTTTCCTGCATTCAAATACCCCGAGTAGGCAAGCAGACCATGAGATGAAAGGCAATATTGATCAAAAGAACTGGTATCAATACAATATTTCCTTTTATTTGTTTTCCTTTTTTATTCATTATTGCAGAAGCTTTTGATTTCAAATATCAAGAATGCAGCAAAAAATAAGAGTATACCAAAACCAGAGTTCAGTAACTCTTCCGAATTGTTTAATCATTGTGTACAGTTACACCTTAAACAATACAGAACAGAGGGGCTTTATAACAGTGAGGTACTGGATCACTTTTCTTCTATTCTTTACTGTTACAGCATGCAAGCTTAGTTTTGCAAGATAAGACATAAGCTGTGTGAATACACATGAAAAAGAAACAAAATTTGCCTAGTGTTTAATTTAACAGAAAACAATTTCTATCTAAAGTCTTTCAGTTTAGCATTTACTTTCATCCTACACAACTGTCACTATTATTATTTTATGACTGGGAGGGAATTCCTAGAAATCCCTGGACTTAAGCCTTTTTAGTGACTCTACCATCAACTCTGTGGGGGCTCGTAGTCACCTACTTTGGAATGACCACTATGTAACTCCTGCTCTTTTGCAGGTGACCTATTAATTATTAAACTCATACAATAGTCCAAGTGGTAAGTTTTCCCATTTTGATCATCATAAACTGATGTTTGTTGAAAACAAAACCATAGACTACTCTCCTCTCAGATGCACCAAAAACTGCCTTCCAACATGCGGAACACAAAACAGATAAAAGCAGAAACCCCCTAAGAGGAAGGTGAAAATACAGCAAAGAATTTTTATAGTGTATTTGCATAGTCAGGTTAATGACATATCTTTCAAGTGTTTTTACTGTTTATTTCTGTTTATTTATTTCCATCTTCCTTGAATTTTCTCTTCGGTTCACTACTGGACTAAAGTTAAATAAAGTTTCCATTACAGTTAACAAGTAAAAAAATCAAAGACAGATTGCCTACCCAGAAGAAGTGGGTATTCTTTACACATCTACAAGTGTATTTCTGGTTTAAAATATCATTAAACCAGTCTATTTTATTTTCTTTTTTTCCTTTTTTTTTTTTTTTTTTTTTAGTTATTATTAAGTTTCTGTATTGAAGTAGCTTTTGCCTGGGTTTTTCTTTTTATAATTTTTTTAATCATAGTGCTTGTCAAATTTGTATTATGCATTCTAGAAAAATAAACACCACGATTTTGTGAAACTACCACATAACTTTTTGTTTCAAATTTCTTTAAACAGACCTTAAAGATGATACAGTGCCTTCAAACATTCATCAGCTCTTTAAACAATTTGCTACTTACTAAGCCTTTCACAGTCTTTACAGGAAAAAAGTAAAATTTCAGAATCCTTTTTCAATCCCTCCACTTGAATTTTTCATGCTTAAAGTAATCAGAGCAGTTCTGGATTTTTTTGTTCTTTATGCCTATTTTGCATACAAAGTCAACACATGTTGCTTGATGTGTTCTCTTTCCATTTAGCAGAAAATGTTCAAATGCCATCTTTCCCATGATGGATGGAATAGAGGCCAAATCCTTTCCTCCTTTTCAGTGCCAACTGAACACTGCAGTAGCATTTCAGCACACAGGCATCCTTATAACATTGACCTTTCTTGGAAGAGCAACAGGTAAGTCTCATTGCTACTAGACATAACCTGTTTCCATGTTTTAAGTATGAAGGTAGTGCCAAATCCTTGACCTAAGATATAGGTGGAGTGTTTTTCCAAATAGCTCTCTGCTGTCCAACATCATAAAATCAATTATTTTTAAAGTGGATACTTCAAAAACTGCCAAAGATGTCTAACATACACATTAATTTCATTACTTACACTAATTAAAGGGAAGTCTGAGTATGCTAGAACCGGATAGCAGGGGCACATACTGCCTAACAACTAAATCAAATCAAGTTATTTGGGAGTTTAAATAGCTAAAAATACACTGAAGGAAATAAACACATATGGTATGTATAAAGTTAAACCAAGTGTCACCGTTTGACTCAGGTCCAACAACAATGCTCTCGATCCCCTCCCCCTCCCACCCAGGTAGGGAAGGAGAGAAAGAAAAAGAGAGAGAGACTTGGCTGGATTGAAAACTAAACTACACAGCTTTAATTAAAACACTAATGAATCATACAAGAAAATATATACAATTATATACAGGTATAGGCAAAAGCCTCTCGCCTCCCCTCACCCCAGCAACTCCCACAGCACTTCCCTGAACCGGGAAGAGTCCCAAGGAATCCCGGAGCTGCTGCTGGAGAAGAGCAGAGAGTTATGGGGGTCACGAGAGATCAAGCCTGAGGATCGACGGTGATGGATGAACAGAGTACTCCCTGGACGCCGGCCATGGACGGAAGAGAAGGGACAAGAAGGAAGGAAGTTGTCTTCTGTGATCTCTGACCTTCCTTTGAGCCTACGTAGATATATGGAATGGAATATCTCTGGCCAATTTTGCTGTCCATCTAACTCAGCCTCCTGCGGGGGGGGGGTTACAGATCTCCCCATAGTGTCTGAGCTGGCAGAGTGCAGGTGCGGCCTTGAAACCTCAGTAGTTAGAAAAACATTCCACTGTCTTATCAGCCTAGCAGAACACACTGTTGCTAGTCACAAGAAAGCTTACTGAAGGAAAAAAAAAAAATCAGTAAGAAGAAAAACTGGCTTCATCCTGGCTCAAACCAGGACACCAAGCAACACTTCACATCATTATATTTTGTGTTTAAGTTACCTAAAGAGAGGACTATCCTGCTCTTGATTTTTATTCCCAGCTCATTCACTTTTCATTCTTCTTCCTTCCATAAAGAAATCAATAAGCAGACAGAAGTGCTTTGAAACCCATCACTATGTATTTCAGTTCCTTCCTAGGAGTAAACTGCTACCTGGATATTTACTGACCTCTAAATATAAAAATTCTACTGGAATTCTCATTTAAGTGCTCCAACCACATAGCAATTACTGCAGGTCCTCACTGTTCAGTAGGCAGACTAAGAAGCAGCTTGCTGAGGCCAGTCATGCAGCTGAGCCACTGTCTCACTAGGATGGAAAAGTGCATCTGAATTACCACAGTGATTGCAGCAAGGTCTCCTTTTGAGTATGACAAACCCAATAAGATCTTTTCCTAGAATACATAATGTGGTTATGTCTAGATTATCAAAGCAGCATTCACTTTTTTTCAGTCTCAAGAAAAAAAAACACACCAAAAACCAACCAAGCAAAAAACCACCAAAAACCAAACCAAAACCCATGAGGTAGGAGGTGTAGTGTGTGACAAGGACAGGTTTACAGTACCCATATCTGCTAGCTACACAATGTACAAACAAAACAGAAATGCATTTTTAAAATCTAAATCCAAGTTGTAAATCTAGAGTACTTTAAACAAACAGAAAGAAGCAGTAACAGCAACTCTGAAATAGCTTCCTTGCTTTTTTTTATTCCAGAAGGCAAAATTGCACCTCATATCTTCACAAACTATGAGAAATTCAAACATTCAAGATATAATAACACAAAATTTATGTTTAAGGCTCAGATGAAACTGTTTGCATGGCTCTTTCTAGACTCAGTTCAATACTGTCCTGCCAAAGTTTGCTTCTTACAATACAAAACTGAGCTGCTAGTTTCATCTTTAAAAAAAAGTTTTATTACATGATTTCATTTTAAAATGAAACATCCCACCAAGAAAATGGTTCGTTTCCTCTATAGTTACGAGGCAAATAAATGACATCTTGATTTCTGTATTTATCTGTGTAGTTACTTTTTGAAAACAAGTTATTGAAAACAAAGTTATTAAAAAAATATGCTGAAAAGGAAGGAATGTTCAATTCTGTCCTTTGATTTCAATCTCACTAATGAGGAACCCTGTGGTTCAGATAATTATTTGACACAGAAGTGAAGTAGAAAAACCTGAGCAAGGAGAGACCAGAGGGCAATTAAGTTTGACTTTTTCAAATTGGGTGGATCTTATGAAAATTGCCAAAGAATACTATAAATTAGGGATTAGAGAAGCAGCTAAGGAATTCACTGTCCATAAGTTTCACTTTAATTCCTGTGAAAAAAATACTAAGCACTTCATAAGCACCTTAAACATAACAAGAAAATTAGCAACAGCCAACATGATATGTCAAGAATCAATCATGCTAGATTAAGTTAATTTCCTTCAGTGACAGGATAAGAAGCTCTGGGAATATAGGAGTGGTAGTTAGTGTCGTTTTATCTTGACCTCAATAATTATGAAAAGCCTTACAAGACAGTTCCAGATGCAAGCATACCTAGTTGAAAAATTTATATTTAGTAGTAAACACTTCGCTGTCACAGTCCATATAAAGAGAGATTGCACAGGGACTTGTTTTGAGTCTGGTATTTTTGAATATTTTCACTAACTGCAAAACAGAAAAAAGTCAATTTACTGATTTTTACAAACTGGACCTAGATGGGAGCAGCTACAAACTTGTTTTGGGGGGTGAAGGGAGAAAAAAAAAAAATTAGAAACAAAACTTGGAAATTTTGAGAACTCTTCTAGGAAAAATATAATGTAGGCACACTTCTAAGACAAACATCCTGTGCTATAACTGAGTAACACCAATCAATGCAGGAAATGCAAAGTGAAAAGTGATAACCACGAGGGTGGCATTGCAAAGAAAGATCTGTGTGCGGCACCACTGGGTCCCACGCTGAATGTCTGGAAGAGCAACAGCCCCTTTCATTCTGTTAAGCTCAAGCAAGGTCTGAGTGCTCTAACTGCATAAAATTTGGGGCATGGAGTTCATGAAAAAAATTAAATGAACAGTAAATTATCCAGGAAGAAAGGAGCAAATGATAATTTGTCTAAAAAGCAATGAAAGGGGAGAAATCACAATGGTGTTCCACATATCCATGTCAGCTACTATGTGAATACACTCTCCCAACCACAAATTCAGGTATGTGCTGAGATGAAGAAGGACCTTACTGTATACGTCTCGATGCCATTTACACATCAGAATTAAATATAGACAAGAAAATGCTTTAGCAGTAAAGACTTGAAAAAAGTGAATTAACCTGTCTTAAAAGCAGCTGTAAAAACTCTAACAACAGACCAGACACATATCCTTAAGAAGTGACACAGCTATAGATGATCTCAGCATTGGGCTAAGGTGACTAATAGTTTCCTTGTGCTTGTTTATACACACTGCCTCTTACTACACACATAATTTCTTTATGTACAAGGAAAATGAAGACAGATCACCTCAAATGTCTACTTGATCTTTCTGTAGTGAAATCATACATACAAATGAACTCCCAATATACAGGGAAAATATCTTCCAGAATCACTCACTTATTTAAAACGTAAATTTGTGCACTTCCAATGCCATTTATAACATCATACGACACATCTACATGCACAGTTCATTTATCTTTCCATATGCAGTATAGAAAACTGGGGATTCTACCTCAACAAAATACATTTTTGACATATTAAAAAGTCAAAAGGAAATCCCGGAATAGAATCACAAGTATACAACTTATGATACATATTTCTGAACTCCAGTAGCAAATTAAGCACATATTTGCCTATCATCAGGAGCAGATGTTTTGTTCAGAAGACAAGCAAACTATTGTTTTTCACCTTAAAGCATCTACTAAAATGTTGCATCACAAGTACAAAACAGACAGTGCTCCAGCAACTGGGCAGATGAGTGTTTTCTGTAGCTCAGTGACTAGTCATGCTATTTTATGTATCTTTTGTCTGACAGGTTCATTTACTCCAGCATGCTGACCCTAACTTCAAAAACTATCCCAGGAAATCACCATTAGGTGAGACAACAAGACCATGAAATTGATGCCATCATTATAAACTGTAAGGCAGCTGTTTTTCTTTCTGAAGTGTCTTGAATTTCATTTTGTTTTTTCCTAAGTCACTGCACAAATGCTATTGCCAAAGATGCTGGGACAGAACCAAAACAGCCATAAAATCTAAACATACTTCATAATCAAATTAAACAATGCTAAACAAGACCAATTATTATACTTAACTTTACGCCCTGGGCTTCCTAAGACTATATAAATCACAATTCTCTTTCACATATCCTATGCAATTGGACTGAAGCCTGAAAAAGATATAGTTTAGAGCCTTCCCCAGTTTCTGTTTAAAAATCTCTTGCACTGTGTTTTATATCTGCCATTCAGAGAGTACCATAACAAGTACCAATTAAGTTTAATTTCCCTTGATTTCATACAAGAGAAAAATAGATACATTACATGCATACATAGTCTTCCTTTGTCCTTGTTCCAAAGAAGCATGAACAGAATATGTATGATACATATATCATGATACACATATCACTTGTATAGAAATCCTACTTCTTCAGTAGTTTTATTTTGGGCTGTGGCTTGTTTCCATCTTTTTTATGATGTTTCCCCTCCTTTTGCAACCAAAAAATTGTGTAATGTTCAAGCACTTTTATTTTCAAACTGGCTCTGAATCACCACCTCAAAGAACATCTGTAGGTTGTTTACACACAGACGAGCATTATTTCTAACAGCTCTTACCTGGCACAAGAGAATTACAGGGAGCATGCTGACAGCCAAGTTTAATAAATATGAAAAAGTAATACAGTTAGAGGTCTTAATTTCTTCTGGTTTGCAGCTGCTAATTTTTTTGCTCAGCCTATAATTCCTCTTTTTCTAGAATAATGTTTATTAAGCTTCAGCACAACCAAATTGAGCCTCCAGGGAACATACACCTTCTCAACAATGCACTGCACCTAATAGTGCTAAAGCCCATAGTTTTTTCACTAACAAAATCTTCATTGCATCTTTAAAGTTTGATTAAGAACTTTGAATGTTAAAGATTAACATATTTAACCAAGTGCATCATAACGTCTTAGACTTAAGCATAACCTTGGCTCATTCCAGTCTTCTTAGACTTAAGCATAACCTTGGCTCATTCCTAAATTGAACTGTCTTTGAAAATAAAAGCCATCCATTAGCCAAAGCATCTTTAATTTGGTTTTCATATTTTCTGTTGTTTAGTTGTTGCATAGAGGCTTCATGCCTCTGGTTTCTTTCATGTTTCTTCTGGTATGAACCTGTATGAATCTGTTAACCTAAAACTAGAGATTTGTTACAGATACATGGAAAAAAATAAGTTGCTCTTCAGCCACACTACAAGATTCCACTGAAACACACTTCTGATCACTGCTACTATTTGCGGATCAGCATGTGTACCAACAACTACTCATGTCCCCAAATGAATATTACCTTTTATGCCGCAGGAACAGGTCAGTAACCATAGACAAGCTCAACTAGCTGTTGTATTACACAAGCAGGCTACAGTTCTACCCTCCTGCTGCAGCCACTTACCAGAATTGTCAAAATGAAACCATGCTCTAAGTTTTAGCAATGCTATTCCCCTCTGACAATTTTCCTTTACTGTACTGACCCTAATCCATACCTGAAAGTAACTTTTAGCTGGTATCTTCAATTTATGAGGCTGCTTTAGAAAAGGAAAAGCACTCCTGAAGTACAGAAAAAGAGACTCTTTTTAGACTTTTCCACTCAAAAATATTATTGAATGACAGTTTAAATAGGAGGTTTTTCCATAGGGTAAGCCTGATAGTCCTCAGAACCAGATTATGACTTACAAAAATTTCACCACAATCACCAAATCCATGGGGTTGTGTGGTTTTTCCATTCTTTTCCAATTAAAAATTATAATTACTGGCATCATAATTCAAAGGCAGCCCAGATTTTTAATGCTGTTTGCAAGAACCACCCTCACTTCAGTCACACAACCATCAGAAACACTTGCAAAATCCATATTCAGGTTTTGCTGGCAGAGGGCTGGTTTCCCCTTATAAAATAGATTGTTACCACACCTCTGGAATGGGATAAAGGAGAGTAAATACACTTACTTTCCTCTCAGTCAAAACTGCTGTGCTCTACCCATCCCACAGTGCCTGCCCAGCCTGAACTCTTGACATTTGTCATTGCAACAGTAAGATAGAACTCAGTCATCTAGCATAAAGGGGGTTTAGACAAAATTAATATTTTATTTTTTTAATTCTAATCAGAAGTCATAGAATTCACTTCTTTTCTAACTCTCAACAGTTGTAACCAAGCCTGTATAAGAGCCTTGTTATATCAACTTGAAGAGAGACAGGGCTGATGGAAAGTCATGTCCAGATCCAAACTCTTCAACAAAACCCTATCAGTTACCTCCCCTATTTTCATTAAGCATACCCTTACAGAGAGAAAAAATGTTTTGTTTCTCTGTTGCAAGAGATGACAGTATTCCAGAATCCATCTATCTGGCTAAATTATCCGTTTCCAGACAACAGCGGAATTGTTTAAGACTGTATTATCCTTCCTGAGGGCTACAGGAAGGAACTCCAGAGCTAATTTATCACTGCACTATTGGACTACCTGGAGTGAAAGATAATGGCCTGAAAATAGATATATAGCTATTTTCAGTGAAAACAGCTGAGGGACTACTGTTAGCTCCTGATGCAAACATGTAGCAAAGAAGTGAAATTCCGCTGAGAGGCTTTTTGGTTGGGTTTTTTTGTGTTTGTTTTTTTTTTTTGTCTTTCTGGCCTCACATTTCCCTTCTTCCAAAAGAGAAAGGTGTTCTGCTTCCTAATAAAGAAATAGTTGAGGGGAAGCAGAATATTGTGTAATCTGTAGCTTTTATTATGTTTACATCCTAATCTCAGGAATGCAAATGTTAAGAAGTGGGTAACTTTCCTTTCCTTTAAACTGTAGTTTTAAATTTGCTTTCAGTTACAGAAAGAGAAAGATGATCGTTTCAACTAGCTTGCAGTGTTGGAGCTTGCAGCAAATGAATACTACTCTTTGTAGCAAACAATGAGAATATTAACCAGGAGCTACATTATTTGATATGGAACACTCAAAATTGAACATGAAAGTTGACTGATTAGTTCAGGGTTAATTATGCATTCTTCCTTAAAAAAAGATTTAAAAAAAAATAGCCTAGTTGAAACTGAATCCAAAGAAGACAGAAAACAGCAACCTCAGATGACTGTTCTAGGACCACTTCCCACAACCCTGCACAATTAAGCACTAATTGGTCAGCAGTCTCAGCAGAAATGCCAAGAACTGAACAAGCATTGAAAATCAAAGCCTAAGCCTCTTCCCAGGAAGGATGCTCTCTTCGTGTCAGAAACTTGAAGCAGCAGTGCAGAGAAGCCAGCTTCCCCTGCAAGCACAACACTGGGCCCATAGTTACTGGGCCCTCAGCAATTGAGGAGCATTTACAGAATCATCAGCATTTCGATTAGTCACTTGCAGCACCTGATGTACTTACCATACACCAGCAACCACCGGTACATATAGTTCCACTATGATTAAGAAGAATCCTCTCTGTAGTGCAACACAGGACATCAGTTCTCATCAGAAGTGTCACTGACACCTTCCACCCACATTCAATTACCCAGCTCTGTGGCACTGCGTAAGTTACTTCTGCTTTAAAGTAAAACGCTTTGCAGCAAAGAATATCAAGAGTGTCCAGGCTGAAAATATCACAGGGCAGCCAGAGAGCCACGCAGGTCTGCAAGCAGTAGCTATGAAATAGGAAACTTGCAGGGCAACTTTGGAACATGAAATCTCGTAGCAGTTTGTCTTGATTAAAAACAGAGGGGAAGGCAAAAGGGAGGGTAGAACTCTTCAGAGTCCCTGATGACTAGCAGCAACAAGACAGCTTCAAACAGCACGATTTTCCCAGCTACATATGGAGTATAAGTTTCTAAAAGATAAGTTCAAATTATCTGCCTGACAAGAAAGGTGGTTAGTTCTCAAGATGAGACTTGGTGAAGCAGTATGCTCTCTTCCAGGCACCTACTTCATGAATTTAGGCAGGGTAATTGAGCCCTAAGAGGAAAAAAAAAAAACAACCCTGTTCCCTGAAAAATTACAGTAATCAAAAAGCACTGTGGTAAAATACTACAGTGAGATGGTCTCATATATCAAATATTGATCCATCTCCTGTAAACACATGAAGTTCATGGAAGTCAATTTTCCCATTAATCCTACATTCATGCCTTAATAGAACCACCTCATATTTTATATTCATTTTCACTCTCACTGCAATAGCAAAGTATTTTCAGCTCAAAAATCAGGCTTGCCTTTAAATGTGAGAGGATTTTAAAAGCATGTCTTAAAATATTTCACTCATTTTCTCTCACTCTTTACTGAAACTCTATTAAAAAAAACTTATATCCTAGAATCCATCTTCTCTGCTGTTAAGCTGCATTCTGCTTGCAAATAGGAATCATTTGTGCCATAGTTAAAAATACCAAATTTATGAAGCTTTATGTCCTCCCCCATCTTGTTTTTGCTTGTTCTCTCACCTTAGAGAAACAACTTTATTTCTAGAGAAGCCCGGAACATCCACAGAGGACTGGATAACATAGCCTATAGTCTTCTGTAAAAAAAGCACTTACAGTAAAGTACCCATTTATTATCCAGTTTCATTTGGCAATTATCATAATTAGACAATTGGCAAAACAAAACAGTTACATTTAGGTCAGCCTCATCACTCAAGATGAGCACACCTTTTCAAAGGAGTGAATGGCATGTTCTTTTGGAATTTCGAAAACTTCATCTTGAAATGGAAAAGTTAGCAGAGGGGGCAAGTTAGATGACAGGAAGTTTTACACTATATTGAAATGCCTTCTCATCACAGCTACAAATTTCAGATATGCACCAAATGCCCGACTGTACCACTTTGTTACCATTGAAGTTACACTATAGCAAAAGAATCTGCAAATGAACACGTGCGATGGCTGTATAGCAGACTCATGGCAAGCCCAGACTGAGATGAAAATTCAGGAGTGTAGTAGAATTTCCACATGAGGTAAATACTTGAAGTTCCTTTTGACAGGAAGTAGGCAACACAGTCACAGCTGAAAACTGCTGCACTATAGTTTGACGGTTTCAGTCTTCACTCATAAGCACAGGGCACTAGCACAGAGAATCACAGAAAATCGCCAGCTGGAAGCCCTCTGGAGGTCACACAGTCAAACCTCCTGACAATTTCAGAAGCCAATTTCAAAGCTAGGTCCGGTTGTTAAAAGCCTTATCCACTAGAGTTTTTAATACCTCCAGAGATGGAAGCATAATCCCCTCTTTTGGGCAGCCCACTCCAGTGCTCAGCTACATTTGCTGTATAGAATTGTTGCCCTTACACTCAATTCCCCTTCTAGTGAAGCCTTCTTCCTTCCAAATGAAATGAGGCCAGCTCCCTCCACCTCTACTCCTATGTCACATGCTCCAGTCCCCAAGCACTGCACTCTGCCCAGTACATCTCAAAATAGGGGCCTGAAACCAACCACGGTATTCTAGACATGATCTCATGAGTGTTAAGCAGACATGAATAATCACTTCTCCTACCTGATCGCCACAATTTTGCTTACACAGCCTGTAATATATTAGATTATTCCTTCTCAGGTACAAGAATTTGCTTTGGGGTCTTCTCATTGCTTTTTAAAAACTTCATGGGGTTCCTGTCAGCCCATCCCTCCCACTTGAGGCCCTAGTGAATTGGAACACATTGGTTGTTCCTCCACAATCTGCTATCATTCACAAATCTGCTGAAGGTACACTCTGATCCACTGTTCCCACTCATAACAATGCTAAACATTACCAGTCTTAGTCCAATGGTCCGGACAGTTCCTTGCTTGGGAACCTTCTAAAACATTTTCTTGAGCTGAGGACATACGTTCTTGGAAAAACAGACTTAGTAAACTCCTAAATCTCACTATCAAGAGGCCTTCCCAGTACTTTACCTGCAAGTTTCTCCTTGAAATTCTGCCCATTTCTCTCAGCTCCATCTTCAGTCACATCCAGATGCTGCATCTGTGGCAGTCACTTGTCTTCATGAAATAGCTTATCCTACCCTCAAGAAGAGTATGGAAATTCTCAGAATCTTGTATTTCTCGATTTTATCAAAATGAAAATACCGGCCCAATATCCCACTCTATTTTTAATCAGTTTCCTCCAAAATTTCAAAGGGAATCAATCCATAACATGCTAACAGTTAACAACAGCCATCTTGCCTACACACCAAAGCCCCTAACTCTCCTTGTCACTGAATGTCACTGAATAACTGCATACAAGAGTTCACTTTGATACCAACAGAGAATTAAATTTCATTATAGCTATTATATTTCCAAGTTAAATTTCATTTGTTGTCCATATTTCTTATTTTCATGTCTTTTGGCTTTCTGGATAGTCATTTCCAGCCTTCATCTACCTCTTTTCTTTCAAGCCATTAAAACCTTTCTCCCTTCAGCTTTGAATTGTTTCTGTCATTGCTGTGAATATTCTACAATAAATGTCAGTAACAAATCAATTTTCATCTCACAAGATTTCCAGATGCCTATCATCTCCAGTTTTCTCCCATCAGTTTTCAGCTTTCCAATTTTTAATCCATATCAAAAAAGAAATTATGTTCATTTTATTTATGCTCATTCATTTTAAATGATCACTGACTTACATGCATTCTTAGCCTATTCTTGTTTCTCCAGATGATAAGGTTTTCTTGTCTGTTAGGTCATTAAACACCATCATGCATCCTTGTTGCACTTCAAGCTAAATCTTCATTAGCTGTACTTTAATCCTGTTCTGCTCACCACACACCCAAGTCATGTTTCATCCCACCCCTCCACATATACTACCTCATGAAATAACAACAGATGTCAGTTCTTCTACACAGTCATTTTCAGTATAAGGTGTGGGTATTTGGAAGCAGAGTAGCTACCATTTACACTTCTCAATTGTTTTCTAAAAAGGTAAATCCTAAAGTCATCAGATGATTATAATGAGATGTTATTTACTAAACCTCCTATTTCAAAATAACTTCTTTTCCACCAGTGCACTTTTAGCTTCATTGTATTTTAGAAGATAACAGCCTTTACATCCAAGGTTCCCTTTAATTCTGGCCTCCTACCATCCATTGGGTTTATGGTAGATCTTGGTCTAATTAGGATGTCCCTTCTACTATTAGAATAATACCAAGCAGACCAGAGAAATTTCTCGTCTAAAAAAAGAAACTGCATATTTTAGCAATGCTTTGTTTTCCAACCAACAACTAGCTTAATACAGTAGCTTCCTTCAGGACATAATACCAAAATTAACTTTTCTCCTCACTCCTTCTGTCCTATAAATATGTACTAAATTGCTGCTATAATGCCTGTTCTTCATCCACACTTGAGTACCTGTCTTCCATACCTGAATATGACCAAGCGCCAATTATTTATTATCTAAATCAACTTTAAGTAATGTAAAATTGGAAAACTCATCTTCATTGAATCCCTTGGAGCCACAATTAGCCTACGTGTTTCTCAACACAGCCTTTCATGCCTTTTTGCCCCACTCCCCATGATCCTCACTTTTTTTTCAAAACTTCACAGGAACAGAGCCTTTGCTGCTACTCTCAAAATCCAATATAATGTGAATGGCCTTGGGAATACTGTGTCACAGCAAAAGGGGACTTTGGCTGACCCAACATTGAGTGTGCTTCCAACTTCCTGTGATTTTATAAATTCAATACTATCCATTACACAGAAACAGCAAAAAATGCAAGAATTTCACCTGAAGCTATTTATTCATAAAGAACCACAAGATACCAGTTTCTGATGCATCATTTCTCTTCACAGCAGAGAAAGTCAGGAGCTCACTGAAGTTACTGTGTATGACTTCAAGAGTAAAGACTCATGTTGGATCAGGTTAGAGATTCCAGATATTTTATATTAAGGGAGTTGATTATTTATTTATTTTTAAGAGAGTTTTTCCTATGAAGTCATCACAAAAGAAAGGAGAAAATACTCTTTCAGTTACTGACTAGGTTCCTGTGTCCTCCAGTGGATCAATGTTCCAGTCCCTGAATGCCAGCAATGTGTTTCAAATCTACCATGGTCAAGCTTCACAAGTAGGATACATACTTCAAGGTAATCATTTACCTGTCTGACAGAGATGTTCTATTGCTTCAGTTCTTTCAGGGAAGTTAGAGAAAGCTTCCCAATTTTCTACTTCATTTTCAAAAGTAATATTGTAGTTCTGGTCTCTCAGAAGATATCAATCAATTTACCGTGATATTTGATGTTCCAAATAAAAACCTAAATTCATTCTTGTCTGAGATATTCAAACATACCTAACAAAAGACATTATTTAAGGAACAATCACATATTAGCAAGAACACAGAGCAGACAACAGTCCCCACAAAGCGCTTTTTTGTTTGTTCCATTTGAGAGCTAAAATGTTACAGAAGAGTTATGAAACAAAACTGCTAACAACAACAAACCGAAAGTTATTTAACATTGTCATGACAACACAATGCTAAGCGTACACATTTTGTCGCAGTATACCACCGATTTCTGCATAAACTAATCAAATTGCAATACTACTGAAAAGTTACATCTGGCAAAACTCACCTGAGTACACAGGAATTAGTGAAATAAAAAGCGGCAAAAGAAGAAATATCCTAAGCCTTGGGTTTCCTGTTTTTCAACTATGCTGTCATATGTCATCAAAATGTTTATTTTTGTTTCTGCTTTTAAGAAATTTGAACTACAAATGCTGAGCGTTACTATTACATGAAGCTGTTAAGAAGAGGAACAGTTATGAGTTTCCCCAGCACAGTTCAATTATAAAGCCTTGTTTACTCTTATTAACAGTGCAGTATAAACAAACATCAGCTTCAAGAAATTGTCTGGTATACTCCGTTGACACATTTTTAATATTTATTTCACTGGCTGTTATACTTCACAGGACATTTCCCTTGAAGCATTTAGTTCGTAGTTCATGAAGCAACTACCCTCTACACAATGCAATAATTCATATCCTCTATAGTAAATAACTTTGGCAGAACTGAACTATATTAATGTATCCACAAAATTCACAAGATTTGTACAAGTTTGTGAAATTCTGAAGAATAAAGAAGTATACAGAGCACTACAAGAAATCCTTCCTGACATGTTGCCACAGTTGCTTTTATTTTGTAATTTCCATACCATTTTCTCATCTAAGTATTAACATTTCCATCTCCAGATTCTCATATATCATTGCCTTACATTGACACCTGCTGGAAGTGACTGGGATTGTAAACAATTCCTTTTTTTTTCCCTCAATCAGCATCCGATTTAACTCTACAGGCAGATCAACAATTCTACTTTTATAAGCTAAGTGCACACATCTGAAAAACTAAGCCACATGCCTTTTTAAAAAAAACAGAAAAGCACACAATGTTTTATTTAAACTACACCAAAATTCCCAAGTCTATCACTGCATGGATTCTCAGTCAGAAAATATATTTTAATTACAGCCTTTGAGAAGACTTATTTACTAGCTCTGGGGTAGATTTAAACTTTAAAAAAAAGAAGTATCCAACCATTTACTAAGCTCCCACTTTTGTTGGTAAATAATTATTACTGCAAGAGTCACAAAATAGTTCTTGATTGACAAACATTGTTAAAAACTAGCTTATCCAAAAAATTGTGACTAAATAGGTTTTAAAGTGCTTTTCATTTCGTAGTGCTTCCAAAAAGACAATTAAAACCATGACTTTACATTAATGAAAAAAAAAAAGATTTGCCTTATTCACAAAAGCAAACAGGGCTGTTTGAAGACAAAATTCATAAAGGCAAGAATAACTGAGGCATGCTTGTTAAAATAGCTTGTACATGCACAAACTACTGTCTATCACTCTTCACAATGAAGATACACCACTTTGTACAGCTTTGTAAAGAGAAGCTCACTGAAACACCTATTTGAAAAACAATGTGATTTTCCCCACATGCCAGAATTTCCTCTAAAAGCTTCAGTGTTATACCTTTTTTACTTCCTACTAAAGAGCTAGGACCTCTTTTACTTGTTGCCATCTTTGCATTTCTCATAGAAACCACACTTCAGATTGAAGCAAGTATGGTAAGTTATGGTGGCTTTGCTTTACTGTTGGAACAAGACATGGTCATGAACTTATTTTTCACACACCTTGTACGCAAAATTCAGGCATAGTTTCAACAAAACACACAAGACAGCTTTTAAGTACCACAAACAGCAAGCATAAAAAAACACCACCAAAAAAAAAAACAACCACAAAAAAAAAAAACACACACACACACACAAAAAAAAAAACAAACACTCATATAACACACCACAAAACTAAACAAGTTCAAAGGCAGTCAAATAGAACTTCTTTAAGGTTATGTCAGTTTACAGCTGCAAACCTCTCCAATTTTCTTTTTCCAAAGTTGCAAATCAGGATCCCTACATTCAAGTCCAATAATACATAACAGTATGACCATTCCACGCAGGTACCAACACCACAACTGTATTAACTAGTAGACTTTACAGACATATTTTACTTTTTTTTTTTTTCATATTTTAATCTGGTGAGTGATCAACCTACTTAAAAAATATTTTTACTAGTTTGCTTAGGTCATTGCCACAGTATTAAAGTTCGGATCTACTGAACCTGTGCAAAAAAGAAAAAAAAAAAAAAAAGAAAAAAAAACCAAACCAAAAAAGATCAAACAAAGTCTTGATGGAAGCAGAAATAGTCACCCACCAAAATAGGTAACAGTAAAAATACCAATATAAGTGGTAGCCTATTTCAATACACTTTTCCTCCAGCTTTTCCTAATTTTTTTTATCGCTGAAAGAACTCCATCAGTACAGGCAGGTGAACTAAAAACATCATGGCTACATATTAGTCTGATGAACTCATTCCTAATTAAAAGTTTCATAAGGCTCAAAAGTCAGAAACACTGAGCATGGAAGAATGCAGTTATGCTAAATTATGGGTACCTAGGTCTTCAAGTACTGTATTTAACAATAATTAACAAACTCTTTTGGAAAGGAGATGTGGAAGTATTTTACAAAAGACAATTTGAATATTAGCAGTTTCTTTCCAGACACTTCAATGTGGGCAAGACAGCACTTTTTAAAAAATGTATCACCCTGACAAGTACACAGCTCTTTTTTGTACTGCATTCTTTAACAAAACACACACCAGGCTTTAAAAACACACCTAGATAGCCTACATACTTTTGACACTCAGCCCATTCTTACTTTCTTTTTATCTCAGAAAGACAACAGAGTTAATATTAGACACTCAAGATTTAAGGCTTACATTTCTTACCTTACAAAGCTTCTGGTAACGGGGAGAAGAAACTGCCATCCTCTGTAAACGATGCAACAACACCACAACTTTCTGCAGAGACGTTCTCACCACAGCCATCATTTTAAGTTTGCCACACTTCTGGAGACACCTCAGAATTTGCATTATAAATGAAGAGCAACTATCATTTCCTCCCGGTCACTGGACAATGATTTGCCAGCTTTCTGAGCATGCTCTCTTCCAGGACTGCTTTTGCAAGCCACAGGCTTATTACGTTTCAAAGGCAAAAGAGGTTGATACAGCATAAGTTTTGCTCCCAAATTAACCCCACAAAACAAATGCAAAAAAATTAACTGCCTGCACGGATTCTTGTACCCAGTACTGCTCAGCTCTGCTGTGCAGAGGGTAAATGAAGTTGTTGAGCAGCCAAGCGTCTGCTATCGTTCAGGAGAGCACTAAATAGCCAAGAAAGGTTATTAATTTAAGCCTGAAAGCTGCAGGAACAAAATAAAAGGAATTCCTTCAGGAAGACGGCTCCAGTGTATCACAACAGTTGTTCTCCCCTAGTAGCTGCTTTTTATCGGCAGACTGAGCATTTGCTCCCTCACTCTGGGAAAGGATGCTCTCTCTGTCAGGCTGAACGCAGCTCTGGCAGAGCTGTAGAGTGAGTGAATAACAGACTGTGTTATAAATGTTGAGAGCTGAGCAGAGGGATACCTGCCCTAATTATATCAGCCATACATTAAAGACTAATAAATCACACAGGCACTTATCAAAACTAGATAACCCAACGCAAAAGAAAAAATTTCAGGGGGTAAAACTCTCTTAAAGCTAAATTAGTCAAAGGAATCTCAGAGGATTCTTACTTACACCAGAAAGTAGAAATATTTTTTAAGGAGCCATTTCCAATTAAAATCTTCTCCTGAATGACTTAATAGGACAAGAAAGAACAGGGGTTTGACAAATTTAAAGCACACAGTTGTGCCATCATCCCCTTTTCTAGCCATCCTTGAATCCAAAGAGCTAACATCATTTTGATGTTTTTCCTGTGACAAAGCATTTAAGCCATCTAAGGATGGCAGTAGGACATTCAAGAGCAAGTTAGAGCTCCACTACCAGCAAGGCACTCCCAATGCAATACAGCTATTTCTTACTGCTTCCAAAGGTGCTATGATGAACCTACTTAAACCTGTTATTAGGGGGTGCTGCAGCAAAGGTTCAGGGGGGCCAATATCAACACAGCAGGTGGCAAATGCCATTAAAAGTAATGTATTACTAGATGTGCTCATTGCCATATGAACAGGTACATACACATTTCAAGCACACAAATCAGCACAGTGTGGAGGCACCAACTACTGGTAGCATGATGAGTTCATATGATCCTAGATAATGCATAGCTCGGATGACAGAGCACTGGTTTGCCTCTTGTCCAGGCACTTGCCACCTGAGGGGATGAATGCCAGGTACTGCTTCTTCATACAGGACATTTAAAAACTCTCCTCATCCAATTCTGCTAACGCAACATTGTGAAATAGTTTTATCTTGGTGTAACTGGCCACATAAAACACAAGGTAACGCAGAAAAAAACACAACACAGCCTCATGTTGTTAGCTCCCCATGGTTCCGTTTTAGCTCTTCCACCTCTACTACACTAGTTGTTTGGGGTTTTTTTTGCCAGTAGAAAGTATAATATTAACTTCTAGGTGTTGCCATGACAGACTAGTCTCAACGTTTCATAGAGCCACTTCTCTACAGATGAGTTACCTTACTGACCAGACTCATACAAACATTTGTGAGTGAAATGTCATCTTCAGACACAAGCTTCCACAATATATTGTTCTCTTCCTTACAATTACAGAAAGCAGCTTGCATCAGATACTTTAAACTGTCTTGTTTCACTTAAATTCAATGTAAATATGTTCAGATTAACAGTATTACTGAAAGCAGCATGTTTTTTCATTATAAATTGTCCAAATCTCATGAACATAGATCATAGATTACATTATTCCAAACCCAGAGTGCAGGATTTAATAACTGATCTAGCCATCCAGTTCTGTGCATATCAAAATGACTGTGCTAAATGAGGCAATCTAATTGAAGGAAAAAATACAGTAAAACATTCAGGAGAAACATGACACATGAACAACAGTCACAAGAGGTAAACAGGGCAAAGGAAATTCATATACCTTAGAAACACACATCCTTTTAGCCAGTGATGTTCAACCTTTTGCTGCCACAGGCTCAAAGATACCATTTTTTTTAGGAGCTGTCAGGTTTTCCCAGGTTTCCTTCTGTAATCTCTCAATAAACTGTAACCTTGATGCAGTCTGAACCCAACTCCTCTCCCTCCTAAATCCCTGAAGGAGATGTATGGCATATGCAAAGGCATGAACAGCCCGATGACATGGTACTCAACTAGTCCATGCTTCTTTGGACACGGAGAAGGGATCTCCCTTCTAGATTTCAGCTGTATTAAAAATTACTGTGGCATCAGTAGTCTCCTCACTTATTTCTCAGGTTTCCAGCCTGTGCCTGTATAAGAAAGAAGGCCAGCTGGAGAGCTGCTGGGAAGCAGGAGAGGGAGAAGAGCTGATCCAAGAACAAAAACTTCTTGGATTTCTGGAAAAGTAGGAGGAAAGCAGCAAGCAGGATAGGAGACAGTGCAGCACAGCAAGGCTTTACTTGGAGGGAAACCGATGGTTTGGTTGGACAATCACACAACATGACCTTGTTTAATCAAGTATACACTTCTACATAGTTATCCTCCAAGGACATTTAAGAGCCCTCAGTGCCACAGATGTCCACAAAATATGTATTTCAAACCTTAGGAAGAAAAATCTGCTTCACACACCCGACTTTAAAATGCTGTGTTTTTAAAAAAAAAAAAACCACTTTCCAACAGGTTGCAAGTTTCCCCAGTTTTGTAGACAGCTTTCCTTTATAACATTTGCCACTGATAAAAAGCATGAATGTTATTTAGTTTCTCACCTGCATCTGCTTCCTGAGTTCCCTTAAGCAGGTGCTGTCCCGAGCAGTGTTCTCACGTTGGGATGCATCTGCTAGAACATTAACTGTTGTCTCTGCTTCTTGAAGCCACTTGAGGAAACTCTCCAGATCCTTGTGTGAGGCCTGTACTGTCTTCAGCTCTGTCTCCAAGAAATTCTGCCTATCAACAGCTCTGAAAACAAAATAAGTGTCAGAATATTCCCTCATAACATACAGCATTACATACACCATAATAAAACTATGAAAAGGGAATCTGAAAGTTCTTCCTCTTGTTAAACTATGTATCTGTCACAGCTTGTTTTTATCATTTTTATCACTGTTTCCCTGTTTATTCAATCAATAGCTAACTGCAGATATTCTGAGGTGGTTATACATGTCACAGCCCTTTTAAAAGTTAAAAAAAAAAATCTGTTTTTTCCTTTTTGAGTATTGCCATCACAGACTTATGTTACCCCAATGGTTGGAAGTGGTTTTATTCCCATGTGTGAAAAGTGTGAATGCTTTTCCTCACCACAAAAATCACACAGAATAGAAGCACTGAGGGTTTGGGGGACTTTCTGGTCTTTTATTGTGAGCAGAAACATTTCCCCAAATTTGTAAGTGTTAAAGTGCTAAGGGATGAAAAGTTAAACACCTAGTTCTCTGCTAAAACACAAGACTTTTGACACTATTGGTCAAACAAGCAAAATAATACACAACCATCACAACAGTCAAGCCACGCTCAGCATGCTTAAATCTAAAATCAACCTGGCAGAATATAGTCCAAATTTTCAATCAATCCTAAAGATCTCTGGTTGGTACAAACAAAAAAGTCAAAAAGGGTTTTTTTTAAGATGTAAGGAACTAATTTTAAGCCTTGGATTATATAGTTTCCAAAGATTTCCTAGAAAAAAATCACATTTTGTGTGTGTGTGTGTATATATACATAAATAGAACTCCTTCCTTATAACTGAAATAAAACTCAGATGGGAAATTGTTGTAGTCAGCAATTTTAAAAGCTCTCATTAACAATGTTAATTAAAGCATGACAAGCTATATTTCATCCATTTGAGGCTGTTACTCTACAGTATCTCTTTTCCCAAAACCAGGACAAAAACAAGCTGTCCCACACCTGCACACTGTACAGAAATCTCTACCAAGTCTACTATCTAGAATACTGCTGCAATATAAGGAGGAAGTTTGATTTTACTTTCACATCAAGCACTAACCACGTTGTCAGATTTCAAAGGTAAAATTAGATTTAATTTCAAGTAATACAAGACCAAAACACTCAGCATTTGTTATTTTCACATGAGCTGAATACATCTCTCCAGACAGGCCCATCAGACTTGTGTCTTCTGCCTCCCCATATTCAATTTAAGGCTTTCTTTTCTTTTTGCCTTGCTGTGGCACCAGTACGGCTCAGCAGGATTAGGGAATCATAGTGTTTAGAATCACAAATTTCAAAAGTAGTTGAAATATTCTCTTTAGAAAAGAAGCTGCAGGTATTCAGTACTATTCAGGATGACATTATAAGGCAGGTGTTCTGGTTTGCTAGCACATCAGAAAAGACAGATGCAAGGAAAAGCTGTTTTCCTTCAAGGACAGTAAGAAAAGCTCATGCAATTTCAGTTCTGTCAGGCTTACATTCCTAAGTATTAGCAAAACCAACTGAATTTTCTGGAGATGACTTGCAAAAAAGATAGTGTTACAACCCCTGATTTAGTAGCTTAGGTCTTATGTCATTTGCTAGTAATCGTTTTATCTAAAATAAGTCTGTGTGGATCGTTCATGACTTTATGCTTGCCCGGGTTTTGGTCCTAGTAAATGACTAGCAGGGCAAGAAGCTTCATTCTTGCTTCTAACTAGAAGCTCTGGAATGTTTCACCCATTCTTGAGAAAAAAAGAATAAATGCTAGGGATTACAAATGGCTTTATAGATATACACCAGAAAAGATAACAAACATCATCTCAAAAATTAGAGCACACCAAGGAATTGAAAGAAAAATGTAAAGTAAAAGCTGTTGTGAGCTCTGACTTCAAAATACTCTCCCCTCTGCAGGGATCTTCTCCCTTGCAGGGGGTTAAGGCCAAAGGTGGAAGAACAGGAGTGACAACAGGAAGAACAGACTGGTAATAAAGGTGACCTTCAAAGAAAAAGAAAATCCCAAAGGATGAAACACTGTAAGTGACCCAGATCTTTTAGTCTATGTGCTGATGTAAAAGATAGGGATTGAGACAACCTGAACTTTGTAGCTAATAACGTTCATTGAAGAATATTGTCTTCAGCATAAAGTTTAAAATTCTCAAACTTTCTGCTTGGATGAAATTAAAAGAAAGAATGAAATCCTATTACAGTTCCACTGCTGCCATGATATTTGAATTAAAGTTGAAAATCATTCCTTCCACTAAATACAGGCTCCAGCAGCAGCATAAATTAAGAGAATTACCACTAACGTTCTAAGATTACATGGGTGCTTTTAAAGAGGACCTGTACAGCAGTAGCAAGCAATACTTTCACAGAGCAGACACAAATACTCCTTCCAGTACAGGCCACAAATGTAAAATAGAAAATGACAGGGAACTCTATACTGCAGATCAATGACTACCCCATGTGATGAAAAGATTACTCAGATTTTTAAAAAATTCTAATACAACTAGAACAGCCTCAAAGACAGACGGTCCTTCCAGGATGTAACAACTAAACATAAAGAGAACCTAGAGAATTCTTTACAAATGCAGCTAACTTCGCTTAACACAGTGACTGTGGAGAAGGTCTAAACAGATTCTACTAGTAAAGACACATACAAGAAAAAAAATTCTAGCCCTACTATTTAAGTTTTCAAGGCCTTGTTTCAGGTTTCTGTTCCAGAATTTTTTTTTCTTTCAGATTTAAACTAAAAATCTGCAATGCATACAAGTGTGTGATCAAAAGAAAATAACAACTGAAGACAGCAGAGACAGCAACTATATTCCATTAGTGATGCAGTAAAAACATACAGAATTACTAAGTTTCACCCTGAAGTATAAAGATTGAAGACAAATAGCCACTGGGCAGTGTATTCAATATACACAATGCCAAGCTGGAAGCTTCAATCTCTTAATGCCAACAGTTTTAAAATAGGCTCCTTCAAGTTTATATGCCACAGCCACGGTCTTTTCTGGTGGTGTTCTTGTGCTAGTCAGGACTGCAAGTCTCCCAGGTGATGTTACTACGGTCCCCTTCCACAACCTTCAAGCATATGAAGAAGCTGGTATTTTAAAGCATTGTGCTATACATACAGATCTGCACTTTTAGAAGCCACAAGGCCACGTGTGTATTCCATGTATAACCCTGCACGTCCCATGTGAAGTAAGCCTTGTCACACTAGGTTCACTAATATTTCTATTTACTGCATTTAAAGCAAGTATAAAAAAAACTTCATTCCCTTGAAAAGGCACTTTTGCTGCACATTCTTCCCTTTTAATTCTATTCTCTCCTGGTTATGTTGAGCAGCTTTGCACTGTGGCTACTCACTGGCTCTTGAAGTTCTCCTAGACATTCTGTCCCTAGTTAAAAAACAAAGCAGATACTTAACTTCCTAAGGCTGCAGACTGCAAAAACAGTAATAATTGAGGAGCTTCAGTTATACACAACATAATGCAATTGCTTATTATTCTGGACTTTGAGCATATTCAAAAATAATCAGAGGCTTCCAGGCAAGAGCTCTATTTTCTGGTCACCTGCTCCGAGTGGTGGGCAGTTTTATGCCAGTTCCAGGCAAAACACTGCAAAGTTTGAATGTGAATGAGACACTCTACTACAAAGCTGTTGGATCAGCAGCAACAGTAGACTACAAGAAGCAGTTTCCCCATAGCCTCTAATTGCACCTTCATCCTAAGATGTCAACATGACATTCAATTGAAGTTAATGGCCTTTTTGGAAAAATTATTATTTTGCTTTGAGGAAAGAAAGGGTAGTGAAAATGCTGCAGTCTCTAATCTTAGTGCAAATGAGCTGTCAAGAAGGGCCATTTCAAGAGATGACCACATCATTGTGACCTAGTTCAGAAAAAGTAAAAACAAAAAGCCAAGGAAGTTGGCTTTTTACCATCATATGCCAAAGCCATTCCCTACAGTCTGCTGGATGTTTTCTGAAGAACCACAAAAACAAATTGTCTGCCTCAAACAGAATAATTATTAAATGTTAACTCATTTGAAAAATCCTGTTTTATATTTCAAAACATTTAGAGATTAACAAATTCTTCTTCTTTCTCAAAGAATCACATGGAATGAGCTACACAAAGTTTTAGCTGTTTTGTAAATCATCTCTCAATGGACCTAAGCAGGAAACTAACTGTCACATCAAAAGCATAAAATGACACAAGTACCATCTTTCTTCAAAGGACAGAATCACACTCTACACTGCTTTCTTCATTACATCCTTCTTGTCACTGACAATTTCTCCTTTTACTCCCCAGGACATAACATGAGCTTCAGAGACTTTATTACCTAGGATTTTTATTCCCTTAACTGACATCTCATTATACGAGGGGCATGTGCCCCCTGTACATGCACATATATACACACACACATACATACTTACTTTGTCATCTCCCCCAGTCCATATACACTGGATCAATTTTACTTTCTGTCTCTCTAACCACAAAGATTATCATCCTTTCAGCTGCAGGCACTGAGTCACACACTATTATAAATGTTAATAGTCTATCAAATACTAAAAATAATTTCTGCAGAGATTAGATTACTGTCCAGGGAAAAAAAAAAAATATTATGCAGAGAGAAATGCCATCATTTCATAAAACATATTTGCAAATATGTCTTACTAGAGGATAAATAGATAGAAGTAAGTTTCAAGTAAGCATCACTTTCTATTGCTCAAGTATTTTCCAGATGGGAACGCCAGAACTGTTATACTTGGGAACCCAAACCACAGCTCCATAAAGGGTAAGTTTCTGTTACATGAAAGTTTATAATGAATTAATGTGTTGGAAGACCAGCCTTATGAAAAGAAAGCACGGCAACAGACTACAAAGACATTAAACACAACAGCATCAAGGAAGGGAAGAGGATCTTCTAAGACACTAAGAGAGTAATAGCCACAGGCAAACCTGAGACTACACAAAAGTACTCTCTTTTCTCTTAAAAAAAACCAACAACAAACAAACAAACAACAACAACAAAAGCATCAACAAAAAACAGCACATATATGAGAAGTCATACAGATGCCTTCCATGGTGAACTGTGGGAATTGCTATAATCAAAACTCAAAGTAGCATCACTGTAATTGACTAATTAACACAATAGCCCTAAATGCTGCAGTAAAGCAGACAGAGAAGAGACTGCAATAAATAAGCATACATAGGATACAAGTTTAAGACAAACAGCCAGAGTGAAATGATGTAATTACCTTTGGTTCAGGTTAACCCAACAAGTGTTCATTTGGTCAGTGGTTTCCTTCACCCTCCTTGTGTCATCATCACGATATTCTCGAAGAAGTTTATTAGAAAGATCATTGAATGCAGCTACCGTGATGTCACCTCTATGCAAATCCTGTACTAACAGCTAAAAAGCAATTCCAGAATGAGACAGAGGAAAATTAAAAATCATACTATTTTTCATATTATGCATTTTATCATATTGTAACCACCCTCCTTTTTGCCTTTTTTTTTTTTTTTTTTAAGTGCACTTTTCAATCTAGAATAAAATCTTAAAATATACAGATACTAACTGTCCTGACAATGAACCAATGGAAACACAAATAAAAGAGGAAAAATTATATTTGTCAGGATGGACAAAGGCTAGAAAAATCCTCTTCTGTGTTTTACCGGTTAACAGAAGTAAAAGCACTTCCATATTTTTAGTAGCATTAATAAATTTAGATTATGCTAATAGTGGTATAAGCAGCAGCTACAAGTGGCATAAAGGAAGTGCATAGCATGAGAATTTGATTTCACTGTTTTGTTGCTTTGTGGGGTTTTTTTAAATGGAGAAAATACATTTAAAGTGTTTGCTTATTGTGGCAGGATATTCATAAGTTGCCTTGACTTTACAGAATCCTGAATTCAGGATTATTTCTAAATGGAAAAAAACAGATTTGCATATACATGTTGAGTTCTAACAATCTCAGTACTATATGCTTGAGCACAAACCTACTTTCACTTAAGAAAGCAAAGCAGACCTAATCATCCATTTCCAGTCCCTGCTAATGTAGAGAAAGACAATAAGAAGCACACAATTTTACTGTTTACTGAAATAGCTATGGATCAGTGAGTAATTCTCACAATCATACTCTGTGCTTCTTTCCACATTCAGATGCACCCCAGCCTTTTTCCTTCATGACTATATAAATGTGTGTGTATATATACACATACACACTTTTTCTAAACTCTATTATAGCCCTCTTCTAAATATTGCACTGATAAAAGCCCCTCCTCACTGATTCATCTCCAGTTCTCATCTGTGCCCTTTTGCTGACAGCCACCAGGACAAAGACTTACTGATATACCACAGCAAATGCACTGTGATATGAAAAGCAGCAAAGATAGCATAGGTTGGCAGGGGGGAGGAAGCATTGAATGCACCTGGCATCCATCAGAAGTGAAATTCAGGATAATTTTAAATAACTTGGTCCATTCATGGATTTCCTATTA
The DNA here is from genome assembly GCF_000747805.2 of Chaetura pelagica. Taxonomy (NCBI): domain Eukaryota; kingdom Metazoa; phylum Chordata; class Aves; order Apodiformes; family Apodidae; genus Chaetura; species Chaetura pelagica. The sequence goes on from NW_009953649.1 coordinate 4,239,646, forward strand.
GGAATTATATAGGTTTCTATGAAGAAATACATGCTACATTCTGTGGCTGTGTGATTAAACTTCTATTGGTTTGAGGTTCAAGCTTTTTGCATTACATCATTTATTTGATGCTACTCTATACCCATTTCAACTACACTTACCAAAAGACATATATGTCAACTATTTCCTTCCGAAAAAGCAATTCTCAGGAATTCTGATATATATAAAAAATAAGGAACATTTTAAATATATCATGCCCAAAAATAATCAGAATTGCCAAATCAGTCCTATGACTAAACTGTATATTTGTACATCAATCGAATCTAGTAGCATATACTGAGGAGTCTGATGAGGGGAAAAAATGTAGATGTTCTTACTTTGTTGTCTGCAATCCGTTTGGTGAGCATCTCTTTTGGGGACTGCAGGAGCATACGCAGACGGATCTCACACTGCTCCATAAGGTGCTCCATTTCTTGTCGCTGTTCATCCCACTGCAGACTGTCTGTCAGCATGTACTTCAGCTGCTGCTGCCGCACCTCCACACCATGCTGAGTATTGTCCCACTGGTTCTTCACCCTCTCCACTGTGGAGGACAACACAGAATATGAAAAACCAGAGGCAAACAAGTAGCCATAACTACCACTTCATTGTCAGGACAAGAGGCAATAATATAATTCATTCTTGCAAACAGTGGTTTCCATGTTCAGTATTTCAGCTCCCCAGATAGTTTACCAAATTCACACAACCAAACAAAAAATGCAGGTGTTTGGCTACCTCTTGTTTAAGCAGGTCAGCCTGCAGATAACAAGTATTATTTCTGGAATATTTCAAAGGCCTTATTTTATTTTTTAAGCACACATATGTGGGAGGCAAATCTGTCGCAGCAGCACGGCAGATATGCCAGCAGCAGCACTCCAAGGAGCACAATTTTAATGTGATGGCTATACCACCTTTGTGCATCTGCAACTAAACAAATTACAAATAAATATTTACTGTTTAAGTCTGGATAGCTTATACAAAATGAACTGAGCTTCCCAGACCACTCTCTGTTGAATGCAGTCTAGTGGCACCTATACTACTATTTTGGTCAAGGCTCAAAAACTCCAGTAACAAAAAACTAATACTTTCATTCCACCACTGGTTTCAACAGGCTTACATAGATTACACAGTGAAACAGAAAGATATTGATCACACCCTATTTTCTCCAAGTAGCCTGTTTCTTTCTCAGTAGAGTTACATTAGATGTTCGATAAATAGGTTTTAACCTTTAATAAACAGAGGGTGAAAGAGACATGGCAAGAGCCTAGAACAAAAAGTAGTGTCAGGGAAAGCAGCAATTCTGCTTTGGAGAGAAACTAATAACGTTATAGATTTCCTTAATACTAACAGACCAATAAAAAGTACTACATGAAAGTCTATAGAGGTAGAAACAGTTTCCTAATTACCTTTCATGACAGTTAGTAGGAAAACATTATATCACCAGAACTAAAGACTAAAAAAGTAAATGTAAAACAGCAAAAAAAGAAAAATGAAGCTGGATTTCTTGAGTATATCTGTACTCTGAGCAGCAACAGGTAGGCAGTATGTAACACATCCAATATATTTATCTTCCCAGTAAGTATGCAATTTCATTAGAAAAATAACTCTAATTTGATACTTGGGTCACTTCTACCTTCCATGTAGCAGGAACGCCCAACGTTGTGAAAGGCTAAAATCATTTACGTGTCAGTTAACTTTATCTTTTGCATTTATTTATTTATTTATTTTTAACCTTTTACAATTATACAAGGCTATTATGCTTGATCTGCTTGGGAAGATCTGAACTTTAATGCATTCAACAATATGCTGTTTAGTTTCACAGAGCTCTCAGACTGTGACTGTGAAGCTCAGTTGTCAGAATAACTGTACTACTGGTGGACAAATCCAATAATCTCTGCAATATGGATTAGTCAATTTCAGCCCACTGGCAAATTTTGGATTAATTTTCAGACATGACATAGGTCATGCTAAATGAGAACTTATAAAAAAGCTTCAGTAACCTAACAGCAAATAATAATAAGTTCTTACAAAAAAAAAAAAAAAAGAGAGAGAAGTTCCTATATTGGATAACAGGCACATTCAAAGGAAATGGGCAAGTGCTTCAGCAGTACCACCAAAAAACCATCAAAACAGCAAAAACAAAACCAGCAGGAGTTAAGAAAAGGCTGTAACTCTGTGTGCTGTCTAATGAACTGCAGAGAAAAAATTCCAAAAATTTTAGGCTCTCCTCACAAAGGTAGAAGGAAAGAAATATCCCTGAGAAACAGCTGCCTAGAATAGCAACTTGGTTGAAAATTATAGATATTTGATGTATTATTATTATTATTATTATTGGTTTTGTTGCTATTGTTATTATTGTTGAAATAATATTTCTTAATACATTTTTTCCTGTTTGATGGCCAGTTTAACATTATTCTCTGCACTGTTGACATATTTCCACTTTCTTCTGTTTCTACCAAAGCAGGACAGAAAAACAGTTAAATTCTTGGTAGCCTCAGCGTCAGTGGGTTCAACATGTAGGATCCTAGAAAAAGTTGTCAGGGCCACCAGCCTGGTATCAAAGGCAGAAAGATTGGAAAGAATTCATTATGAGACTGTGTTTTTAATTTCCAGTGTCCATGCAATAATTAGAAGGGAAGTTACAGAGAAGGATGCTTTTCTCTGTTTCTGTGATCTTAGCTATTTTAGTAATTAGGCTTCACTTAACAACATTCAGCAGGCTCACAGGAGTTTGTAGGACATTGATATATTCCCCTCAGTTTCTAAACAAGGTGCATAAAGCAGTCTTGAGCTTCACTATTCTTCAAATACCAAGTTTTCCTTACAAATGTCTGTAGCAATAAAATCGTCAATTTTTCCCACATTTCAGGTAGCAAAATCTTCACATGCATCTAGAGTATCTACTGGAAACTTCATCCATTGCAGCATACACAGATTCTCTGTTCCCACCTTAAATGGGCATGACTATAAGGGAATTCAAATTTTCCAAATATATACACTCAAATTGCCCACATTCCTTTATTCCTTGTTCACCATTTTTAAAGAATCAAGAATATGTTATGACTGATCTCATCCTCTCTTGCTGACTGACTCTCATGGACTACATAAATATTATTCTATCCCAAGTTTCCACCTGATCCCTAGTTCTGAAAAACTGCACAACTCAGGCCATATTAAGAACCTTATGAAGGTCGACAAGGTCAAGTGTAAGGTCTTACACCTGGGAAAGCGTAACTCAGAAGTGCAGTTCAGACTGGGATGCACTTGGCTATAGAGAAGTTCTGTGGAAAAGGACTTGGGGCCTTGGCAGACAATAAGCTCAGTATGAGTACACATAATTAGTTCCTTTTATCAATAAATAGAAAAAATCCTCATCCTTAGGTCTGTTGCTGTCAAGTAACTCAGACTTCAGAAGATATTACCAAATCCTCACAAAAATCTTTACCTTTGCACTTTAAAAAATGTTCTATCAAGTGGCAATTCTTGTTCTGGGCATTTTCATTAGACTGTGAGAGCAAAGGCCACTTAGCTGCTAAGTTTTTCATTTGTTCAAGGAAGGTAAATTCAGTTAGACTCAAAATCAAGAGCTTAAGTTATGAAGATTATTTTACTGTCTTCGAAACACTGTATTTACAAACACATAACGGAGAAACTTACGTTTTTCTGTGATCACTGTCCTAATGTCTGTACTGGAAGTTTTATTTTTCAAATTTTGAGCCAATGTAAAAACAGAATCAAGCTGAGGGTGCCGCTGGTCCAAATCTGCCTTTGTTACCTGTTGAGAATTAGGAAACAATTTAAGTCCAAAAAGCATAATGTAGTTAACATTATCTGCATTATTTGTAGATAAAACAAAATATGCATTTATTGCCACAATAAATGCACAAGTAAATCTAACCCTTGAATAGTTACAGTATTATAGCACTGCTTTAGAAATAAAAAATATTCTGAATTACAGTTACTGAAAATCCAGAATTGAAGGATAACCTGTACAAACCACACAGTTACCACAGTCATTGCTCAATATTTTCCAGTATCTATTTTTCACTCTCCCATAACTTATTTTCCTCTTATCAAGCTCTGATTATTTATATGCTGGGGTAGGGGGCAGGGGGAGTGGGGAGTGTCACATGAAGAAGGAAAAGAACGGGGTGGAACAATCAGGCTGCATATTGAATAAAACCAGGTATTGTGTCACTATGGCAAGGTACTGGAAGCCCATATTATACGTATTACACAGGTAAAAGAAAGCATTTCCGAAGTTTCTGTACATCACATTATTGTTTCAAATTCCAGATTACGTTAGAAACCCACAGAAAATGTCTTTTTTAGCCTGCAGCTTTTACACTGCAGTTACTCATGTTAATTGATATCGAGTAAAATAAAATGAACCCTAATGGTAACATACATCTCAAAAATACTGCCTTTAGTCATCGCTCAGCATAGCATGAGCTATCAACAGAAACAAGCATTAACATCATAAGCATTTATGTTATAACTTTCAATAACTTTAACATGTCTCTGAAAATCAGTTTAGTCAACAGCAACACAACAAAACTTATTAGAAACCACTGAGGAGTGGATCATAAAGGTCTACCTCCAAGCAAATAAGAAACTGTTCCAAAATCTTCAGCATAAGCTATCTATTCATTCTCCAAATCAATCTTTTTCAGCAATATTTTGTTTAAAACAAAAATAGCAGTGCCTAGCTCACATCAGGACACAGGAATTAAAATAATATAATAGAGGGGAGAAGGGCGTAAGAACGACAGCATTAAAACTAAAATTTTCAAGTTATGCATTTAGTGCTGTCAGTTTTTTCTTTTGTTTTGTTTTTCTTATTAGACACATGTAAAATCTTTACTGAATGTACAAACTGTTACAGTGTGAGCCAATTTTCCAATTCACTAGCCATCATAAACACACGTACTTTCAGTCGTGCAATAGTCCGATTGATCTCTTCAGCATTTCCCACGGTGACTACGTTCGACTTGAGCATCTGGTCAATCAATACCAACCACTCAGCCAGCTCAGTCGTAGTTTTATCCAGATCAGCAGGTGCAGAAAGTTCCAAAGCCTGCTGAGTCTGAACAGGAATTTCCAATGAAGAAGATACTAGCACCACCTTTTGGACATCTGAAACAGAGTGTGGAGTTTTTGTTAAAGAAAAAACAAACATGGCTACATGTGCAATTGTGGGAGTTTCAGGGTTGTTTCTTAATGATTATTATTTTTTATTTTTATTTTATTTATTTGTATTTCTTTTGTATTTCATTTTTTTGCATTTTAGGCATTTTACCCACCAGAAACTAAGTAATCAGAAATTCCTTTTGCTTTATTTTCTTTAAAGGCTATTAATTACTGCATTGCATGCCAAAGGCTCACCCAAGTGATTCAGTCTAAATTCAAACAAGAAAAAAACTTGCAGAGGCAAAATGACGTGAGGCTAAACACTCTTGGACAGGAAGGGGAACTGACCCTTATAAAACCTAAAAAACAATCCTTTCATTTAAGATAAATTTCTAGAATCGTCTTCCTCACTTTTGTATTATGTGGCAGAAAGGTCTTCCTCACTCTTGGCTTAGAATTCACTTTCGCATAAAGAAATCAAGTTACTCCAATACATTCTTCATGGACTTGGCAATATGCCAGCGTCCTAAGAAGGGACTGATGCCTGCTAGTTCTGCTCCATCTTTTCTGTCTTTTTAACCCGACACTGCAAAAAAGTGAGGAATGTGCTGAACAGCAGGATTTGCTTCAGAAGCTGTTTGGTTGTGTTCTAGTTCCAAGAAAACACTAAATTAAATCAAGCTGGAGCATTAATATCACACACTTGCCTCAAGCAATGAAATACAGGAAATTTACAGAACAAACACCCTGTGTAAAAGGAAAACAAGATGAATCAGGGTTTTGAAAGACTTAACAAAAAGTTGGTTTTCCTTCATTACATTTTGTTTCCTGTTGCTGGACTGACAAAAAAAAAAACAAAAACAAAAACAAAAATTAATTTGCTGAAGTTCAAGCTGCAAATTCTTTCAGGCAAGGGCTTTTTTACATAGTTTTCTAAAAAGGAGTCCTAGACATCTTGTTTACACTCTTTATCTACTGATCTGCCACCTATAACTTGAAAAGTTCAGGATAAATGTATCTAGTATGTGAGAAAGACCTACCTGTGTTCTTACTGAGCTGAAAGATGTAGAATGACCTTTATTTATAGGACTGCAGATATTCTGGATGCAGGTGATACTTTACAAATAATTAGCCATAGGGAAAGCTTCTAGGGGATCTTCATTACTTAAAGGCATGACCACAAAGCACAAAACCACAGGAAACCAAGCTGTCATAAACATAACTATTTTGGTCTTTATTCTGTACCTAGTACACTGACTCCTGATGGGGAGGCCTAAGCTTTACTAAAACATTCCTCCACTACAAAACTCTTAAGGGAATCCCAAATGACTCGCCCAATACTGAATGGCAGAATGACTTTTTCTTTAACTAACTATTCCCTTCTCTCTCTCATACTGACATGAATGGAGCCCAAAGTACAGCTATGGAAAATACTTCCTACTTCCACTTGTTTAAGTGCATAGATAAGGTTTTCCTTTTTTCCTTTCGGATTGTTTTTGACCACAGAGAAGATTAAACAATTAAGCACAAATGACTGCTCACTTACCAGAAGGCTTTGTCTGTGTAACAAGATGAGACTGCCCAACAAATGCCTCCAATTCTCTCACTCTGTCAGGCACCTCTCTGAACACCTACAGCCCGGGAGAAAGGAATAAAAAAAGTAAGACAACCTAGCCTAACAGCAAAAAAATAGTCAGTTATTAGAAGACAAAATATTCTACACCATACTTGCTACAATGGCACATCTCAGGTATATTTCAATGAATTTTTTTCAATACATCATTTAAAAACAATAAAAATGCAAAGTGGTACTCAGTGTGTTATTTCAATATATTCCAGTGTCTTACCTATATCTTGGAGAGAAAAAAAAATGAACTATTGTGGACAGGTTGTTTACATGTTTTTTACTGCCTAAGTATCAAAGCTATGAGTCATCATTTGAGCACACTTTGAAGGAAAGACAACACAAAACGTGATTTGTGGCCATCAGTGACAGGAAAGTAGAGAAACAGATAATTAATTTAAAGAAAAAAAATGCTACCACTAAACTCTGTTGTAGTGCATACAAATTTTTCTATTTTGCTTTTAAAATTATAGAAATGCAATATACAAAGCGGGTGGGGGGGTGGAAGTCCGCATTTTTATGGCTAAGCAGATTAAAAGAGGTAATTTATTCTTACCCTGAAATATCAAAAGTCTATTTCCCCAATAAATTTCTACTTCCTTAACCCATAATATGATCATAGATAATTCTATTCCTTTTTTACCTAGTTCTCCAGTCTCTGCTTGAAAAAAATCTGGTTTTACTCCAACCAGTGACTTGTTTTCTTCTCATACACTTGCCAATGAGATTGAACACTAGAGTTTCTAATTTACAGCAGTTATGCTCCAGAAGAATCCCAGACACACTTGATAAGATTTTCTCACTAAGCTTTACCACAGCTTTGTTTGTTTTCCTTTTCACTGCTGCAAACATCCAACTTTCCTACACACCAAAGGCTTATTGTTACTCTCTCAATTTGAAATGAATACATTACTGTTTTTCTCAAATAAGTGAAATATTTTTGATCCAGTTGTTTAAAAGAAAGCCAATACAAATTCAACAAAAAACCTAAGCTAATAAGACTAATTAATTCTGAGGGAAAAATGCCCACCAGTGTTTTCACATAGACATGGATTGGGGCTTACGTCCTGAACATGACTTAAAAGATATTTTATGTACACGTCAGAAATATATAGCAAAGAAAGCAACCATTCTGAGTATAACACTATATTTGCAACTTCAGGTACAGAATGCTGAAGAAATCCACACCTTATTCCACCTCACGTTGAGGGACTGCAGGCAATCAGAAAATTTCTCTTTTTCCTGAAGATCAACATTTTTATCCAAAAGCACTTCTGGTTCAGTTCTGTTCAGCCACTGCAGATTGTCTCCCTGTACTTCCATCTCCATATTTAAGATCTAAAAGAGAAAGTAGAGTTTTGGACTGAAGTTAAATGCATACATGCTTAAGTAAACTTGAGGGGAGGGAAGCTTTCCTTTAATTCCAATATTAGAAATTTCCCTTGAAATATATAACAGAAAGGCTTCTATTTTTATTTCTATCCTCTGTCTAGAAATTACTAAATTATTTATTTAAATATCAACATATATTGCTACTTGGGAAAAAAACTCCAAAACTGCCAATAGCCAAGGTACCCATACAGCTTCACACCATGCACACGGATTCTCATATCACAAAGATGGTTCTGTTGATCACCTCTGGTTACACTATGTGCACTCAAAAGGCAACACATTGTCTATCAAAATTGTTGGCTACATTCATTAAAAAAATAAAATAAATTAAAATAGTAAAACCAAAGGCCCACTCCTGACATGCGTTACACAAGTACATGGTAGATCACTACAAGGCACATTACTCTTAAGGAAATGTTCTCTAAAAGTGCTCTAAAACTAAATATAACCTTATAATCTCATTTTAATCAGCCTTCCATAGCCACCTTTCTCTTTAAACATGGAAGTGCAGGTAAGATTCTGAAAAAAAAAAAAGAAGCTTGGATTCCCAGTGGCTTTAAATTAATTGAGCTGTCTTTTGTGCATAAGACCACAAGCACTGTGAAGTAGGAATCACAAAATTTGCCTTTAAAGCACTAGAATAACAAAATAACATGTGATACGTATCATGGAGGTGAATGGGAAAAACTGACAGGAACACAGGGATGGAAGGCAGACCACTGAACAGAGTACCCTTCTACAGTAAGCACTATACCAAATAGTCCTTTCCTAAATTTTCATGGGTCTACCTTAAAAGATTTTTTTTTCCAACATGTTAGATCCTTTTAAATCAGAGACTGCTCCAGAAACTCTATTTAGAGATCTCATTCTCATTCCCAGACTGCATTTATTCCTCACTGACCTGTTAACACCTGTTATCCCCACTATCCTACACCAGCCTTTAAATACAGCTCAACTTCCCCAGACTTTCTTATCATCACAGCCCTTCTCACTGTTCGTTATTTAACTAGACAAAGCAAGGCAAGCTCCAAGACCCTGTGCAGATGAGGAGTTCTTCACCCTTCTGAAAAGCCCAGCACTCAGTACACGTTCTATTGCAAACTCACCTTTTCTTAATATACATAACCAAAACTATCAACACATTTCTGCTTCCAGGGGAGGAAGCTGGTACTTAATAATTCCCTACCAGTGCTTCTCTAGTAAATTCTGCTCTTTCCCCCATTTTTCCAATTCTACCTTTCACTTCAGGCATCTATATTCAGGTAAATGACAAGAAACATTATACTTTCATGATAGTCAGATAGTCAATACTCAACTGACATGAGATAAATTGTTTTAGGCAAAAACAGCTACAACTACTTCATATCATTTACACACTTCTGTAGAAATTTCAATCCTTTCTGTCTGATTTAGTCTAACAGAGGTTGTTTTTAAATTACTAATTTCTAAAAGGTGAGCAAGCACACTTGTTGGATTAACTACTCCTTCCATTCTTTTAGGATTCCAGAAACATACTCCTTCACACATCCTACAAACCAAATCCTGTTGTCAAAGCCAGACACAAAATAAACAGGAAAAATACATAAATAAATATCCACCCAAGTTGTTGACTTCATCACTTGAAATTACCAAAACACTTAGAGTTTAAAAAGCAGGTTAAACAAACTATTACACATGTAACGAAATATTAAAGCTGCCCATTAAATGGAAAAATTATGCTTACTTACATTTTAAGCTTACTGACTTTTTTGTCAATTTTGACAATTATGAAGTTGACCTGGGGACAACATCTCCAGTGAAATTCCACTTCCTAAATTTTATCAGTAGTATGTATATTTTTCACTTTCTGATACATAGCCACCATTTTCTGGTTAGATAACACAGCTGTCTTCTAAACCCAACTTCATCACAAGACGCATCTTGCCTGTGTAAGTAATCTCACTTAACTGCCTCATACAACCAGAATGTTTCTTTTGTTATTTACAATGTGAAAATTCCCCTCTCCAAAAGGCATGTTCTGATACTTTGTACATGTGCATACACACAGACACACTAATTGATCTTGCCTGTAATTCCCTCAAGTTTTCTTCATGGTTGAATGTAAATCTTGTGTCCAGAGCATTTTCTACATTTTCCAACCAGCAACGCAGCTCATCAAGCTTCTTTCTGTACTCTATCAGCTGCTGATTGTCTCCTTTTAGCCTTAAAAAGGAGAAAAAAACCAAAAAAATCACATGCATTTCTGCAATAAACACAGCATGTCAGTCCTACATCACTTCTGATGCAACCTTTGGGCCTAGTTATTGTAAGTGACTACAAGGTCACTGTCAGTGAAAGTATTAGAAATGTCCCTAAAAAAAATAAGCTCAATCACACAAAGCTTTGGTGGAACTAAATAATTAAGAGAAATCTTATTACATTTCTAAATGTATCAGGAGATGTTAAAAATGTAAAATTATATAAATAGCCTCAAAAATTAGGTATTCCAGGGATTTATCTTTACACAATTTTTTAGCAGTAAGAACAGAGATGGGACCTTATATTCACAGATACACTGAAAATTTGTGTCTTTATCTCAGACAAGTTTCTTTCTCTGGAGACACTCAAAACCCACCTGGACACATTCCTGTGTAACCTATTCTAGGGCATCCTGCACTGGCAGGGGGGTTGTAGTACATAATCTTTCGACATCATTTCCAGCCCCTAACACTCCGTGATTCTGTGTGATTCTGTGATACTTCCAAATGGATTTTCATTTTGTTTAGAAAATTGCAAACACAGAGCTAAAGATCTTTTCTTACAGCATTGTGGAAGCCTTAAGAACAATCAAAGCGTTTCAATTAGTGTATCTTTGACAATGTAAAAATAGAAATCTAGGTAAAGTACTCACAGCTGAGCTTCAGCCAGAGAAAGCAGCTGAGTATTCCTTCTTTAAAAAGTCTGGCTTAATAATAACATTATTTTATAAACAAAGGAAAATTGTAGCAGAAGTAGTTTTGTGGTTGTCATTTGTTGTGCTGTGTTAAGCACAGACTCACTAAGCAGTCAGTTGCAGGTGCATTTATAATAAATTGATTCTAGGAGACAGTTCAAAAGACAGAGATCTTGCAATGCAATAGAATGTACTATCTCTCTCAAGAGTCTTCTAAATGAGATTCTTCTCATAGTATCTGGTCAGACATCCAAATTTCAGATTAACTTATTACCTTTGTTGTCTATCCATGACCTCTGTGGTGATTGCTTTCCAGCGTCTATTCAATCCCGCCAGCTTCTCCTGCAGGAAGCTCCCATCTGTAGCAGACAGTTTCTGTATGATTCCTTCCCCAGTTCTGTTCAATGCTGAAATGCTGGCCTGATGGCTGCTGACTCCTTCTTCAAGTTCCTGTCAGAAACATACAAGCCACACAGAATTTTATTACCGACCTAAAGTGACTTTGATCTGTGGCTTATAATATGCAGGATGAAGCAACATCATTTTACTAAAACAGGTACTCAAAACCACCTTACTTAAAATTGGATGCTGTTGATTTAAGTTATTACGAGTCTGTTGTTGAATGTAGTTCAGCTTCTTACTGAGAGTCACAAAAACATATTGACAGAATAGCCTGCTGAATACTACTTAGGACCATAAGAAATCATTTAAACCGTTAGTGCTAGAATCCACACTCACATTTTGTTCCTTCCCTCTTAATGTACAGCACTTCCTATTAGTGTTACCAGATGGTATGAATTTATTTTAACTAGTTCTTTTCATAAACTATGTCCCTGACTACATCTGTAACTTAACAGCATTTTAGCTAGGATGGCTGTGCTGTCACGGTCCCCAGAGATTAGAGAAAATCTATGAAAACACAGGAATTCAGAAGATATCAGAATCAAACCTTGATATATACCTAACAGCCACACACAAAAAAAAAATAAAAAATCTTACATTGTTTGTTAAAATTTCATTGCAACTGCATCAGGAATGAGATGTTTCAAGAAAGAGAAGGGGAATGCCCTAGAAAACTCAAGCAGCAACAGGGATAAAATACAAACTGCATGTTAGGCAGAACATACATTTCTTGAGCAACCCATACCTAACTCTTGGATAACCATTCTTCCCAACAGAAAGGAAAAAAAAAAAATCTGATCCTTAAAATTATGTTTTCTTCTCCTTAAAAGGAACTGAAGTAATTTGGCTAAACAGAAAATATTTCTCTTCCATAATTATGAACTAGAAAAACACAAGGGAATTAAATTCCAGAACTGAAGTCTGAAACACTCAAACCGAAGTCATCTGTGACTGGAATCTTCTCTTTTTCTAGATTGCTTAAACAAGGCAGGTTCTTGCAAAGTCATTAGTTAGGAAAAATAATTTACTAAGTTATAACTGACTACTGTCAGGGTCCTTTTTTTAAATTACAAGTAGAAAACAAGTGAAATAATACACTGGATTTCTTTCTTTTCAAAGCTGTAATGAAACTTATAAAACAACAAAAATTATGCCAACATTTGAATTATCACATTATCTCAAACCCATGTATACTAAAAGCCATCAGAAAAATCCCCTACTATAAGCAAGAGTTGAAACCTTTCCTGAGAATAATTTTAAACTGCAACTGAAAAAGAAATTTTAAGAGTCATCACTTTTTAAAGTGTAATTGCACAGCCTCATTTCAAATCTGTATGTCTATATAGAAAACTAGAATTTTAGACAAAAATTACACATTTTCCAGCTTGCTTATTTTTCTGCACAAATCATACATACCTGCTGATGCAGGCCAGCTGTCTGTAGCTCCAGGCTGCCATCTGGACCCTGGGCATCAGCTAATAACACTTCAGCTTCCGTTATCCAGTGGGAGAGGTCATTGAGATCACAGTGGAACTGCCTCCACGCCTCTATTGCTCTATCAAAGCAACTGTTTGAAAACAAAGCATTGAAAAATTATCCAAAATGTTTCAGGAAAAAGGCTATGATTTCTATTCCAGTGAGTAGAAACTTTCCTTGTGAAACAGAAAGGCTTGAGTACAGCCTGGTTAACAAGGTCCAGTACTGAAGGCTTCCTGACATAGTAGCAGCTGGTACAAACAAACAGCACAGACTGTCATTGACTTCCAGCTGAAGGAAAAAAGGCCAGTTCTAAGCAAACTTTTGTTTCTATCACTAAAAAAATAAAGATTGATTAGCTGCCTCAAATTAGGCTGCAGAACCCTTTTTTTCTTCATTATAAAATGGTTCAGATATCAGACAGTATGGAACATGAAATATGATTAATTGCTCTCATATTTATTTATTTTTTTATTCATAAACCATGGGGTGCTGGTGCATGGAATTTAATAAGTGAAGGTAATTATGATTATATAGAACTGTATTACCAGTGGGTCCACATAAGTTGGTCTTATACAAATTAATCACACAATAACTTATCAAGCATTTCATTCTTATTACTATCTTTGCAGCCTCAAATTAATATGTCACTTAACGTCGAGAGCAACATTTTCTAGCATGGAACAGTCTGAATTATCACAGTTAGAAGGTTATTTTTAACTAAAATGAGAGTTCTACTAGGTTTACAAACTAATAAAAACAGCCCAGGGATACTAACTAAGAAAACTGTGTCAGAAAGGCTTAGAGAGTGTGTCTTGCTTTTTACTTGTTCATTGCTAACTTTATGTTAGCATTATAAAGCAAACAGGACAGGTGCCTCAAAGGACACAGGGCTTGAGATAAACAACATGAAATCTACATCAATGCAAATAGACTGGATAATATCCCATTCCAAACTTAAAAAAAAAAAAAAATTAGTCTTCTTTAGGAAGCCAGATCTCCTGTTCATCAGAGGACTCTCTAACGTAACATAAGAAAGATCTCATCTTTCCCATTATTTTTGTCTTAAACAATTTAAACAGAAAAAGACTCCAAGGTTACTGCTTTATACAGATGCAATCTGAAAATAGCAGCATAACATCAAAGATATCCAAAACCAAAATTTAAAAAGCCATTTAATCTATTTCCTTCACTAATTAATTTCAACGATCCAAGTTCCTATTGAGATTTTCATGAAAATTATATCTCATCATTATCATGATTGTCATTATTCTCTTGGTCCATGCAGGGCTTCTTTGTTATTATTACTCATGTGAGCCAATTCTAATAAAGAAGAAAGCTTTTTAAATCTCTACTTAATTTGTTCAGACCCTCCCTTTCGTTCTACTGTTTCAGTTTCCTGCATGCATCTCATTTCACTACACTACACCAACCTGTAGACTGACCCCACACATCATTCTCCTTTTATTTCTCAAGTACATTTTAGTCTAACTGAACATATTGTCTCATGATCTCATTCCACATTTAATGAGAAGAGATATTCTAAGCACTTAAAATAGTTTAAAAGACTATTTTATTGGCTAGCTTCAAAATGAAAGTTTCTGGGAAAGTTTTGAACATGTGACATTTTCAGAATCCAGAATTTTAGAACTTTAGAGGACAATGCTTTGAGATACAAAAAACAGCCAACAGTGCCTGCTAAGTTATTAGAAATCCTGATGTTTCACTGATCCAGTAGCCAGAATTTCTGGAAGTCTCTGCTTAGACAATACCATCAACCAAATTTTATATTCCCACACATACACCAGTGCCCTAAAAGTTGAAAACATAAGCTTAAGTAGTACATACTTCCCTGAAGTACCTCTTCAAAATACACTACCAAATGTGTTTCATATCAGATTTCTGTGCTACAAAGCAAGTGAACATGGCCAAGACATCATTTTATGCTCTGCAGAACATAAGTGAATTTATATAAGTGAAATTACAGCTATTTGATCTTTATGGAAAGGAAATAGAAAATACATTTTTCTTAATCATTGATTTCAATATTCTCTTGTTCTCTCAACCACAAAATTTTCTAATATGGTCATCTCTCATCTTCAATTATTTACAAAAGATACTACTGGTAACTATCATACATGCTGTATTTTAAAGACCCTTTCAATCTCTTTCAATCTCCTTCCCTCCTTCAAAAGCAGACTTGAATTGTTAGATGTCCTGCCTAACATTTTCTTCAATAGCTTTGCTTTGTGGTAACTTTACAAAACTAAAATTTTGTTTTATAAACAAAATCAGCTTCATAAAAATCCAGGCTACAATTTGCATGTCAAGTGTTTTAAAATTCAATAATTATGGCAATTATTGTGTAATACTAATATATTAAGGGTGGTTGCTCCCAAATTCTTCACCCTTACCATTAGGTCACATGTGTAAATTGCTTATATTCAAGTACATAAAATATTTACCACGTGGTCACAGGAACCAAACATCCTTCACTTACCACTTCCGATCATTGTACATTCTATTAATTCTATCCCATTCCGCATTCAACTGGGTTAGTGCATCTCCTATTTGTAACGCCTCAGGTCCAGATGCTTCTAATATAACATCAGGCTGCTTCTCATGAATGACAGCAATTTGATCTCCAAGTTTATCCAAAACATCTTTTATGTTCTGCAAGCACAGTAACGACAGAAGTCATTAGTAAAGTCAACATTACCAGGAAATAATTAATTTTAAAAAAACAAAAAAAAAAAATAAAAAAAATAAAAACCACCACAAAAGAAGAAGTGATCTCTTCAAAATACTTTTCCAAAAATCAGCAGTATATTTATTTTTAAACAAATCTGCCCAGTGTGATGAAGAAACTCTACATATTCATAGAATCATAGGACAATTAAGGTTGGAAGGGACCTTAAAGATCATCAGGTTCCAACCTCCCTGCTATGAGCAGGGACACTTTGCACAAAGCCGCATCCAACCTGGCCTTGAGCACCTCCAGGAAGGGGGCTTCTACACCTCCCTGGGCAACCCATTCCAGCACCTTACTACCCTCATGGTGAAGAGTCTCCTCCTGATGTCTAACCTGAATCTACCCTATTACAGTTTAAAAGCATTATCCCTTGCCCTGTCACTATCGTCTCTCGTGAAAAGCCCCTCCCCAACTTCCCTGCAGACCCCATTCAGGTACTGGGTGTGACTTCATTATGCTTCGCATAACCTCCCATATGCACAGAACTGCAAAAGCCTAAGTTACATAGAAGTTTTAGATTTAAATGACGAAGTTAAAGCAATCTATCTCAAATATCATTGAACTATGATGTGAAAATACCTTTAAGCCAGATGCTGCTGTAATACTGCCTTGGTATTCAGAAAACAAACACTCCATGCAAACTGTGGCATTTACTTATCTATTTGAATTTAAAACAGTAATATTTCTAAAAATGCTATGCTCTTCTATTTGCTTCTTCTGAAAACAGCCTTATAATAGGACTAAATTTCAAAATCAGATGAGAGACCTGAACCAAAAAGAAGTATTTTAAACCCTTTTTAACATAAACACTCCTAATTGTACTTAAGGGAGAACGGTAGCAGAGTAAACAGGGACAAGAGATTCTCATCAGCAAAACAGAAGTGTCAGCCACATTGTCAAAGATCAGCATCATTCCCCTCTTTACTTTTGAAAACTATGCCAAACATATTTGAAAAATGAAAGCATGTTCATAGCAAAAAAAAAAAAAAAAAAAAAAGCAGGTTGAAAAGTGGACTGAAATTTTTAAAAGCTTTTAAAGGACCTCTATATCAGCTGCCGAAACAGCTGATCTACCTCTAGGTAAGAGGCAAAGCCTAACCAGCTCAAATATAAGGACACATGGACTCCACATTATGCTGCCTATCTACACTGCACCACATCATGTACAATTCCCAGCTCCAATAGATGTTTTCTCTGGGATTCTCCATATCATGCTCCTTTGCATACTCAAAATTAACGAGGATTCAGACTTCTACATACTTAACTCACATTTGACAGCAGGATTCAATATTTTCAAACATACTTTTTTCATCCCTTTTTGAAGAAGGGCAAGTCTTTAACTACTTCCTCATCATTAATCCCATGGGTAAATCCACTGGCTGGCAATGAGGAGTGGGAGCTTAAAACTGACCATATATGCATGCTTTGCTATATCAGAACAGGTACTGCTGTCTTGTGGCCTCATGTATAGCTTCATATAAAAGTCAAGAATCTCCCTTTCTCCCTCTTTCCACGTAACCAATTGTTTACACATGATTCAGAGAACAGCAGCTGTATTAAGAATAAGCAGGAACGTAAGGAGATTGGCTTGAGCATTTCTCTGTGTATTATACAGAGTAGGTGACGAAAGCACAACAGTATCTCAAAAAAAAAAAGTCAAACCCTTCTCTCCCAACCTCCCACCCAGATTCCACTCTGCTGCACTTCATATCCAGATTCTGCATAAAAGAAAAATTAGTCACAAAGTTGTCTCATTGTTTAACTTTCAGTGCATATTGATCAGAATATACTGAACAAAAAAACAAATGGACCTCTACGGTCACTAAGGTGCTCTTTTTTTCTGCTGCCATTCCTTTCTCCCATTCTTCCCTCTGAATGTAATGCTTAGGCATGCAGTACCTTCAGTGCATCTTCCTGAGTTGAAAAATCCTCATAGATGCCAGTGTTCAGCTCCGGTGTATTCAGCAGCAGTTCAACATCAGTCATGGCCAGCAAGACTTTGTTGATTTCAACCAAGTATTCAGTCGCAAAAGGCAAGGTCCTAACCCCTGCGGCAAAGTGGCCTTTTAACCTCTGCTGGACAGGGATTGCCTAAAAACATGAAGGTTCATTTTGTATTTCAAAGAACAAGCAACTTTATTAAAAAATCCCAAATCAGTAGACTATATTCAGAATCACTACTTTTCTATACTTAGAAGATGAAACAAAGGCCTTTCTAGCAACATTGCAATTTCAGAAAGCTGCAAGTCCTGCTGAGAACCTTTTCTATATTTATTTTTTAAAAGTTAATAAAGAGCAGGTATCATGCTTCACATTATGTTTTATTAAAACTCTGGGGAGCAGGAAGGACACTGCTGTTTCTCTCACTTTGATCCTTACCATTTCCAGTAATTATGCTCCTTGACAGAGCATGTATCTAGTTGTGATTACAACCCACTGTCTGCTTCCTTCACCATCATCAAGGACTCCCAGAAGTTACCAAATTACTGAAGTGTATTTGTTTTTCCTCTCCACATTCTTCTCAATGAGCATCCCCACACAGACTTCCCAAACATTTTTTAAATCAATTAGTGCTAAAGCAGTACTACAATTTGCTTTTTGCAGCAGTAAGAGACACTAACTCCTCAAGAGCTTGGCAATTGTTATCTGCTCTGGTTGCAAGACCAGGCTATCAAGCCAAGTACCATGTTAGCAAATAAGAAAGCAAGAAGAGAAATTTAATGTAGCTTTTTCTTGGATCATAAAGCCTGGACCTGAAGCATTAGGAAGTCAGCTCCAAAAACCTATATTCTGCCATGCCAGGGAAAGGTAGCTGAGGCAGGTGAAACAAATAGCCTTAAGACTGAAAGCAGGTTTTTTTGCTGAAAAGGTTTCTTGATCAACAGGATTCTGTTACCATATCTGAAAACAGACTAGTTCTTTAAAATCAACAATTAAAAAGTAAATTCACCTCTAAACAGCAAAGAATTCAAGCGATTCCTAAGACATCCTGTACTCAGTGAATTTTAGTAAAGCAAGAGAGAGACAGAGGCACCTGACTGTATGATTTACTAACAGCTGAGAATACACTTAAGAGTGTGAAGAAAAAATGTACATTCACAGCATTTAAATAGTGAATTTTATTTTGCAGTTAGTCTGGGCTGGATGTAGACACAAAAATCACTAGCACAGATGAGAACCAGTAAAATATTAAGCCCCACTAAAAAAGTTGTTTGCAAACACCTGTATGTATCTTCCTCCTCTACATGCTTCAGAGCATTTCAAATACGTCACTCAAATTAACTGGAATCAAACATATGCAGCATGTGTAGTTCAAAGGAGATAAAGGACTGCCATAGAAAAGGTTCATGTATTCACTATTAAAGATTTCTTCTCTTTCATCAAATGCTCCTAAAGATTTTGTTAGCTTTGTATTGTTTTGGTTTTTCTTGTTTTGTTTCCTTAGAATCATCCCTGTATTGAAACTGGGGACAGAGTCGTATTTCCACAAGACTTTTACCACCAAAATGGCATGCCTTCAGTCACTTATTGCACACCAAAGAAATAAGAGATGAAGGCATATAAGCAGAAATTCAGTCTACTGAAAAGAGGCATTAGAGACAATCATCATAAAATACTCAGCATTGCTTCCGATTCAATAACAGCACAGCAAGCAAGCACCACAGTAAAAACTGTGACTACTCCATATGCTTTAGTTACAAATCCAGCATCTTGGTCTTGGACACAAACACATTTTCTTGATGTGCTGTGTATATTTTGTCCGTTTCCACTACTGAAATTCGGAGTAAAAGGCCAAGGCTTAGACAATGGTATGATTTCTTGTGGCAGGTGGGGCCCCAGCTCTAAACAAAACAGACAAAGCTTGTGCAATTTAAAGTATCTTTTCCCCATTCATGAGTTATAAGTCTGGATTTGAACAAACATCAGGATGCCTGTTGCACCACAGTTGCCTGTAACACCTTCACAAGGTGGTTTTCTCTAAATCTCCATCATACCAGAAGTCCTATTCTCACAAAGGCAATAGATCAGAATATGGATGTAACCCAATTGAACAGGTGACTGGACTTTACTATCTTTCTACTTTGCACACTTTGCTTTATCCCCCATTAAAAAGAAACTTGCACAAGATTTTAAAAAAGCATCTGTTGGCATGCAGGAAATTTGTTGTCCACTTGTTGCCGATACTGACATATACTGAAACTTTCTGCTTCCCCGTAGCACCAGCCTGGGCCAAGTTGTTCATCTTCTGTATTGCAGTAAACTCCTCTTGGTGTTATTCCTGCAGAGCACACCTCATTACTATCTCCTCCAGCTGCCTCCCATCACTGATACAGTGTTTTCTCCTTCCACAACCTTTCTCCTTCTTAAAGGTAAATGTGCTATAAATACATTAGTGCTTTCATACAGCTGAGTTTTAATTGTTCAGTTGTTCTCTACCTTGCAATGCAGACTGACAGCTTCAAAAATACAGTATAAAGTACTAAAAGACAGAAGAGCAGACATTTGACAAAACTATCCTATGCAAATCAAACACTTAAGTGTCTCAGAAACTCTTTTTTAGGTATTTTAATTTTTTATTTAAATTAAAAAATAAATTAAAAAGCCAGCAGGCAAACTCTTTCCTTAAGCACCCACAAAAAGAAGTTGATCAAAGATTATTTAGGAGGAGATCTGGCTGGATTACACTTTTCTCTTTTCATTTCAGC
Organism: Chaetura pelagica; assembly: GCF_000747805.2. Taxonomy (NCBI): domain Eukaryota; kingdom Metazoa; phylum Chordata; class Aves; order Apodiformes; family Apodidae; genus Chaetura; species Chaetura pelagica. The sequence continues at coordinate 4,260,078 of NW_009953649.1, forward strand.
AGTGAGGAAAAAGAGAGATACTCAGTTACTATTGTACATTATATAAATAGGGCTTTTCAGTGAAAATTGCTAAAAATATAATTAATTTGGTAGTCAAATCAAAAGTTGTTTCCTCCTCGTTCAACCTGCAATTCAGAATTTGGTTTTAGATTTGCTTCCCCTTTTACACTTAAATATGTTTTGAAACAAAATCTACCAAAGATTCAACTCAAGGAGATACTCCAACTTGCTTCCAAGCGGATCTTGGAAAATAATGTCCAAGAAATTGACATTAAATGGAATAATTTGCTTTACACGTTTAGCTACATAAACATTTTAACCAAAAGTATTTCCCCAGGTTAATCTCAGATCACCACACATTACTTACTGTCTTTGCAAATAAATAGGCCTTTGATTAGAAATGCTCACTTTTTAACTATTCCTTGTCCCTTCTGCCTCACACTCAAAATATTTCATCGCCAGTTTTCTAGGAAAAGGTTTTCCAAAGCCAAAATACGTCCATTTTATGTGTTTCTCTGGGTTAATTAGTGCAGTTCGTAAGGAATATATTTGTGGGCAATATAGCTAATGGTTCATATTTAAGTAACACAGAAGCTTCCCTATAAAAAGCCCAATAGGCAAACATGTTTTCTTTATTACAGGAATAATACTTCAAGAGTCTTCAAGATGGTTCTATGTTTGATTTTACAGGAAAAATTGCACTGTGCCTGCAACAGCAAATTTACTCACCATCTGCAAAATCATCATTTTCACTTCAAAATGGTTTCCTAAAACCTGTAAAAATCTCTCAAGAACTTCAGTCAACTAATTACCTCTGCAATTTAAGGTATAATTTTTCCTTTCCCTCAGAACAGAGCAAATTAAATAAACACTAAAGCAAGGTTAGAAAAAGAGAAAGTAAAGGAGATATAAACTTCCAATGCAGGCTTTTCTAGCTAACAGATTTGTGGCAAAACAAGGGTTATTCAGAAGTACCTGCTATGCAGGATTACCAATATTTCAGAAGCAGTTAACTCCATAATCCCTAGAAGTATACATGATGAGGAATATTTATGACCCAGCTACTTCCAGCAAATCAATATATATATAATCATTCAAGCATCATAAATAAGTCCCCTCCTCCATACTTATTTACAAAATGTAAGTAACATATTACATAAAACACTAACTGGAGTCTACTCCCCAGTGTGCCAGCTGAAGTCTATCCTTCCCTCCCTATTTGTTAGTTTCAAACACTATTTCTCTTCCTCTGCCCAGTGCACCTTCTTACGTCAAGGTGAGAGGTTGAGTCAGCGGCTCACCAGCAGGTCAAAAATTCATTTAGTGCTTCTCAGTTCTGAGCTGAGACGAGCAAAAACCACTTCAATTTGCTATTTGTTAGCCAGAGGGGCCCTATGGATACATCCAGGTTTCCCTTTCCTCATCTTCATCAGAGAACCCTATTGACTAAGAATGGGGGAGAGAGGATATTCAAGCACAGAACAGATGGTAAGAATTAGGGAGAGGAAGTTTCTGATGCAGAATTATTAGCATTAGGATTGCCCCTGGTGCTGAGGGTAACTCAAGTCTGGTGGCTAGAAGAAAATTCTGGAGCAACTGTGTTTAACCAAAATAACGATGTTATTTGGGGGACACTGTTTCTCCCTTCAGAAATGCTACTATCCCATACCAATTTTTGCGGTTAATATCAATTAGTAAATCAGGTGAAAGAACGAGCCATCAAAGTAAAATATGGTCACCTGACACAGGCTGGCTTGCCACTCAAATACCAGAAAGTTAGAGGCACTGGCACATAAACAAAAGCAACAGTTTCCAAGCCCCACGGCAATAATGAAAACTTCTGCAGTCCCTTTCTGAAAGCCTAGCTGACTCAGCCAGACTGAAAACTATATCTGGAAGTATAAGGATATTTTTACACAACTATCAACAAAGATAGTTTCTGCATCAATAGTCTATTGTAATTGCTCCGGTAACCCATATTTACATGATATTCTGCATTCAGCACCCAGATACCATGATCCAGGAACGAAGCCAGCAATACCAGGGATCAGCTGCAGTATAACGCTAAAGAAAAGGGCTTTATAGGAGGCAAAGGTTCTTTATTACAGAAGATCAGTCAAACTGCAGCAAAGCCAACAGTAACAAGGAAGACTGGTCTGTGCAAGGACTGGACTGTTCCCATTAGTGAAGAACCATCAAGGTGCACAGTTTTCCCTTTTCAATCCAGTAATCAAATCACTCAAATTAGCTGATGACCAAACAAAAAACAAATCATGTTGGTTTACTTTAAATGTGTATGGATCCCCACTTCCTTCTAACAAATTCCTTGGCACCACTGAGGTCCCAAGAAGCTCATGTGACCACTGGGAACCCAATAAAGTGGTCAGATGTTGCACAATTAAACAGACCATGGGCCATCTTTGCTGCCCAGCTTTGTGTGAGGCTTATAATTTAGAAAACACTTTTTAAAGAGAAGCAGATTTCAAAGTTTTACTTTCATAGCTGCTACTGAATAGCCTGCATGACCAAGGAGTGCCAACTGTCTGCCATAGGTCTACAGCTATCATAGGCAGCTGAAGCCACACAACACTGCAGCTGAGAATGAAGCAGCACCACAGTACTATTTTGTGGTGTGGCTCTCACAGGTAACCAGAGCATTTTACCCCTGTCTCCAAGTTAATTGGTGCTGGGTTAAGAAGCTACAGAGCAGTCAAAAAAGACTGATTTATTTTAATTATGAAGTTTCATACACAGAAACTGAGAAATACTTGACAGACTGCCAAGCCCCCAAGCTTGTTCAAGAAATTACTTACTGTTTCAAAAGGTTCCTCACTGACATTGCCCAAAATATTAATGTAATTACCATGTGCCCAAAGTATTTTGAAGAATGAAAAGGAGAAATATAATTTAAAGAAGAAAAAAAACAACCAAACAAAAAAAAAAAAACCCACACCAAACCACAACAAAAGAAAAAAACTCACTGAAAATATCTGTACCCTCAACAATTAAGACATACAGCTTTCTGGGCAGTAAATTTTATCAGACCCTGACATCCTATTAAATCAGTTGTGAAATTGTTTGTCAAGACTTGCACACACATTATCATACAGATCTCTTCTCATCACAAATACTTCCACCTTTGTCATTTTTATTAATCTTCATTGTGTACAGCACTAGCAATCATATGAAGGTAGTTATCACTCCCTAAGGACTTGAGGCAGTGAAAGGGAATACCAGAGTAGTTGAAGTATCCCAGTCACAAGATGCGGAGGCACTGAGTTTAAGACACAAATTAGGTTTTTATCATACATACACCAATCAGACAATGAAGGAGGCTATTTGAGCCAGGGTATCAAAAAGAGCCAAGCATAATCCCCATAAGCAAGAATGGCAAGAGAAACTGTCCTGATTTAACACCACCACCCAGATCATGCTCTAACACTTAGCCTGATGGCTGGTATATTTTGGATCTATGAAAATTATATAAAAATCTTAAACTAGACTATGCAGATAATTTCCTAATGAAAAATTAATGCTGTCATTTTAAAAGCACTTTTTTTCCAAGAAGGTTTCAAGAAAACAGCCACAAAGCCATAACGTATGAATCTCTAAAGCTCATATATAGCACTCACTCTGTCTGTTCTAAGAATAAAAAGTCTTATTTACCTGTAGTTTTTGTTCATCTTCCACACCTTGCAGTCCTGACAGACGGTGCTCAGCCTCATCCAGCCACTTCATTAGGCTGTTGTGTTCCTTCTTATACTGGGAAAACACTGGCGAGAGTTCCACTACCTGCCTCTTTTGAAACGACCTGCACTCCTAATATCCAGTGCATTAGGAAAATACAATACAAGAGGTAAGTAATGAACAGGATAGGTCTTATTTAGTTGAAAAAATAAAAATATTTGAAGGATTCATTTGAAGAGCAAATTCCAAAATATGCAATAGTAGCCATTTATGTTTTTAAATAGCTAAATTCTCTATTTATCTGCACAGACATGCAATCAAAGCCAACCCAAGGGTCCTACCCTGCCTTTGAGCTACAACTCACTTTACCAACTCTAATATGATTCAAACAGGCAAGCTAAAAGGACTGTAAGAATATGGATCCTCTTTGTTCTACACAAAACCATTTTTAACATGGCAGGTGTATGAAAGCACTACAACATACCAGAGTCCAAAACTGCCAATAATACCCCCTTGTGGGAAGCAAGAGAAATTCAGGAGTAGGCTCATTAACACAAAGCTCTTCATCTGAGAACTCAACAAGTATGTCTGTGTACATGTGTCTACGTAGTCACTCTTCACACAGTCTGGTGGTGGAGACAAACCTCTGGTGGTGGGCCAGCAGAGATGAGTGAAGAAAATGCCCAACTGTCTGCACCCATCAGTGTAAAGACATAGAGAGTGGCCCTTTGTGAAGCTGTGAAAAGAACTTAGAATCAAAAGCACCCACTCAAAGCTTTGGAATGATAAAATTCGTATTTTGGAATTGCAAATATTCAGAGAGTCAGAGTACATGTGTGTGCACATTTAACTCTCCCCCAAATAATCTTTTACACTAAGTTATAACCAGGTTATAAATGGGATAAACAAAGGGAAGACTACTTAAATGAGCTTTAACTATAGTAACTACCCTAATCATACCTGCACACTGTTGTATTTTTTCTGCAGCAGCAACAGCTGTATGCGAATCTTCTCTCTCATATCGTCCTCCATAGGCTGCTGTAACAACTGCCCTCCTCTCTGTAAAACTTCTTCAATCTGAGTTCTTTCTTGATCCAGCTAAAATTACACAAGTCTGTATTATCTACAAAAAGCTCAGCTATTGTTTCCAAAATTAATTTCTTACCTCCTCAGGTATTAACAGTAACAGTACCAAATTGTTTTATTATCTAAATATGAGCTAAACAAATTAAGCAAAGATTCTCCTCAACAACTACCAACATGGTCATTCCAAAAACTTCATGAAGAGATGCCCTGCAGGAAGCCCATTCAATGAAGCAGCAGTAGGCAGCCACAGCAAGAGTTATTGTCTTGCTGTGAAGTCAATGGAGCTATGACTTCAGCTTCATTTCTATTCTGACAATAAGTAAACTGAGAGCAAAATTGCAAGAACACAAAAATATAAAATATATAAAAACAACAAAAAGGGAAGTATAAGTTCTATAACAATAGGTCCTTCTATAGAGGCCTTTAAAAATTGTTTTTTTGTCGTATTCATGGCATTTTTCCTAGACTTATAGCCAATTTTCCAGCTCAGTTCATAATATTTCATGTGCTTAAAACAAAGGTAGATAGGGTGGTCTGGCAGGACTTTACCTAGCTTTGTAGCCAACAAGGCTACTCTGGATAAGAGGGAAACATAATATGACAGTTTTATACTGGAGGAATGGTAGAGCATACAAAAGAATCCAGAAAAAAACAAATTTTGTTCCTAGGTCTTATTTGGACTTGCTATGAGCCATATCACAACACTCTTATTTGCACCTCATCTTGCAAACATCCAGTGACCTGACCTATGTACTGTGATTTACTATATATTTTATTGTATTGTATTTTATTGTATTATGTTATAAACCAGTTTAAATTTAAAAGCAAAAAAAAGTATCTACTCAATGCAATAGATTACAGGCTCAAAACTGCCAAATACATAGTACAAGTCTAGGCTGCATTAGGTGATCATTTCAATGAGAGTGCAGACAGAAATTAAGTGGGAGGGGGAAATAGTTTTGCACCCTATTATTTTTCCAGGAAGGATTCCTTATATACCACTACTTTGAGTAGAAGAGAGAAGTAAAAATTAAAGTTCACTACCTTAATTTAAAAAAAAAACAAACATGAAAATACAGACTGGTGTCTGACTACTCTCAGTGCACCAGTGAGGAGGCAGCAGCTATGGAAAAAGTATGGGAAATTTGTGCAGTGTTGCCAGCAGTGTAGTGATTCTGTTTATTTTCTATTCCTGTCTTAAAAGGATTTGCTCAGAAGAATTTATCCTCAAAATCAGATGGAATGTAACACATAGACAAAATAGAAAATCCATTGCTCACAAACCTTTTCATCTTCCCCACTCAACTCCTGATGTTTTTCCACAACTTTTAACATATTCTGTATGTCAGCCTCAAATTTTTCCAGGTCTGGAAAAGCTACTCTGACTTCACGGGGCTCTGACATGCCAGGAAGTCGTTCCTGTCCAACAAGCATCTGCGAAGCAAAATAGAACTTTGTTAAAGCTAAAAATTTAGTCTGAGTTTAATCCAGTTGAAGAAGTCTACCACAAACAGGCACACTAGTTTGTAGGAACATCAGATATCAGCATTAAAAAAAAATTGCAAGAGTTGCTTGATGTAACACTGAGAGTTAGCTTGGACACAAGTTGATAGGTATGACCAAGCTCCTACCTTCAAACTTCAATCTGAGCATTTTGGTCTCAAACCAAACAAAAAAAAAAAAAACAAAAAGAAAACCAACCAAAAACAGTCACCTTTGTTTATGGTGTTCTGTAGTTCATATAAATATGTAGTGAAATATTTACACTTTTCTAACACAGTTATTTGTAAATTTTCCCTTATAACTCAAGTCATCACCTGCTACTCAGGTAAAAAAAGCAGCTGGTCTAAAATCAGTCTGTCCAGTTTTCCCATATAGGTATCTAGACTTAAGGAGAGAATCGAAAGCAGCGCTGTTCTCACACATAACGATCTATTCCCAAAAGCTATTTGCATCACTTTGGCACAGACTTCCCCTGAGTGTGTTTTGGGACTCACTCATTCTCACCTTGGCACTTTTGATGTGCTGAGAGAC